>NW_018397255.1:4402684-4419587 GCF_002168275.2 Theobroma umbraticum | reverse complement strand
AAAAAAAAAACATAACATTTGTTCCTTCACTTACATAATTATATCTTTTTACATAAATCATCAAATTAATATTGCACCCGAGCATTTGACTTATTGTTTGGTGCATTATCACTCTACCTAAAGAGTAAGATTCGAATCCCCTCTCTTCTAATTATACAAAAAAAAACCATCAAATTAACATTTAAAATTTAACATAACAAAAAGTTAAAAATAATAAAACTAACATATACAAAATAGCACTATCTAACAGCACCCTAGCAAAGATAATAAATCTAACATCTACAAAATAACACTATCTAACACCGTCCTAACATTGGACTCATTAATTGGTGTATGATCTTTTTCCTTAAAGAGTAAAGTTCGAATCTCCTTTTCTCTAATTATAAAATAAAATAAAACTATCTAACCTAAAACCATTAACCATCACAAATTATCAACTTGAATTTCCTCCGTGACTTGACTTTTCACGTTGATTCACATAAGCTATCTAAAAATTAAAAGAAAATAATATATATATATATATATATATATGGAAGCTGTATTTTAACTTTCATTCTAATATATTATTGGCCATAAGGAAGTACTGTTCGTTGTTGCCAATCCAACTTAATTATAATTAAACCTTATCAAATGTTTAATTCTCTTTGAGATAAAATTAACAACCATTAAGTCAAACATAAGTTGAATTATTACAATCATTAATTTCATGCAAGACATAAAGCTAAGCTTGACGACATCGTTAATATAGAGACTCTAAAAAATTGGAAAATGTATGAATTTCTAGTTTGTAAATATTAACATTCACACAAAGTTAAGAACCAATATCATTATGATCATCTTATGTGTACGTGATCCTATTTAATTGATTTTCTATTTGCTATATAATTGTTTAGTGTGCCTTATTTAATTAATCAATTTTCTCATTTTTTATATATTTGAACTTATATCTCATTCCACATGGTATTGAGGTATATGTATATCTATTTTAAAAAGTTAAATTTCAACAAAAGCAATAATAAAATGGATTTTATTGGACATAAAGTTCCAAATAAAAAGATACCGAAAATAAGATAAAAAGAGAAACTTTTTATTATTATAATAAGTGACATGCAAAGACGTTGTTTGTGACATAATTATTAAATCGAGATACTTATCGTATATCAAAATTTATTTTTTGGTATTGAGTATCATATCCTATATACAGTAAAACTTTTGAAACTAATTATAAGTAACATTTACAAGTGTAAAATAAAAAAAATAAAAATATTATATTTTTAATAAAATTGAAGATTATTGAACATAAGTGGAAAATATGATTATTTTTAATTGAAATTCTCAATATATTCTTTAATTGTATATATTTTTGAATAATATATATATTTGCTTATATTAATTTATTAATTAAAAATTAAAAAACATTTATTAGGTTGAAATCTAAAGGGAAATTTGAAGTTTTAATATTTTTATTTAAAATCTAAATCCTTAAAACTCATAAAAAATAAGTTTTCATATTTTAACTCAAAAAAATAAATAAACAAACAATTCTTAATAATTAGATAGAAAAAATAAATCCACTATAGTACGATATGTTGCTTACAGTAAAAAACATATCGTGTAACATATTTTTAATATTTAATTAAATGTAATAGACTTTTTTTTAAAAAATAAAATATAGTTGTCAATATATATAATTATTTATTAATATCATACTGTATGATTGTGCTATTTTAATTGATAACTACGGTTTGCGGTTTGAAAGGTACAATTTGAATGCTGTACCCAAATCGTGGCCATGTTCAATGCGAAGATGCTAGCAACTAAAGGCTCGTGGCCACAAATAAATTTGCCAGCCTACTTCTCTCCATCAATTTTTTGGCAGGCCTAAATTATAAATGGTTCCAACTGCCGATCTGTTATACCATCGTAATACTTGTCGGATGCTTGTCCAAGCAATATTTATGTCAACCTTTATTTGTGCATAAGTATTGTTGCACCCATGTTGGTGTCCGTAAGCATCCGAGATCATAAATGTCGCACTTTATTCAATATAACCAAATCAACCTCAAAACGTATTTCATTTCTCTCATAATAATTATATTGAAAGAATCAAATTAATATTTATGTACATTTTCTGCTTGTTTTCCAGTAAAAGTCAATTAAAGTTCATGAGTTTTTATAAATTCAATATTGACTTTGATTAACAAATTTACATTTGTCATTCATAATCTTTTTTAAATTATTTTCATTATTTATCCATCAATTTACTGTGAAAAATAAACATGATACGTGTGTGTAAATGTCATGATAATATGAGCATCACAATATGTATAAAAAACAGTTTAAATAAGTCTTCTATAGGCCAGATAAGAGTTGAAATAATTTAAATACACAATTTGACAAAATTCACTTGTAAAGTCTGATATAATCCCAGTGTGGAAACTGAAAAGAACAATAGAGCAAACCCTTGACGCCTGTTGTATGTATATATTAATATTAGAGACCTCAATGATTTGGGCTTAGGCTTGTTGGGCATATTGAAAGCTTAGGTTCGGGCTTGAGCCCGGGTTGGTCTACTGATTTATGACAAATTTACAAAAGCGGTTTAAGCCCGGAATACAGAATATATCCCACACAAAACACCAGCAGCAACGGGCTATTGGCTACCCTTTTAAATTATCTGAATTTTTCTCTTTTTCTTCTTTGTTAAATAGAAAAGATTTTTAATACTTGATGCTAGATATATTATATATCAAAGAAAGATTATGTTTTATTTGAAGAAGCCTGTTGAGGTACGTTGTTACAACTTTAAGGTGCAAATGGACCTGAAAGCAGATAAGGAACAAGGTAATAGGCTGACGAGAAAATATTGGATAAAGTGCAGAAAGAAAAGCCAGTAGTACGAATGACAAGGTGCTTAATTATTGCGAACCAAACTAGCTAGTTTTCCTACTTAACCAAGATGGAGAGCCTCCTTAATCACTCTATCAAAATTACGAAGAGAAGATCCACCGACATTTGTAGCACCTTCAGCTTTCTTCTTCCATTCCAGGGCATTTTGCCTTGGCTGATTTCCATTTTCCTCTTCCATCATTTCCTTAGCAAGACCATTCTCCACCGCAAGTTGTAATCTCTCTCCGTGGCTTCTCTCTACAAAAATTATCAAGAAAAAAAAAACTCAGTATCAGAATAATAAATTTTTAAATTTTTTTATTTTTACAAAAAATTAAGAAAAAAAAATTAAAATTACATTCAAATATTATTTAAAAAAAAAAAATTCACCAAAAATGATTTTAATGTTAAATACACCATTTCCTCTTTTAATTTTTTATTTGGAGAATTGAAGCATTATAATCCGATTGTTTGTTAAATCAACAAAAATTTAATACTATTACTACTATACAAGTTTGAGAGTTACTATGTTTCTTTATTAATTTTTTTATTTTAAAATCTGAAATTGTATATAAACTTGAAACATTCCTTTATAATTTATTAAATAATTGAAGATAATATGAATACCTTTTATGGTAATTTTAATTGAAATTAGAACTTATATAATTTATTATGTTAAATAATTATAATTTAATTTTAAAAATTATTATTTTTTATCAGAGCTTCATAATAGTTTTTAAGTTAAAAAAAAAAAAGCTAAACCAAAAAGCTCTTGGTTTGATTTTATCTCAATTTTACTATCTCTCATGAGAAGTTTTACATTAATAAAAAATTTAATAAATTATGATATTATTTATCACGGATTTATATTTTTAATAAAAAAAACATATCAAGTTAAAAAAGATATTTACTTATAAACTCAAAAGTGATTTCATTTTTTATTGATTTAGAATCTATGACATTACTTACTTGAATTGATCAAATTTCTATTTGTTGTGATCAAAGTGGGGCTTATAGTCTTCCCTCTTAGAATGAAGAAGATCATATTGTGAATGGAATCATGAATATGGGTCAGAGGGGTTGGTGTAAGTCGTAAAATATGTACTCTGAAAGAATATAATTCAGAAACGCAGAATGTATACATCACGAGCTACCAAAAAATAAAAATGTAAATGTCATTTTCCATATGTT
This sequence comes from Theobroma umbraticum, assembly GCF_002168275.2. Taxonomy (NCBI): domain Eukaryota; kingdom Viridiplantae; phylum Streptophyta; class Magnoliopsida; order Malvales; family Malvaceae; genus Theobroma; species Theobroma umbraticum. Next base: position 4,415,507 of record NW_018397255.1, on the reverse strand, counting down.
TCATTTTTTTCCATTATTCATGTAAAAGAAAAAAGATTAAAGGGCACATGAATAAAATCAACTTTTAGAAGGAGGGAGATAGATGCCTTTTATGAGTTGATTGAACAAGTACAGGTTGGATGGTTTGAATGCCCGATTGGGTAAAGATCAATTGCAAAGTTAAAATAATTAGATTTTGGTAATAGAGCAAACTCGTAGAGCTGAGGGAGGCAGAGATGCCCGTCTGCAGTAGGAAAGAGAAATCTTAAAATTAAATTATTTGTAATTATTTTGCTGCCTCAATGTTATTATTCTTTGGCATTTACAATTGCCGTGTATGAATATAAAAGTACAGGGCAAATCACAGTCATAGACATATCATCTAGTTCTTTTTGTTTATTTATTTATTTCCTGGGAGGAGGCCAGTAGATAATATAAATGCCTGAGTTATGATTAGATGCACTTAATAAATGTTTAAAGGCAAGCAGCAAACAATCTATAAGATCAATGAGCGATCTTGCTTTGAATTCCAAGAATTTGTGCTGAATCTCCTAATTTGCAGCAACGACGTTTTGGAGCAATAACTCTAAGTCACTCAATCTGGATGGACAATCAGAATGATTCGAGTGAAAAACATAATGGGAGGGAAATGAAAAATAAACTACCTGAAATGAAGTGGTGGCATACCTCACATTACTTAAATCAGGGTAAATTGCTATAGAATCTTTGAAATCCTGAACAAAGTTAGAAAACAACAACTCAGTTGTCTCAACGAGCAACTGGTAGAACTACCTGTTGTCAGCACGTATCACTTATAGACCTCACCTGGTCAGCAGTTGAAGAAGTATAGGTAATCACACATGACATCCCAGCTTTTGTTGCTGCCTGCACAGGTGAATTAAGTTTGCCTAAACTTTAGTCATGGTTAATAAACTTGTTAGAGTCTACGGCTAGAAAGATTGACATTGTCAACTAGCACAGATTCACTGCTTTAGTAACTCTTACAGTGTTACTAGAGTTACATGATTGGAGACAGTTTCTTTGCAGAAAGGTACAAAAGTAAACTTGGTTTGACTTGGATTTTGGCTAAGGTAAATGCATTGGATTCATTGCGTAATGGCCAAGAAATATGTAGAAAGGAACTCAAATCGAATAATTTGAAACCCATATTGGGAGTCAACTCTCATCATTATCTAATCAATTGAAGATAAGAGCCAAAATTCAAAGATAAATTGCTGTTTTCTCCGACTGTTGGACCAAATTTAGAAGTCATTGGTCTAAAACTAACATGTCTATCTGTTTGATAGAGTATAGAAGATCCACCTGTAGTCCAATCACACTATCCTCTACCACCAAGCAATCTTTCTCGGACACGCCCAGTCTCTGCCATATATAAGATCTTTGAATCAGATCCGCATACAGAAAGCAAAGATTGAAACACAAGAAATATAAGAACAGGAAACCCTTTGGTTAAATGCACATGATAGAGTTCACTGATAACTACCTTGGCAGCTGTCAGATATATTGATGGATCAGGCTTCTTTTCCTTCACATCATCACCTACAAGCATAGAAGAAAAGAGAATAAGAGTTGAAGAGTCAAAATCAGCAATTAGGAAAGCAAAGAAAGAAATGACAAATTAAAATGGGTCAAATGCACAGCCACAAACTTAAGTTGACCTCACTAAAAGGAAAAAGTACAAAAGACAACCAATGAGAGTATTGCTTTAGGAACATATAAAACTTCAGAGTTTAATTCATATTGAATCAAGTTTACAAAATAGCTTGTCTAGAAGCATTTCATAAGGGGGAACTAATTTATTCCGAAATTTTATGACAATTCCAATTGCAAACAAAAGAGGTTGCATTCGTAGCTGCATTGTGCTAATTTTCCTTTTCTCATGCATTTTATATAGGGTGAGGAATGGTATGTCATTCTTTCAAAACCCAAACAGAACTTCAATTCAATTCTGTTAGTTTCAATTTATTCAAAGCTAGTGAATCATCAGATGAATGTTGTTCCAAACAGAGTTACATCTGAATTTCTATTGACTATTTAAAAGAATACTGAAAATTCCACATAGAAAGAATGCACCTCTTATATCATACTGAGAAGCCTACATTGAGTACATGTTTTGATTCACATAGGTGTACAATACATCTAACAACCAAAACATGTGTTAAAAGTACCGAACATACCTGCAAGAAAGCAATCAAGACCCTGAAAACGCTCCTATAACAAGATACAAAACAATTAAAGAATAAGGAAACAGAAACAAAGGATACTTGTTGATCATGATGCTGTAACCAGAACATACCATTCCAATAAGGTTCTCAAGACAGAGTATAACCGAACTTTTAGTTGCTGCAGAGCAAACAGCTAGCTTTCTTCCCTGTAGAATGGAATGGAACAGGAAAATAACGGATAAAAGAAACAATTCAAATACTATAAAATAAATTGGAAAAAAGAAAGGAAAGGAAGGGAAAAAAATAACATTCATCCAGAAGTGGAAATAGATTTCTGCACTCTGGCCAATAAAAGAAAAGAGAGATTTCTGCACAACGCAATGCAACCAAAGATGAAGAAACAGATTTGGCAAGGTGACAAAAAAAGGGAAAACAAAAGCAAAAGACTGCAACTACAGTGATTGGATTGGAAAGGGAAAAGAACATGAATTGGATTCTCAATCTTAAATGATAATAAGTAGTATCTTACAGCAGCCTTGGCCTCATCCATCAATCTTAAAACGCCGGTTCTAGGTTCCACCTAATAAAAACAATACCACTCTATAATGCTCTAAACAGCTTCTCATTGAATAATAATGGATAACCAATTCAGATTCAATGAAAATTGTAATGCAATGAGCAATAAGTTTCCTTACAGTTCCAGATTTGATTATTTCTTTGTACCTTTCAGTCTTCCAATCCTGCAAACACGTAACAGGATCACATCCATCAGTAGATAGAATTCCATATAAGCTAACATAATTTCTTTCACTTAATTCAAAAGGAAAAAAAAAATTTCTCCATAAAAGCCACATTAAATCCTGATAGGGTTTTTATTCCTTGTTTCCTCCCTCTTTATACATTCACTTAATCAAAAGAAAACTTAATTTCCATTACATTACACTGAAATAATAATAATAATAATAATAAGACTTTATATTTGATGCACTATTAATGTATAGTTTTTCTATTTATCAATGAACTACAACTATTATTTCATCAAAATCAATGCTGATTATTAAAAATTAAAAAAAAAAGAATAATCAGATGACTAGCAGTGATTCATTGATAGTCACCACAAAGACATAACCTTTAATAGTAAGAATAATACCTGAAGAGTGTCAATTAACTTGGATCGCTCCTCATCACCCTCAGGCGGTGTTTCAAATATGGTAGAAGATGGCCATCCATGTTCCTTGAAGTACCTTCAAAAACACCAAAAAAAGAAATTCTCAACAACAACCAAGAATAAGAAAAATAAAAAAATAAAAAAAGAAACCCAGAAATATTAAAAACAAAAACCATCTCATCTTGGGTTTGCCACCGCCAACCCGGTTCTGGAGCACATCATAAAATTCAGGGTCCCAGTTAAGAGGCTGTGAAGAAGGAGGGCAACGAACATTGAAGTGATAGAAAGCATCGTTGTAAGCTTGGCGGTGCAAGTGTTCGGATTCTAGAATGACTCCATCGCAGTCGAAAATGAGAGCTTGAAGAGAATGAGAAGTTGAGACGACCGAAACTGAGAGTTGTCTTGGTTTTGTCGTGTTTGTTAAGGAAAGTGATGATGGTTTTTTGGTTTGGAAAGTGAGGGATTGTGGGGAGTAATGAAAGAGCGAAGAGAATTTGGGAGAGAGATTTGGAGGAGAGAAAACGAGTGTGGAGTGAGAGGCCATGGCTTGGCTGGAGTGATTGGTGTAAAGTGGAGAGTTTTGGTTTTTGAGTTGAGGAGGTCTAAATTTGGCGGGTTTGGTTCGTGTGGCTGTGGATATCTCCAGGCTACTTTCTAACGGATTTAACCGATTGGTTTCAATGAAAGAAAACGATGCTATTTTGACACTCGCAGTAAAATTGACACAAATCTGGGGCACCCCTTGGTTATCTTTGCCTTTCGAAACGTGTGTTAAATTTCTTCATTGTCTCATTAGATTGAAGATTGAGTGACAAGAAGGAAAACTACATCAACTATTAAGATTGTTCACGTATTATTCTAAACCTGATGATGGCTTATCATGCCAATATATCTTGCGATCAAATATTCCAAGGAAGAGAAGTTCCCAGCTAGGAATTCCAGGTCTAAGGCTTAGTTGACTGATACAGATTCCTTGTTCCACCCACATATTGTAGAAACTCCACAAGTACACCCTCCTTTTTTATCTATAAAATTTTTAAGTTAAAAATGGGGATTGAAAATATAGCATTCACAAGGTATTTCTAACGGCCATATATAAGAGGGGAAATGAAATTTTGCAATGAATCATCTCCTTCATCATTCATGCAGAGTACTGTTTTTAAGTTTTAACATTCTGCAATTTTACAAATTCTATTACAAGGTTGTGCCCCCACCATCAGACATGAGAGACGCAGCAGCTGCAGCAGCTGTAGGGACAACTCCAGTCGAAGCACCAGGCTTTGACAAATGCAGCAGCCTGTAAAATAAAACAGCCAAAGCTTGAATGAGTTACATATAATACAATCAAAGAAGTTACAGAGACTAGAATCTGTCCGCTTGATCTCCAATTTATTCTGTTAAGTCACTTCCTTAAATCAGGATCCACCAAAGACTTGACACCATGGACTAGAAGGAAGGGTGTAATTATAACCATATCCTAAGAAAAAAGATTTTTCAATTATAAACACTAAAAACAGATTATCCTATATGCCTTAATGCAAATGATACTTTATAGTCAGGATTGTCCAATCATCAGGAACTGAAGAAAGCATGGCAAGCTTCTAAGTACAGACTAGAATTTGATCAGATAGACAAGGTCTTTAACCATGCATCTTAAGAACGTAGATGGAACTCTTACGGAGCAAGATATTCACAGAAGGATGAAACAGCAGCAACAACTTCATTATAATTTTCTGAGGTCGCCGGGGCAGTCACTTCAACAAGCTGTATACCGGGTGTTACCGGCACAGCCTCATCTGTTGCATGCAATTTAAGCATCTTATTAACAGATGAAACGGTTACAGTTATTGGAGCACCCCTTTGGAAATGAAAGGTGAATCCCACTCTCAGCAGCTCATGATCCACCTTGTATCCCAGTGCATAAAATAATCGAAGCACATTCTTGCTTGCTTTGCTTTCTACCATACTCCTAACCAGAACCGAAATTTGCTCTGCACCAGCACCCCTCATTGCACCCCCAACATGTTTAACAGTCCTACAAACAATATAAAAGGTTTTAATAAACATCCAAAATAACAATAAATTACCCAGAAATGAAAAAAGTTAGAAACTCCAGTTTACCATGTAGGTTCAGCCTGCTCAATATCACACAATAATCTGACCTCGGAAGCAACAAATCCTGTAAAAGTCTTAGCATTAGAAAGACAGAACCTAACACTTATGAACAAATTCATTATACTATTCTTACAAATACACCCATGTTAGAAATTGGAAAAGACACGAGAAATCATCAATTGATACATGATTCAGCAGGAAACTCACTTACAACATCAACCCAACGGGTCAAAACGCTCATATCACCCAACAAGCAACAGTATAATTTACATACTTGTAAACATAACCAAAGCTTTTGCAGAGTGAAAAAAATTTTACGACTTACCAAGATTTGGACCACTTTTAAGGCAAATTTCATGGACCCCTAAGCGTTGTCTATGAACACCACAAAGACCTTGAAGTAGAATTTCAAGTGCCTCAACATACTGCAAATCTCAAAATAATAAACAAAAAAAAAAAACAAGTCTTTTTAACACGATCACCATAGCAAATTTACTTCGGTTAACATTTCTAGAAAAGAAAAGAACGATTTCGGGTATGAAACTTTTACCTGTGTCTCTATAATTCCTTGAACAACACACTCCATTTTTACAATTTTATGGATTTCAAAACGCTTAAAGCTTCGCTGCGAAACCCTTACTGTCCTTTCGGGTCTGAGTTCGTTGTACTAATATGAGCTGGGCATGGGCTGGATTGTGCCGTCACCCGACCCGAAGAGAAAGAGGGCCTGAAACTTGAAAAGTATGTCAAATTATAGTTTTAGGGTTCTGACCCAATCGAAGCCCATAATTTCACTAGGCCAAATTTAATTCCAAAGTTGAGATCTTAACAAACCTATAAAGGAAAAAAAAGAAATTAATTTAATTTTTATTTTTGAATCAAACATGATTTTTACCTTTTTACCAGTTTATAAATTATTTAAAACTCAAATGAGGATATAAAAAAATCTTATTAAAATTTGTTATTAAATTGTAGTACTGAGAAAAAATTTTGAATTATAATTACATCTAAAAGTTAAAATGGACTTCTTGCTTAAGTTAAAAAATTTAAAATTTTGAAACCCAAAATACGTTGTTTCTATTTTTGCAATTGAAAAGCTCTTCCATAAGTTATGTCAAACATCCGATCAAACTTTACATTAATTTCTCTTGTGGCTCATGAATTTGTTGAATGGTTTTTTATAACATGTGCCCTTATCATTTAAAAGAATTACAATTATCGCAATTGTTTATATATCTAAAGCAACTTTATTTTCAATTATTTGTAATTGGGTCGTGTAATGACAATGGTCTTATTTATCATTTTACTCGTTTAACTTCAATATAAAAAATAATTGAACTTTTTTATGAAATGAAGTATGGATCCCTGTATATTGTATAGTGATTCGAATTTTCCTATTCAAATGGATTCAAAAAAAATAATATTTAAAAAAAGTCTTGAATTATTTAAAAAATTTTAAATAATTTTTTATTTTTATTATATTTAATTAAGTTTTTATATTTTATTTTTAATCAAATAAATTTTTATCACTAATTTTTGATTAATTATTATTAATTAAAATATCATTTATAATTTTATGTTTATATCACATTGACATAATAATAACATTGACATAATAATAACATGAAGAGTAAAAAATATTATATGACAATGTTATTATATTACATTATCATTTACTATAATATGCTATAATGACAAGTAAGTAATATGTAATTTAAAATGATAAATATCATATTAATTAAAGGTAAAAATTAATTGAATATAAAATAAAAAATTAAAATTTATTTAAAATTTTAAAATAATTTAAAAATATTTTTTAAAATTATACAAAAGAAAAAATAAGTACCATATTTCAACTTTTTAGATGTTGTAAAAAACTTTGTTTGCTAATAAAATAACTGTTTGAAATAGAAACTCAGACAGGCATTGAACAAAAATATAATTCCAAAACAATGTCCTCGTGATTTGGAAAATTCATGTTTCATCACGTGAAGATAGGGCTGCACTCATTAAGAGGAAATGGTCAACGAAAAGGCCCCCAGTTCAAAAGGTTGGTAAAAAGTAGGAGCAGTTGCATAAATTCTACATAACCTGAGCCTCTATGATTGCACCCTCTTTTTTACTAAACCTTTGAATCAAAATTTCAACTCAATTTGACCAAATCGGTTGAACAAAGGTTTTACAAATTTGTAATATATATATATATATATATATATATCTTAACTTTATCTTAAAGTCTTCAGCAACCTAACTGTATGGTGTTATTTTACAGTCACTATCATACGTGTTTCATTCCATTATTGACTAAACATCAATGGTTAGGGAATCTTTAAAGATAACTGTATGTTTGTCTAATCCAACTTACGATTATCTTAACTTTGAAGACTTTTTAACTTTTATATTTTTTTGATAATTTTAATGACGACACTGAATGATACTTATACATTAGGTAATCTATTGCATCATATACATATAAATATGATCAAAATATATAATTTGATTTAATGATAAATGTATGTATTATGGTTTTAAAATATTTGATTGTAATTCTTTTAATTTCAATAAAAAAAATTCACATTATAAGTTGTAGGGACCGCTGTCATTAAGGTGTGATTTAATAGGAGACCAGAAGACCAGAGTCATAAGCACAGAGATATGACCACGCGATGGAAGAAATTAGATTAATGGGCCAACCCAAAGGAAGAACAAAACTGAGCTGAGCGAAGTTGTTGGCACTAAGATCTTTGCTTTAGTGCGTATCTGTACGGATGCTCTCCATTCGGACTTGTGGACTTTTACATGGAACTGCCATGCTGTTACAAATGTTTCGGTGGTACTGCTTTTATTTGATTACTCCATTCATTGTTATTTTTCCTTTTCTTTCAACACATTAATGATTTCAGTACATCTGGGGGACCATTCTCAAATGTATGTACGTTTTCTTTCACAAATTTAACAAACAGTTTCTTTGGCATGACAAACATAACCTAGCATTTATTAATAAAGAATTAACATGTTTGCTGCAGTTTGGTAAATTGATGGGGATTGGGGGAGAAGACATTAGAAAGATATGGATACATGATGATGGGCTGATGGCCTCCATGAAAACCCCGAGAAGATAAAGGAGAAAAGGCCAAGAAAATCGAAAGCTTCAAAGTTGAGGAGACACATTGACAAAGCAAGTATTGTATAGCAAAATAAATAGAAATAATCCATTCAGAAGGCAGCAAAAGAGTGGACAAAAAAACTCGCAGGCATTGTTGCAAGTTGCAACTTCTGTACATGACTATAAGATTTTAAGGTATACATTTAATGCTCCAAAATCTGCAAAGAATCCTAGGAACCCCACTAACCCCCCTATCAAACAATTTCTTTTTTGGTGCAAACGGGGACAACAAGAAGAAAAAGTTTGCAATAATTCAAAAGATTAAACCAATGAACGGCAGTTTCAAACCTATTGAAGATTTGATCGTTTAAGGGTTGTAAAAGTTATTACCGCAGCGGCATTTCCAACCAAGAGGCTTGTAATTGGAGTATTGGTTACCTGATGGGTCAAGAAACTGCAAGGAATTAGTGATTCCTTTGCTCAAACCTGGTTGAAATCGTTCGTGGCTCGGTAATGTAGGTACTTGGACCGCCATGCAAGGGTGGCATCCGTTGCATTTGTTGTGGCAACTTGGAGGAGTTGATCCCAGCCTTGTTTTCTCCTCGAAGGATAAACCCTGTTGAAAACCCAATGGCACCATTATTAAATTCATCAAAGAGCATAACCTTAGGAAAGAAGAGAGAGCTGGGGCTTCGAATGCTGACCCGAGGGGAGTTTGGAGGCTGCAGCTGGCCAAGGGAAGCGGCTGAAGAAAGAAGAAGAAGAAGAAAGCAAAGGGAAATAACTAAGGTAGAGGTGTGAAGGAGGAGAGAAATAATTGAACTCATAATGATCTTGAAAGGATTTCATGTAACCATGAAGTCAGTAATAATAGAATTGCTCCCAAAACCAGCTTGACCAAAAACCAAGAAAGAAACTAAAAAGATGGAAAAATCAATTGAACTCTAACTGCAAGTGCATAGGAAACTAACTTACCCCCCTGCTGCAATGGGAAGGCAAAAAGCCAAAAACCAGAGCCAGAAAGAAAAGGAACTGAACTGGTTAAGTTACAAATACTAATAAAAATATTGGCAGCTTAGTTATGAGAGAAGAGTGAGTAGGAAGGGAGAGAAGGGTAATAAATTGGGGGATGTGGTGGTGGGTGGTGGTCTGACCTCTTTGTGTGAAAAGAGAGAGAGATAGGGAAGGGTGGCAGAAGAGTGAAAGGAACAACTCAAAGAGGCAAACAAATTGGGAGAATCCACATCAGAAAGGAAGGGAACCCAATAGACCTATTTCTTTTTTTATTTTATCTCTTACTTGATTAGGGTCTTGAGGAATGGACTGGCTAATTGCAGCTGTTAAGAAAGCGAAAGGATCGTGTGTCTGAGTTTGGGTGATAAACAGAGTGGGAGGCAGTGGTTAATTTTCAGCATTTAATAACTTCAGACTCACTCTTTGATTCCCAAGTGTTGCTTCAAAGTTTTTAGATTATAGGGTTTGACTGCGACTTGTTGAATCTGTCATTTTCACAATGTGGAATGTTAATGAAACTGAATTAAATTAAATTAAGAAGGACAAAAGTGCAAATCCAATAATCAAACAAGAGTACAAGACAATCCAAGCAGTTCTCTGAATTTGATAATCAGTGCAGAATTTAATCCCATGTTATAAATGGATTCACTTGAAATTTTACAATATAAAATTGAGGCTACTTTTCAAGTCGAGTTGATCTTTGTTTTTGAATTCGGACAATTTACTACTTCGAAACAGGTTTATACTCTACTGTCACCTCAATAGAAGCCTAGGATGGCTTGTCATTTGAACATAAGATGCTCATGGCTTTTCCTAATTTCAGTGTTCCTTGTCTTAGATGAATAAAAGCTCTAAGTCACTTAAGACAAAGAAATTAAGAAAAATATAGTGCCAGGCTTTATTTTTGGTAAATATCAGAGAAGAAACTGGCTCTTTTCTCTTGTCCTTGAAGGTTAGGTGCTTGACATTTGCCTTGAGTATGGCAGCAGTGCTCATGAACCGGTAAGGAAAGGAAAGTAGGAAAAGCCACAAATACAGAAAAGGAAGAAAAAAGGATAACATTATGTCAAACTTTCAGGGGCTGTTCATAGTAATTTTGTTTCTTATATAACTACTTGACTCAAATACACCTCAATCTATTCCTCTACATCCTTGACTCACTTGGCAGGTACAGGCCAGTACCTGAGCTGCTGAGCACCATATACAACCTGGCCATTTCCTCTTTGTTAGCTTAACCTGGAACTGCAATCAATTTTCAAGATGACCTTTCAATGCAGCTAGACAAATTCCCATAAACTGAGAATGATAATCTTGTTAACCAAGTAAACCAAGAAAATGTTGTTTTAAAAAAACAAAAAGAACAGATATTCAGGATTCGGATTACACACAACAAATCAGCTAGTTTCGTGACTAGATACGTGCCCACAGCAACGCGTGAATGAAACTCATAAAGGGCGCCTGCCTGCCTGGCTGAGTTTCCCAGTACTCTTACAGAGGGCCTGGCTCCTGCTATGCTTTTTCAGCACTTTCCATCTCTACGTTTCCTGATTTATCGCTGTGATTTTTACCTCTTTTTTTTTTTTAATCATATGAGCCCATTAGTCAATCTGCAGCAAACACTAACATAACATATCCACACAACTCTCTCTCTCTCTCTCTCTCTCATTTGTTCTTATGTAGAGTTAAAACTTAAAAGACTAAAGAGGAGAAAAGAAAGATCTTGGCTACCAGAGAAGTATTCTTTCGCTTTTGAGGTTACAGCTTTTTCCAGTTTATCATCAGAAAACCTGTAAAAAATAATTGTAAACCTTTTAAGAACTTGTTTGAGTTTTCTAATCACTAAGCTATTTACGTTACTACCGTCTGCCATTATCACAACAAACTTCCCATGCACAGTGCAGTGAGAAATGGGTATTAGACTATAAGTATACACCACTCCCCAACTCCCATTAGATGCACTAAAATGAATTTCTTCTTTTATAATTTTCGTATCAAGTCCAACGTGAATAATTAGTTTGAGATGGACGAAAATGATATGTTGTTACGCCATATGATGAACATAACTTTAGGTTTCACGAGATTGTAACTTAAAATTTCTTAATCAAGTATTTGTTTTTAGTGTATTTAAAGTCCTACTAAGACTACTCTATTTTAACCAGTTTATAGAGTAATTATATTTTAAGGATGAAAAGGAAAGGCTAATGATTAATGGGAAACTGCTGGTTGCTACTAGCTGCTGCTGCAGAGGACTTGTCATACAGAGGTTACGTATGAGAATCAGATGGTACAAAGTGGTTCACATGTAATCTGATAATCAGATAGGTTCAACGGTCTTGATTTCCCCAATGCCGAGCCGACTTTCTTTTTATTTTTTAGTTTTTGTGTCTAAAATTACGTGCCGGGCATGTTGGTCGCTCAGTGAGGCCCCATCGCCCATTTTGCACCTACTAAGCTAATTATTATTGAGCTCAATGGTAAGCGCATGTGTAATTTGTCTTTGTGTTCAAATATCCGAACTCAATCTTTGTACATGAATTTGTTGATCCTTAATTGCGATTTAAATCATGTAATAACCCCACCAAGAAAAAGAAAAAAATTACATATATCTAAAGGTAGATTAACCAATTTATTACATTATGCAACTAGGATTTGGCCCTTAATGATTCACTCGACCTCTTGGGAAGTAGCTGAGTCGCAGGACTCTTGGCTGTCGTCCTATATCCATCCCAAAAGTACTCAAAAGAAGAATATGAATAAATGCTGGTGTTACAACTTTTTGGCATGGTGGTCCTTTGTCCCAAACATCATTGCATCTATGAAACATGGTTTGCAAATTTCGCAAACTGGCAGTGCAGACGCACATGCTTTGTGGGAAGCAATGCAGATGGCAGCGGCGTGCTGTTGCTGTGAAATGCGAAGATTATAAAGGCAGCTCAAAATGTGGAAACTGTTGGTACTAAGCTTTGTTCCTGTAGCCTGTAGGGACGCTCGATGCCTTTTTCATAACCCAACTGCTCTCGGCCTAAATCAAGGAGAAAAACTATCTATCAGGCTCGGGCTTGGTTCATTGTCGATAAACTTTTCAGTCCGCAATTCATGCCCAAAGAACCTTTTGAAGCCCAAAGTTTTTCTTTTGAAGTTATCCTAATTTTAATCAAGTGCTATCTTTTTGTTATAAGGATACGCAAGAGCTGGGGTTATGTGCGTGTAAATAGTTAGTTTGATTAATTTGATTTTAAATATTTAATAATTAAA
>NW_018397255.1:4397625-4402674 GCF_002168275.2 Theobroma umbraticum | reverse complement strand
TTATATTTAAAAATAATCAAAATTGAATTAAATGTTATAAATAATAGAATTAATAGAAATTGAACTAATTGGATTAATTTGGTTTAGTTTTCGAAAATAGAATTTGAATTTTTTTTATTTATATATATTTATTTATGTTGTATTTTTTTAATAAATTAATATAATAAAAATATTAAAAAATAATATAAAAGTATAATAAATAAGATGAATATTCATATAAACAACAACAAATAATTAAAAATATAAACAAAAAGAACAATAAATAGTTTTGAGCAAATAATTTAAGTTCGGTCAATTCGGTTAGGAAAATACCTAACCGAAACCGAATTGAATTAATTTTAATAATTGAACTATTTAAAAAATTAAATTTACTTTGATTCAGTTTAATTATTTAATTTGGTTTGTATTTACGCACCCCTAGCAGGGGCTAAAACCCCAACTTAGGGAAGTGAAGACCCTAAGGGGTGCTGAATCGTTTATAGGAAGATTGAAAAGTTTAAGATCACTTTTCATAATCTAATTGAAATAAGAGAATTTAAACTTGAAATCTCCTTTTTACATGGATTGATAAGTTTATTATCTTGAAGAAACACTACTTGATTTCGAGGGAAAACAAAGATACGAAAATGAGATTCCATTTTTCTACCTTTGTACACGTTTGGTCACCTTAATGGACAGGATTTAGATTTACGAATACCTTTATATTTCAGTGTCTTGTCTTAGTACGAAGATGTACAAAGAGTCAAGGTATTATTTTCCACTTGATTTTGATATGCTAACCACCTAGCATTGTTGTCCTACAACTGGGTGTTTGAAATTTTGGGATTTTCGATTGCTGTTTTTACTGGTGTTTGTTTGTTGGGGAGATTACACTACAACTTAAAGTCGCGCAGATTGAACCACTGCAGCAATGATTCCTTTCCTTGTTTTCTATGTCATCTTTTTTACTGCTTGTTTTCTCCAATCCCTTCTGCCATACCTATTTTCTCAACAATATCTGGAAAAGCTTTTGCTGCCACTGAGTTTGCTTCATCATATCGTCTCTTATTTCTTTCGTCACCAATGTTATAGATACTGTAATCATTCCACCCCTGCATGAAAAAGAATAGCAGGGAAATGGCATTCATTTAACAGGACCTCACCATGTTTATGGGTCTGGTTTAGTGCCCAGCTTGTTAACATGGAAAGCCTTAATTAGGAATATAATCAACTTTGGGGGCCTTTGCAAAATGATAAAGAGTCCAAAAAAAAAAAACATAGTAGTCCGGACAGAATGCCAAAAAAACACATAATTATTTTGTCTCTATAAACTTGTACTACTTAAAATATGTTATCATTAATTTTTGCCTTCTCCCATTGGATTCCGGACTATTTAGCACAGCCCTAATTCCTATTATCACCTACCCAGTACAAATAGCAGTAGATGTAGATCGGAAATTGGCTGGGGTATTCCTAGATTCCAAACAAGTAACCACAAAATTAAAGAGCCTCTTCTTTAGGTCACCCCACCCCACACAAGGCGCCTTGCATTTCAACCAAGTCCACCCATCTTTACTTGCCCCAGAACAATCACCTTCCTTCAGTAGATTTTAGAATTGAAAAATCGCATATGAACTTTACACCATACAACGGGAACATAGGATTAAGGTTCGTTGTAACCAATTTTTTCCAATAAAAATTTTAAAATTTATGATTTAGAGTTTAAGGTTTAGATTTTAAGATTTTAAAATTATATATTTTTATTAATAATATAAAATTAGATACATGATATAAAATTATAAAAAGAAACATCAAGCACGACATTAAATGAAGGCATAAGATTTTTATTCTCTCTCTTTTTTTTAATAATTTTACATCAGATAGAAATTCTCTACCCTTTTTTGGTACCCCTCTTAATACCTTTTTTTTTTATAATTTTACACCAATTTTAATGGTATTTATTCAATTATAATTTTAAAAATTAACAATAAAAATTTACTTATTTATACTCTGAAATTTATATTTTAGAAGATTTTTATAAAAAAGTTTAAAAATTATAATTTTAAAAAGTTATCAGTAAAATTTTCTGGACATGAAAAGATGTCAAATTTATTTATCTTTCAAGCTTATTTTTTTAATATAATTCTCAAATCCAAATAGATTTTCTTTTAGTACTAAATACAATAAAGATAGAAAGAAGTTAAAGACAAAATAGAGAAAGGGCTAAAGAGTGAAGAGACTCAAAAAAAATTTTTGCCTAGAAAATATCATATCTCTATCTCTACCGCTAGGCATAAACCAGAAAGTGGCATGCTAAGGATCATCTGCCATCTATCTACTCAGCAGCATCCCAGCAGCAGTAGAGTCCAGAGTGTGAACATCCCCCTTTCGGTCTCCCTACTGTTACCCGAACCCACAAAAGTAAATAAAAGACCCAACGTTTTTTCGTTCAATTATTTTACTTTTCTTTAACGTTTCTTTCACTCTCACTCTCACTCTCACTCTCCATTCTTTGCTTTGGTTTTTTGGTTTGCTTTTATTTTTCCTTGTTCTTTCTGTAGTCTCCTACTGCTACTTTAGCTCTACCTTCTCTGTCTCTCTCTCTCTCTTCCAGCTTTCTCTCTCTCTCTCTCTTTTTAACCTTTGTTTCTGGCGGATAAACCGGGGTCTTTTCGGATCCAGGAAAACCCAACTTCTGGTAAAATCTTTTTATTCTTCTTCTTTCTTTCTTTCTTGCTATCTGTAAAGTGTAGTCTAGTACTACAGATGTTCATTCTTTTTTGTTTTGTCAGTTTTACTTTTTCTTGTAAAAGAACATATTCTGTGTACAGTTTTGCTGCATTGACTTATTTAGTGATGTTGATTTGGATAAAATGATGTCAGTGTTCTTGGTTTTAACTCTCTGATCTATATTTCTGAGTATTAGGCTTCTTGTTTGTTCGGTAAGCTCTGCTTGTTTGGATAATTTGTTTTTGTTTTGGTGCAGAATTGGTTTCTTCTAGCTATTTCTTGATCTGGGTTTGCTTTATTTTCATAGTTATTCGATCAATGTGCTGGGAATAGAAATTTTACAAGGTGTGTGGATTTGGGTTTCTAGATACTTGAAAAGACTATATCTTTCGGTCTCCAGGTAGAGTATTTATTCTGGGGTCTTCATTTTCAATCATCTTTCTCCTTGAGGCTTGCCTCTTTTACCTGGAACGCAGATTTTATTGATTGTTGAAGGCCTGTTCTTATTGTTCAACATTACTATTTGGATTTTGCATTTGCTAGTAGTTTATACCTCATTTTTATTGGCTTCTGATGAACTACATATATCTTTATTTTCTTTCTACGAAAAGATTAGGATTGATTCTCAATTAGCTTCTGTCCTCTTTTTTATTTTAGAACTCATATAATTTCAGTTATTGTTTATAGAACCATTCTCATTTCTTACTGCTTGCAGCTCCATAGCTGGTTATGCTTTAGCAGGAAGGGAAGCAGGATTAGATGGAAGAGGATGGTGAAATAAGGCACTGGGATGAATTGATTCCAGATGCACTTGGGTTGATTTTCAAGAATCTTTCACTCCAGGAGATACTTACAGTTATCCCAAGGGTCTGCAAATCATGGCGGAGAGCAGTTACAGGACCTTATTGCTGGCAGGACATTGACATCGAGCAATGGAGCCAACACTGTCGGCCTGAGACCCTTGATCGCATGCTTCAAATGCTGATAAATAGAAGCTCAGGTTCACTCCGCAAGCTCTGTGTTACCGGTCTTCCTAATGACCAGAGCTTTTCATTTATTGCAGATAAGTAAGGACATAAAATGTTGCCATCAATGTCTCTTAAATGCATTTTCTGTTTATATCCCTTTGGCTAAACTAATTTTGATTCCTCACTTTCAGTTTAACATGGTAAATGAAAAAAGGCTGGCGTTGGGTATATACTGGTGTTGAAATGTTAGCTTAGGCAACTAATATTACTCAACAGCAAATTATGTAGTACATAGTTTAATAAGAATGAAGCTTCGTGTAATTTTCATTTTCCCATGATGTTGCTGAAGTTCTGTATTTTGAATATCTTATTGATGGGGAAGGGAACAATAACCAACTTAATGGTAAAAGAATCTGAAGGGGATTCTAAGATCAGTGGGGACATTCTGTTTTATTTTATGACTTCATTGTGGATATGGTAAATTGGATTATTGCATTTGTTATTTACTCTTATTTTCCCCTGCTTCTAGTGCCAAATCTCTTCAGACTTTACGGCTGCCAAGAAGTGAAATAAGTGATGCAGTAGTGGAACAGGTTGCTGGCAAGCTCTTTTCAGTAACTTTCTTGGATGTTAGCTACTGCAGGAACATTGGGGCTACAGCCCTTGAAGCAATTGGCAAGCACTGTAAGTCACTAATGGGGTTGAGGAGAACAATGCACCCATTAGAGGTAATTGACAAGCTGTCTCAAGATGATGAGGCCCTTGCCATTGCTACCACAATGCCAAAGCTCAAG
Organism: Theobroma umbraticum; assembly: GCF_002168275.2. NCBI lineage: Eukaryota > Viridiplantae > Streptophyta > Magnoliopsida > Malvales > Malvaceae > Theobroma > Theobroma umbraticum. Next base: position 4,398,203 of record NW_018397255.1, on the reverse strand, counting down.
CAACTTGAGATGGCATACCTGCTTATTAGCACAGAAGGTGTGCTCAAGATACTTGAAAACTGCCCTAAGCTTGAATTATTAGATGTGCGAGGATGTTGGAATGTGAAGCTAGATGATAATTTTGTCAAGAAATTCTCACGGCTGAAGGTGGTTGGACCTCTTGTTGTGGATTATTTTGGGATGAAGGGCTGGGATGATTGTTCAAACTATTCAGGTTCCTCTGGTTACTTGGCCTGGGACTTTATTGCAGGCGATGTTGGTGTTGATTACGATGAGATATCAGATGGGGATTGGGAAGATGACCAAAGTATGGAAGATGTGGAAATGAGGTTCTATGACGGTTTTGATTTGGATAATGCTGCGTTTGATTGGCCCCTCTCCCCATGAGGGTCTGTTGGTAGCTTTTCATAATTTGGTTGACAAGCTCCGTCAACTATCTCCACCACTCTCAGGCCTGCTGTGGTGGTTACTTCTTTGCGGCCACTTTGCTATGTACAAACATTTGTGTTTCTGAAGTAGTATATAGGACGAGTTTTTCTGTGAGTGTTTGTAATAAAAACTTGTAATTTTGTAACAAA
>NW_018397255.1:4344622-4397615 GCF_002168275.2 Theobroma umbraticum | reverse complement strand
TAGTAATTGATAGACATCTCATAACGTTTCCATGCTCTTGTACGGTCCCTACAAATAATTATAAAATTCGAAGTGGGATTGTAAAGATAGTCCAGATTGGTGTGTTTGGTGACTTCCATGCTATATCGAAGAAATTAATCAGATTGTGACAGAAAGCAGGATTTGCCTTTTTTATCTTTTGACTTGTGTTGATGCTTTAGGTTTCTTATCAACAAAGTATTTCTAAAGGTCAATTTTGAGGATTGGAAGAAAAGAGCCATGTTCTGTCGGTCGAGCTTTTCCTATGCTTCATCATGAAGCCATTTTGGAAATATACCAAGGAAAAGCAGTGTCCCCCGTGACTCATTACAATCCATCCTTTTATACGGGAATGGTTTATCGGAAAAATCCATCATTTTGAAGCATCTGATTCGCAAGGCTGCTTCATTTTTCAAACACCATGAACAAGCATCTGTCCATCTCAATCATCTGATTGATGATAGTGGAATTCAAGCCAAGCTTTTCACTAATGTATAAATCGATGGCTACACCAACTCAGCACATGTCAAACGTGGCCCCAGCGCAAACTATCTATATAAATCTTCTCTTTCTTTGAAAAATGTGATCCAGAGGGAAACCCAAAAATGAAATGCAAATTTCTAGTTATGGTAGGCGATTTAAGCTGCTGGATCGAGAGATCTCATCATTAGTACTGCTGGGTATAGCTCCATAATCCAGAACAAGGCTTAGAAATCTTGTCAAAAATTGTACAAGTCACGTGCAAGTTGAACTAAACCCATAAAAGAACGATCCAATTAAGTGAAAGAATCTTGGAACCAAGGGAGAATGAATCTTGGAATCCTATATAACGTATATTATAATTCAGTTAAGTACTGCTACCTATTATCATTGTAAGTGCAATAATAACCTTTTCTCTCAGAGTAATTTAATCAGGGATAACAAGGAGCGCGCACAAGTGAGTGCAAAGAGAAAACAGCGAAATTAAGTGACTCAATGTATCTCCAACAAGTGCTTAGTACAAATCCATGCTAGAGGCAGAGATTGAATAGGAAATATATATGCTCTTCTCCGAAACTAAAGGCTTCTAATGAACATCGGTGCAAATAAATTTGACAATTCAAACAGACAATGTCGACCTAGAAATGTCAAATTCTAATCTGTTCATTTAGTATTTAGACAGTTGGATCGATATAAGTCCTCGTTCACAATCAGAGGTGGAATGCTCCACGTTCCAAGAGGGTGTCCTGAAACCTTCCCACCTGAAAATCCCAGAAGTAATACATAAGTGCAACCTGGACAAAGATGGCCAACTTTCAAATTGAACATTTCCGTGTTGGCAAATTACCTTCTTTAGTGGCTTCTTCACATCTTCTCTTGTATTTCAAGGACAGCTGAGGATCCAAAGTTTTCAATAAATTGTCATACCCCTCTTCACAATCTGTTACGTATTTTGCCTGAAATAAAACATTTTTTTTGTCAACCGGAAAAAGAAAAAGAACAATTTGGTGTAAGAGTTCATATGTGAGCCTGGTCTTTTTGAACAGTGATGAAGTTAGAAGATAATTCAGTAATAGAATCAACACATTCAATTAATGAGGTGTGAGATTAAAAGTTGTTTTAAGAAATGCTTTTCAAAAAATATAAAAAGTTGTGTTAAGAATCAAGGAGAAAACAAAATTCTCTGATCAGTCCATGTGTTAACATCACACTAGACAAGTATTATTCCATGTGAAGAAAGCAGGAATTTCACCATGCAGTCAAATCTTTCAGCCTACTGAATTTCTTTCCAAGAGTGGTCTCATACTCACCAGCATAGCTGGGGCTGTAGAAGGTCCGTATACTTTGGCAAACATTCGCAAAATATTGAAATTATTTTCTAATACGTCATCCTAAAAGGAAGCCACAAAATTGTAAAAACCAAATGGATAAATTAAATGGAATCAAGTAGTCAGAACTACGAAAAAGTATCAAAAAACAAAGTACCTCATAGTCAAACCTGGAGCATCATTATATCATCTGGAGGTTGAGTAAAGTTCACACCATACTTGCAGCATATTATTTTGAAAATGAGTGATAACATCAGTTACCCCAACAACAATGAAAGAAAAAGAGACCAAAAGCAGTTGAGCATTGAGTGTCTTGGAGCACTTGTGCAGGCTCCATTGGAGTAAACATGCACACAAGGGGAGACTTGTACGCCTTTTATGCATTTACCAGCCCTCTTGAATAGCCAAAAGTATGCTGCTGCTAATGTACATTCCCAGTTTGGCCAAAGCTATACAGCTTTATACACATTTCTTTGACTAAAAATTACTAGATCCAAAATGGAATGTGTCTATACTGTTTAAAACCACTTAAATCTAGGTAAACTTAGAAAACAGAAAGGAAAAACACTTACAGATCATCTGATATTTCTACCAGGAATTCAGAGACTGATAGGAATTCCATGTGCAAGTCATTGACCTTAACAACTTCAAAGAAAATACAATTAGCCTCATGTAACGTAAGTTACCAAAAATGATTTATAGAATGCATGACATTAGATATATCATGTTAAAGACTTAAAAGTTATGGAGACATCTTGACATCATTTTGTAACATATGAATATAGACTGCAGATTTTTTAAACTCCTTCAGAAGTTCAGTTCCGCTCGTTGTTTAAAGATTGAAAATGAGAAGCCATTATCACAAAAATAACTGTAAGGCTGAAACTGTAATGCAAGAATTAATGTATGTGCCTTTGCAAAAGTTCATAAAAAGCAACATAGCAAATAATAACATCATGGAATTGTCACTTTATCAAATCTGAAAGAATAACATGGTGCTTTAGACATTTCCTTTTTCCATCCCCCTTTTACCCAACACTCTGGTAGAGCTTTCAACTTAGATCTTAGAAATAGGAATGCTAGAATGCAAGTATGGTGCAAAAAACCAAACAGTGGTATGTACTTGCAAAAGATGCAAAGGTATAAACATGGTAATAACAGATTACCTCTTCTCCTCTTAACTGATATAGGAGAAGATTCAGCACCCGATAGTCAAACGACTTTAGATGAATTGCCCTCATGACATCTTCGATGGAGATCTGGAAAAGCAAACAATTAATCCCTAAATATTTCTCCAGTGCATGATTTTCCTCCTCTCACTTTGTCTTCTACACCCTTTCCATTTGAAGGATAAAATTCTTTATCCATTAATTAATCAAGCACATAAGTCAGTGCTATTATTAAACAGTTACCTAGGTCTTCTTGTATTCCAGAATATTTGTAGAACCTCAAGCAGGGTTTGCATGCATTTACTGAAAACTAGTTGAACATTTACACAGAAAGGTTTTTCTCTCTTGACATCAATAAGTCAAAACAAACCAAAGTTCATAAGCATCAGGATACACTTTGCTCAACAAGCTATGAGAAAGCAATGTTAAAATCAAAGATCTATTGGTTCAATACGCTTTAAATGTCAAAAGTTGGAGATGCTACTGGTGCAGGGTCATGTGAATTATAACATTGAAAAACATGCTAGGTTAATGGTTATATCTTTTCTTTTTTGAGCATAGAAGATTTATCAGTATGAGTTTGATGTTTTGAAATTGAAAATTCTGCTGAAACACAATGCTGATGAACATCAAGAAGCCAAATGAATAAGAATAAATGGTACCAGGGAATTATTGTACCTTTCGTAGCATACGATGAAGTTATACTGTTATTTTCTGTTCTGTTTAGATGTAAAGGATAACAATTCCAAAATCAATACTAAAGGTAGACAAAACAATTATCATTTTTCTAATTTGGTTATACGTAATAATAAACTATGAACATAATTAACTTAAGTGAAACAATAAGGACAAAGGAGGTATATGTACCTCCATTTTGCACATTAGTGCAGAACATAGCTTTCTTTCCAGAGCCCAGTACTCTTCTCCGGACTTAAATTCTTCTCTGATCCTAAATCCATTGCACAAATACAAATCAATTACATAAGTCTTTCTACCCCCGGCCCCGTTTCCACAAAAGGAAATAAAATAGCAATACCATAAAAAAGGTTACCTCTCAGTAAGGAGTCCCCGGCATTTAAGTACATTTAAAAGTGGTCTGAATGGATCCTTTTCAAACACATTCATAGCCCAACCCTGGAATTTTACAAGTACCACTGAAAGAATTTAATTCGACAATGGAAGTTGATAACCTCTGAACTAGTTCTCCAGATCTCAGTATTACCTTCTCAAGTTCTTTTTCTGGAGTGGTAACTCCTTCCATTGGTATATACAGTATCTTCTCATTCAAACCATCTAACTGCACAAACAAAATTATGGGTGCTGAGAAAAGGAAGAAAAACAGTCATGGTATCAGATCATTCAAAATTGAGTGGTTGCAACCTTACATGTCATGTTTCCAACAGTTAAGAGATAAATCCTTACTTATAGAATGCCCTTTACAATGGACGTAGAACGAGTGGAAGGAATGGAAGCCAAGGCAAGGCTCATTCCTTCTTGGTGAGAACATTACTATGACCTAATGGAAGTATACAAGGGAAAGAAAATTCACCCAATTCCTACATCAACTTCCAAATGCCATTGCTTTGAAGGCCATACAACTAGCTCCAACAAATCAATAGAAAGTCATGCAATATTCTTACATTAATGTAAAGATTACTCTAAAAATGACACTATTTATTCAAATATTAACTGTTACCTGATAAATGAAGCTTTCAGTAAATGAAAGGACAGGGAAATATTTGAATATCACTTGCGGGCTGGTTATGTCGATTCCATGAAACATAAAATAAGATCTGCACTGCAAACACAATCATAATATCATTAATTGAGATCATGAAATAGAACAAGTTTGCCTGCAAGCATACTTAAAATTATCCCACCATGCTAAATAACATGCCTATTTGTTCATTCATTCCTTCACCCATTAAATTATATTAATGCATCCAATGAACATTAACACGTATAACACAATTGCAGATAGTGATATAAAGCTGTATAACTAACCACCACCAAATAATTTTTTTTTTTGTTTTAACTTTGAGTGCTTACGAAATCCTCAAGTGTAGAATTTGCCCGTTCCATTGCTTCAAGTCCCACCATTGCTACATCCTCATGGTTTATCTGCAATGAACGGCAATCCGTCTTATCGGGCGGATTATTAAGCTCAACATAATTCTCTTGAGAATCTGCAAAATAAAAAGTTTCAAAACATAAAGTCCAGCGCTTTATAAACCAATTAAAAATTTTTAAAAGAAATTAAAGTTGACCTCTTTCATCAGTTTCCAAAGCAACCCATTGTGATGCTTCTTCCAAAAAGGTGACTGAAATCTGCAATTTCGAAAACAATTAGCAAAAAGGGGGAAGTAAGGAAACTAATCATTAATGAGAAATGAGAACAAACTTACTTTTGGTATATATTCAGAAAGTAAATTGCACTTGTTGTCTAGATTCAGTTCACCGCATGGTTGTAACTACAAAAGGGTATCAATTAATCTTTCGAAATTCTAGTTAAAATGTGGTGAAAAGTAAGAGAGAGAGAGAGATTACTAAGAGAAGTATGAGATTGGCGAGAAACCGATTAGAGTCAATAGATGAAGAAGAAACAAAGCTACGCGATTGCAGGAATGTAAGAGTTCTTTGGAGTTGTTCTAGCTTCCTCAATTCTTCCATTCCTTCTTTGCCTGCTCTGCCTTTGGTCTTCTACAAATATTTAAAGTTCTTACAATGCAGCAACGACGGCGTTTTTGGGACCGGCCGCTTCAGATTAGATACCAACCCATCTGGCCTTTTTACTTTTTCATGCAGAATGAAAAATCCTATATTTTTGTCATTCATAAAAGTAAAACCTTTTACTATTACATATATATATATATTTCAGGTTTTGCTACTATTTTTATTTTCGAAATTAAATAAAAAACAAGTTTTTTTCAAATTATTAAGAATAGTATTAGGTTCAAGATAATCTTTAAATTATATGGTATAATAATTTAGTCTAATCATAATATTATATGACGTACTTTGTCAAATCCTAACATAATTGATATGAACTTCAGACAACCGTATTTCAAAATAAAGAAAAAAAATATTGTTCAACTATCTTTTATTAGTCAATTTTAATTTTTAATTAGACTTTAAATTTTACTACTTTAAACAAAATTTAAAAATCGTGACATGATTTTTAAATTGGAATCAAGAATCGATTATATAAATTTTAAAATTACAAGTCTCATTGTTACCTAAATGCTTAATTCGGAAATTTAGATACAAAATAAAGAAGAAATTAAAGTTTATATATACCTAATATATATGCATATATTATAAAAATATCTTTAAAATATCCTTTTAAGACCATATGATATATCAAATGACCAAAATACCTTTTGAGTTAAATAGCATATTAAATGATATTTGTAAATCTAAATGACATAACAAAATCATTCCTAAGACCATATGACAATAACATAATTATTTCTCAAATTAAATGACACAGCTAGACATTTCCTAAACTGCAGGGTATCGCATAGCAAAAACATTTAGCAAAGTAAGTAAACATGAAAATACACTTAACTTTCAAATTAAAGTATACTAAGAGTGCAATACCCAAAAGGAAAATAGGGCAAAGAGATTAAGAAAAGGGTAATTAGCTCGCAGGGCTGGTACGCATTAAAAAGGCTGCCAACAAGATGTACAAGAAAACTATTTTTGAATATTTTACTATAAATTAAAGAAAATAGAACCAAAACAAAAATGGTATGATTACCAGAATACCATGCAAAGAAGAATTACACATACAAGTTAAGCACATAAAAGCCACTTCTTTCGCCTTGGCATGTTTCTATGCTCAACGCAGAATTAGCATGTGTCCCAATTTATTTTATTGTTTTTATCCCTTTCTAGCTCTTCGTCCATGTTCAATTAGCAGGGCTGCAGGGGACAAGAAACAAGGAGATTCTCAGGAATGTTTATGCCCAAGCACGGCTCTGCTGGCATCTCTGGGAGTCCAAGTGCCTTAAAAACAGAAGGATCAGACAAACTGGTATCACGGCTGTTAATTACATACACCTGCTGCTTCAAAATCTTATGCTCTGTCATTGCCAGATCCCTTGCTTGTACCTAAAGGTTGAGTCTGATTGATTTCCATTTGATTCACCTCCTCAGTCAGATTACAAGCTTGAACTGTATTTTTCTCTTGACTAGGTTCCCGCTTGTCTTCAAACAACTTCCCTGACTTTCCAATTGCAAGGATTAACTCAAGTTGTTTTCCCTGTTGCTCCTACAGAGTACATTTAAATATTTGAAGTTAAATTACTTTCAAAAGACAGCAACAACTACACAACAAAAACCATATATTTAATTAACCATTAATTAAATGTTGATAAACCAAAAGCCACAAGCAAGTATTATTATTACCGAGTAATAATTCATCTGAATACTAGTGAAGACAACAACAAGGTTTCAATTGGTACAATGATTCTAAAACAACATGCATGCAATCCAGGTTTCTTGGCTTAGAATCACAGCTCATGAACTTTAAATTGGTTTTAGAGAGGCTTAAGGCCTCTAAATTGGAGAACACACTTTTTGAAACGTTCAAAAGTTAAAATCATCCTCAAAGACATAAAAATGCTTGACCAGTATATACTCGTTTAAACCCTTAAATCAATACACAGTACAAGAAGATTGTAGCTCTAGACGCCCTATTATGGAACTCCTAGTAAATCAACCTGAGCATCATATTCCTTACGACTTCAGAAAATTAAAAAAGTCCATTCATGTAATTAAACAATGCTAAAATGTTACCTGCATTGCGAGCAAAACTTTCTGAATTTCACCAAGCTCCTTTTCTAGGATGTCTTCTTGCACTGCTAATGCTCTAGTAGCCTCAGAATTCTTTTGAGCCAAAGCTGCAGTCTTCAGACACAGAAAATGGTTAGAAGTTATAAACATAAAAATCACAATAAATTAGTAAACACAATTTGTTATCAACAGTTTGTCTTCCCATTTACTCAGCAGAAAGTGCGCATAAGATCTTCAATATTATCACATTGGAGCTACGGCTAACATTGCTTTATGAATTTTGTCAAGTCAAACACCAGGTTACATAGACAAATGATGACACAATTAAATAGAATTGTGAGAACATTTGCCTTTGTAAAATGGATTGACACTGGGACTCAACAATACGAAAAGGCTTTTGAACACACACACACACCATTCTTCTTGAATAACAAACCTTCATCAAAGTTTCCAGTCTACCACTGTAACTCTATTGTGAATGTGAACTTATTTATAGAAGTGAGATTTGTGTTTTGCAAAATTACTTAGCTCCACATTAGCACTCTTAACGAATTGACCTGTTTTACTTCAAGTAGGTATTTCCTTTTATATCTTCAGCTGCCTTGAATATGCTCTTTTTATTCTAACATAGTCACCTTGACTTTGTTTAATTGCCAGCTTATATATCTGGAGCACTCTTCTTATATAAGTTGTTTTGTGATATGCCACATTTTATACAACTAGAGCACCCTAGGCATATTCTAACATTATGAAGTTGCTTCAGTGCCTGTTCTCATAGCTCTATCTTTCTTTCTTTCTTCTTCTTAATCTATATTTTAACAGTTTCCTACTTAAAATCTTTCACACTTCACAAAATTATACCTAAATTTAAGGGCTAGTAAGAAAGCCACTGAGAGTAAATAATAAATAGCAGCTTGATGAAATTAAAATGGTTTTTTTTTTTTTGTTGATAAGCCTAAATTAAAATGGTTATTAGCTTGGCATGTCACAGTTTTATTGAACATTCAATTTAACTTTTTGGATGAGTTGCCATTTCTCTATGACTGTCTCAAAGAAAATCCGAGATAGTAATGATTAGCGATTTCCAGTGTATAATTAAACAAGCTACTGAGAAGCATCCACACTTGACTATTCAGGACTTTCGTCAATATCCTTATAAACATTAAGCTAAATATAAAAAATTAGAAACCATTCTTTATTATTGTTCTCAATCTCTTCAAGTCCTTCAATTCTCTAACTAAAATCTTAATAGTATCAAACCAAAACAAATGCTTATATATTATTACCTCAGCAATAGGCTCTTTCAAAGCTTTCCTCGTAACGCGAAACCGAATCCCCAACTTCTCAAGTTGCCTAGACAAAGCTCTTATAATCGTAGTGGAACACCTCAAATCCTCCTCTAATTTCTCAATCCTCCCTACTAAATTCAAATTTTTTCCTCCTCCACCACCCTTCACCGTTTCCGCACAAATCCTCCGCCACTGCCGCCTCCTAATCCACGCCCCAATGGCAACCCCACTTACCAATCCAACAATTCCCCACACCATAACCTTCCTCCAAATTCCACCCAAGACGACACCTTTCCATCCCGAAACGGCACAAACAACCGAACCAACAGCTGAAGAAAGAATGCATAAAAATTCAGCGATTGAGAGAAAAGAATCTAAATTGAAATCATTAAAATTAGGGTTTTGTTCTTGTGAGGCGGCAATTGAAGAATCGGATTCGTAGGCTTTGAGAAGGGAATGGGAAGAAGGGTGGGGGGATTTGAAACTGAGAAAATTCCGGGTCCGGAAATGCAAAATTTGGGAATTGGAGAAGGTGAAGCTGAGATGGCTGAAGGTGATTGGAGGAAACGACTTAGGGTTTTGCAGATAAGGGTTTAAGCGAGGAGACGAAGGAGTGAAGAGGTTCTGAAACGCGATTGACATTGTCGTGTTCTGGAGTTAAAGGGTATCGTATTGGTTTCCGTTAGGGTTTGCGGTGGATTTGAATTGAAGGGGAAGACATTGCTAGGGTTTTTTGGCGAGAGAGAAGGTCGATGGCGATTGGTGGCGATGAATTCAATGGTTTTGGGCGCGGAGGTCTATCCGCTTACGTTAGCTTAGGTAAGTTGAAATGAGGTTAAAGTGCGCCAGGAAGGAATTTGTTGGGTGAACTTTGTGCAATCGCCATGGCTATAGGAGCCGTGTTTTTCGTTTCTTTTTCCCATTCCTATTGGATTTTTTTTGGGAGATAAACAACAGGGCTTGGGCATCAGGAAATAATACAAAAGCCCAAGGGAATTATTACAGCTTAACAAGCCCATGATAAAAAAAGGTGATGGGCTAAAATTTTGAATATTCAGACGCACTAACAATCCAACCCAAAAAATCAATAAAAATAAAGAAACAAAAAATCAAAAGTGAATTACTCTCATGAAATAAAATTGTTTTCGTTTTTGAATACTACTTTTATGTATTATAGATTTAAAATTAAATTTTTTTATTTTTTGAAATTTTAAAACATGAACATCAATATTATAAAAAAAATTAAAATTTTTTCTATTAAAATATATATGTATTTCTTAATTGATAGAAAAGTTACTACACTATTTACAAATATTCATATAAGTTTTATTCTTTTATTAGATTTATTCAAGTTTTTGTATTTTTATTTTGAAATAAATAAGATTTTATAATTAATTTTTATTAGTCAAAATACCATTTGTCATTCAATACCATGCAGAGTTGATATGACATATTGATATGTAATAGTAGATGATAACATGATACGTTGATATGACATAATGACAAGATTATGTAACATTTTTATTATTTACATCTACGTCATATGAGTAAAAAATAATATATGATATTTTGACTAATAATAATTAATTAATCATTAATCATAAGAGCTTATTTGATTTAAAATAAAAATATATAAACTTAATTAAACACGATAAAAAATATTTATTTAAAATTTTTAAATAATTTAATTTTTTTTTAAAAAAATTAGGTCTTAATTTATATAATTCAAACGAAAGCATTATCAAAAAAATCTACAACCTTATATAAAAGGAAGCCCTTATGGGGCTCCCAAATAGTGCCATGTAGACATATCAACAAAGAAGTGCAATAAGTCAAAAGATGTGGTTAAATTTTTTACGTGAAGCCATTAAAGGAAAGTTGTTATGGAGGTTTTATCTTGGATGGGTTGCATCACTAATGACCTGTATAGGTGATAAGTCGCAATTGATAAAACTTGTCAAGTCAAATTCTAGTAGATTTAATAAGTTGAAAAAGTATGAAGAAGATTGTCCAGCCTGTTAAGTTTTTCCTTATATCTTCCTTGATTATTCTAGATTTCCTAGTCAATTGCTTGTTAAGTTTTCCCACCTTAATTACTTGTAAGAAAACAACACCTTAACTAGCATTCCATTAGTCATCTATATACATTAAAATTTGTCTCCATATAAGCAAATTACTTGATATCTATATAGCTTAATTGTTTGACACATGATGGTTTGATTTGGATTGAATTGTCCATGGGACATGTGTGGTATTTTGTTATTTGTCGAAGGTGTTCGTTTTGATTTTTTTTTTAACTGATGAGATTTTGGGTATTTTAGAAGATGTTGAGGGTAATTTTGTCTATTTATATTTACTTCAATATATTGCTCAATAATATAAATTTTTAAATAATATATATATTTTCAAACTATGTATTAATTAAGAAAACATATTCTTCAACATATTGCTTAATAATATAGGTTTTATTTTTTAGGGTGTTTTTTTTTTTAGTTTTTCTTCAAGTCATGGAAACTGGTTGTTGGGTTTCCTTCTTTCATTTTTGTTTTTGGTTTATTTTTGTTTTTTTAATGTTTTTGGATTTAAGGATTTTAGGTTGCATGTAATTGACTTTTGCTTTTGTTCCTCATTGTGATTGTTTTATTTGTTTCTCATTGATCATTGTATTTTATTTGTTTTGTTTAATTTTCATTATTAATTTTGAAGGTATTTTATTTATGTTAATATTCAAGGCATCTTAAACGGGAGACTATGGGGGCCATGATTTGCTAGAAAGGAAAAAAAAAAAAAGGGAGAAGTTGAAACATAGTGGACAGGTATTTTTTTTTTATGAGTTTTGAGATTGAATTCTTTATTTAGTTTCTCTTTTTTTAATTTTTTGTTATTCTTTCGTAATGTTTTATTTATTTACTGATAATATTTATAATTTTGTCTTTTTTTTAGAAATATTTTCATATAGGTAAACATTAACTACCAATTGTTGTTATTTTTTTTTATGCATGAATTTTTTTGTTTTTTAAGTTAATCTGATTTTTGGATTAATTTATTGGAATGTGATTGATTAGTACTACTTTATTTTTAAGATAACTAATAATTACAATTGTTTCAAAGGTGTTTTCTATATTGTTCTTATTTTATTTCTTAATCTCATGATTTCTTTTTTTTTCAAGTTTTCATTATTTGGGTTTTTACTTATTTCTATTCTTATAATATTGTTGCCTCCATATAGAAATTAGAAGTCTTTCATATAAGTTTTTAAATTCTTTCTTTAGTTTTTATCTTATATGATTAGGTGTATGGTTATACTTTTCAATTGTAGATAATAATCTACTTGCACAGAAACTTAAAACATGTGAATAAATAATATAAAAAAATATAAGTATAAATAATAAAATAAATTTAAAAAAACAAAAAAATCTTTAAAATTGAGTAAGGCATATGAGATATTTTTTGTTATTTTTTATTTATATTAATTATTAAATAAAAAATTATTACAAGGACCATTAAGAGAATATATTAAAAATTTTATATAATGTAAATAAAATTTAAAAATCTTAGAGGGCCATCAGGCTTCATCCTGACACATTGGTTTACTATTCATTTTTAAACAATTTTTTTATTATTAATGTAAATTAATTTTATATTTTATTCACACACCAAATGATTATGTCCTAAAGGCATAACATGAGTTACAGTCGTATATTAAAATCCCGTTCCACCGACACTCTCCTTACATCTATCTTGTTCTGGGTTTTTCCAGCTATATAAACAACTCTTATCTCAAATTGAACAGCTCGAAGAAATGTATCAGCATTGGCAATCTTCACAAAAGTTGTCAGGAACGCTGACGTCGAGAGAGGAAAATCATTTCCAAATGAGTGCTTAAACCTTTTACCACCATTTCTCAAACAAGTGATGCAATAATGTTGGTGGTTAAGGATGAGGACGGAATCGTGGGGAATTTCAGCCGCAGAATTCGAGCTGGAATCCGTCCCCAGACTTGTTTTTATCTGCGTTCCTGTGAATTCCTACGGCCAAACGCTCTCTGCACAGGCGATGTGGCCCTTCTTTACAGGGAGGACGCTCAAGCAACCGGTGCCATGTACAAAATTGAAGTCAAAAAACGCAAGAATTTCAAGTCACAGTTATGAATGCTAGAAAGAGTTATGAATTGAAGTCAAAGTTTGATAAGCAAAATGCTAGAAAGAGTTATGAATCAATTAATAATAATAAAAAAAGAAACTCATTTCAACTTATTATTGTATATTCAAGCAGTACAATTAATTGTAAGTGGTAGATTTTATTTACTAACAAATTATAATATTATAAACCATTGTGTTAATGTAATAATCACTTAAATTTTTGTGTGTATTTATAATTGATTTATTAAATAGTAACTTTTAAGTATGGAATCTTGATCCTTTAAAAAGTCACTAAATATACAATTTTCACTTATAACTTATCATAAGAGTATTTTTTGACTATTTGTTATTTTTTGAATGAAATTAATCTGAAAATAAAATAGAATCACACAAATAAATGTGAAAAGGAACACCCACAATTTATAAGTGTAATTTAGGCTATAAAATATATAGTTAATTAAAATGAGGGAAATTTGTTTTTGCTCAAACTCTTCCACAAGAGTTAAGTTCACCTGAATTGTTGACCCCTACCTTAAAGTGAAGCCACTGAAAACAAAGTCCAAGGGGTGAGAGTGCTCGGCCTTTCCTTTCTCAAATCTCAATCCCTATGGGGTGAGGGGAACGAGAAAAGTCGTCTTTTCCTACACTTTAATTTGACACATCAAGTTATGATGATTTCATTCACGCGTTTAGCATAAGATAATGATCAAAGTAGTCATTGTTACTTAATTAACAGTTAAAGCTAACAAAAAATATTCCAAATTAGAATTAATTCGAGGTTTGTTTTTGGTACGGCACCAATGCTGAACCTTCAATGAAGGTTCACTAGTCAAAGGTATAAACTTATTCAATTTGCGATAAGGGTAAAAGAAAATGTAAAGTATTCCATTAGTCATAACACTATAATCTCTTATTGAACCTACAATGGAATTTCCCCTTGGCTCTGACTTCTCTATATTAGCAACCCATGTTGATTACATTTCTGTAAACTTAACTGCTCAAAGAAATATATCATCACCTACGGCAAGAACCAAGATTGCATAGCAGCTTTACTATTATCAACAGCACCGGTTACTTTCATGGGTTGGTCTCAATTCCTACGTAGTAAAGATCACTCTGTAGGTGATGATATCCTCGTTGTTGACAAGGAGGAGGATCATGCAACTGGGGATGTCTACAAAACTGAACTGAAGGAGAAGGAGAACTGCTGTTCCAAGTCAAATGTTAGCTGGTTTACTGTGTTTTATTGCTTTAACCGCTTGTACTGCTTCATGTGAGATGGTTGTAACTCAGTAGTCAGTTCTTAATTTCTGTTTTGTAGCTGTTGATTATTTGGTGCTTATCTGCTTTCTGTGGCAGGATTCCTACTTCTATAAATAAATAAATAAATAAGTTCAGTTTTGCAAAGAAGGGAAAGAAAATAATGAGTTGAAGAAAAACCTGTTTAAACTCAACTTAGTTGAGCTTGCCCAACTCTTTTACCAGCCTTGAACTTTTATATATGAGGTTTCATATTTTAAACCACTTTACCAGTCACAAGAATTAGATTGGTAAAGGCCATGAAATTTCTTCACAATATACTTTCTGTACAATTTTAGTCAAGAACTCTTACATGTATTATAGCTCTGTTTTAAGTCAATATAAGACTGAACAATTCAGCTCTAATTTTAGTTTATCAACATCCCTGTTGTAGCTTGATGGTAATCAACCTTGTTACCTTCTCTGAAACTGTGGACGGGCACTGCTACTGTTTAATGACTTTATGAGATATCTTTTATAAGCAAGCGTCAGAAAATCCAAAGAAAAGAACATGTAGTTATAAAGTTTCATATTTTCTCACCTTTTTCTTTTCTTATTTCCTTTCTGAAAGTTTAGCACATCAAGGCTATTTGAAACCAAAATAGCTTTAGGCCCACCCTCAAAAACAATTTAACTATTCCAGCGATAACATAGGGGGAACTCGAGGAACGATCATAGTAAGATACAAGGTCAAACGATGATCATAGTAATATTTTGTGGAGTGATTGTTGTGTATAATTTGGATAGTGTGTTATACTCTCTGTCTTTCTTTGTCGATAGGGTATTGGGGATGATTTGTTCTTTGGCTAGGAATGTATAGGGTAAGGATGTTATGGAATTGTTGACAAGTCCCTAGGGGAATGTGTGTGAGATTTTGTGCTGGTCTACCCCTGTTATCTTTTGTATGGGGCATAACCTTGCAAAATCAGCTGTAAAGAGGTTGACTGCCGTTTGCTGTTTTGATCAATACAGATTGAAATTTTTTTAAAAAAAAGAAGAGTACCCACACTCCATCCAAATTCAACAAGAAATTAACAGACAAGTCACGAATAAATATTACTGTGGGTAGCTACAAAAACATAACAAGGAGAAAGATGAGAGAAGAAAGGGTTTTTGAATAAAATGATTATTTTTATATGTATACATTATTTGATTGCATGGTTTATTTTACAAAGATTTATGCATCATGAATTACTGAAAAAGTGTATCAGTACTTCAGACAGCTACGTACTTCACTCCATGGATAACTCAAAAGGGATATACAAAAGTACACCAACTCTACCCAACACAGGCTAAACAATAGCAAATGCCGCATGGAGGAGAAGGGTGAAGAAGAGAATGAAGGGGAGGAGATGCCCCTCCATGAATGTTACCTGTAGGAAAGCATGCCCATTAAGTGGGAAAAATGCTTCCCAATTGCAACAGATCAGGTAGGAATAACAGAGAGGTGTGTCCAATCCAGCTTTTCTTGGAGTTGCAGCTAAAGAGGGACCTTATTGAAAGCAAATGTTTGGAAATCAACGAACCTATGGATATTTTCTTGGATTTTTATTCTTCAAATTTTCTCCTCTTGAGTTTTTCACTTATCTAAAGCACACAACTTTTTTGTGAAGTACTTTTTATGTCTTAGAAAACTCTTTTATATATTATAAAACATAATTTTTAGATAAAAATATTATTTCAATAATTATCTTATTAAAAGATTCATATTATAAGTCATAACTTTTAAATTAAAATATAAAAAAAACTTTTATATCCAAATTTTTAAATAATAGAGTTTTCAATTAATTGATAACTTTTGAATTTTAAAAATATTTTTTCAATACATCACTTTATCAAAAAACATAACTATTCATATTAAAAACCACATACAATCTAATAGTCACGTTATATTATATTATATGACATAACCTTTCTATTAATGTGACTTTCGAATAGTCACAACTTATCATATAAAAAAATATAACTTTTCATTTACAATCTTTCATATGAAATACATAATTTTGAAAATACGTCAACACACTTATACCTAACAATCTAAAAAACAAGTCTTCAATGGAAATGGGAAACATATCAACTCATATGTCTATGTTAAAATAATGTTAAACCACGAACTTAAATGCAAGGCCAGGTTCACCATGCAAATGTTATTTCGGCAGAGGCAATATGTTACAAATTTACAAAAATAAATAAATAAAAATACATTCTTTTTCTCACACTGCCAATAAAAACTGATCGTGAATTTGCTTCCTCTCTGCTCACCTGATTAGCCGTTGCACTAGCAGGATCTATGTGCAATATTAACTTGAGGTTAAAATATTTGGTTCTTAAATCTGAGCATAGATCAGCATCTCCAAATATAGATAAACTTAAAAAAAAAAAAGAAATGTAATCTAGATTATAACTCTTGTTTAGAGTTCTTCACTAAAACCTATAAACTAATACACTATAATCACAGAAAATGAAATAATATTCTATTGTAATCCAAGTACTAAAGATTAGAAAGCTATTGGAACAATCTTATAGCAGTAATAGAAGGTTTCGTTGATACTAGTTGGATAATTAGCTCAAGTGAGAATAAATCAATGGGTAAATCACCTTAGGAAAAAGTGTTGTTTGATGGTTTTCTAAGAAACGGACATGCATAACTTATTCCACTATGAAATTTGAGTGTGTTACTCTAATAATAGCAAAAAATAGATAGACTGGTTAGAAAATTTTGTTAGTGGATAGAATTGCAGTCACAACAAATAGCAGCTATCCCTTTGCACTCTGACAATGAACCTACTATGTCTAGAACTTTTAGTAAAGTATTAGAATGAAAAGTCTAGACATCTATCTAAACATTTTTTAAAAAAAATTATCTAAACATATAAGTTTAAGGTATGAATATGTCAAACAATTACTTATTGATAGAGTAATTACAATTATATATGTGTGAACATATGGTAATTTGATGAAATCTTTTTTACGAAAGGGCTCACTAGAAACCTGATCAGAAAGACGTCATTAGGAATGGATCTAAGACCTTTTTCCCAGAGTCACCAATAATGAAAAACAAACGTTTTCTCTAGTACTACCACTAAGTAAAAGATTCAATTGGTAAAATCGATAAGTTAAAAGGTGAAAGGATTCCTATCTAAGTAGTACAAAATAAGTTACTTTTGAAAACTATATGGAAGGAAACTAATAAAAGATGTACCTATTAGGTCAAAGCTTAAATTTGATACTATTTGATAAATATTGACAAGTTTTAATAAAAGTATCTAGTAATTCAAAATTCAAGAGTAATAATTAGAGATGAACAAATGGCTGGATTGGGTAATTTGGTCCACCATACTCAAGAACTAAATAGATCAAATAATTTTAGAAAATTGACAATAACCGATCAAATATAAAAAAAGACCAAACCTATCAAATATAGAATTAATTTGATCGGTTTGGTTTTGGATTAATGAATCAAAATTTTAAAACCTTTTTTACAAATTATAATATTAAAACTTATAAACTTTACCCATAATCATAAAATATATATAAAAATTATATATAAATTAAATATATGTATATATATAATATATTATCTTCTTATATATATGAAAATAATGGCACAACTTATATGTCATAATATTTTAATTTTTATATCAAAGTTTGTATAAATAATAACTAATTATAAACAATATGTTATAAAATTTAAAGAGATAACTAATAAAATTATTAAGTATAATCATGTAAATAAAGTCTATTATAAGTTACAGTAATACTTATGTATAAAAATTAAATATACGTATATATATAATATTATTTTATTATGTATATATGAAATTAATGTCACAACTTTTATGTTATAATATTTTATATCAAAGTTTGTATAAATAATAACTAATTATAAAAAATATATTATAAAAACTTAAGTGATAATTAATAAGGTTATTAAATATAATCATATAAATAAATATTATAAGTTATAATAATACTTATGTATAAGTTAAATATATATATATATAATGTTTATACAATTATATATGTTCATAACATTTTATATTATGAAATATTACTAAGGGGTAATAATTATAACATATTAATCATCAAATATTTATTATCATATATTATAATATTATTATATAAGTTATACCATTTAAAATATATAACTTATAATTTTATATTAATAACAGATTTATAAACAAATAAATATGTAACTAAAATTAAAGTACTATGATTATGATTTGTACACGTACATATAATAAATTAATATATTTTAAGTATATTATTGATTAATTTTACTATTAATTTTTCTTAATATATATAATTAGTTTGATTTTTGGGTGGATTGGTTTAAAAATTTTAAAACTAAGAACTGATAAAAAACTAATTGGATCAAATATTTTGGATCAATTGATCAAATGAACTAATTAAACCGAACCATTTTACTTAAATCGTATTTGGTTTGAATAGGTAATTGGTCGGATTTGATTTTATTCACTCCTATTGATGATTCTTTGACGGATAGTGTTAATTTTTGATAGATAGTCATAAATTTATCTATAAATAGATATTATTCATTCAAAAATTTAACTATTCTTTCTCAAAAAAAATTTTAATATCCTTTATCAATCTTCCTCTGTCGATCAAACTTTTTTTGCTCTAAAACTCCTGAAACAAAATTCTGTCTCTCTTTCTCAAGAGCCATCAGTCTTTCTCTCTTTGAAAGCCCTTCACTGCATTGCTTAGAGCAAAAATGGCTCTTATGAATACCTCTCTTTTTTCTTCGAAGTCACTTTACAGCAACACCAATTCTTTTTCCAAACCCAAGGATCAATCTCGACCAACTTTTGCTCTCCCTCCCAGCAACAAGAATTCAACATCTCTCCCAACCATCACTGCTGTTCATGCAGCCGAGTCCACCAAAAACCGAGTAGCAGTGAAGGAATCATCAACATTTACACAATGCATCACTAGGAAATGGACATTGGATAGCTGGAAATCGAAGAAGATATTGCAGCTACCTCACTACCCGGATGAGAAAAAGGTGGAGACAGTGTTGAAGACCATTGAGTCGTTTCCTCCCATAATATTTGCTGGTGAAGCAAGGAACTTGGAAGAGAGGCTGGCGGAGGCTGCCATGGGCAAGGCATTCTTGCTGCAGGGTGGCGATTGTGCCGAAAGCTTCGAGGAGTTTAGCGCCAATAACATCCGGGACACTTTCAGGTTGCTGCTCCAGATGGGTGTTGTGCTTACATATGGTGGACAAATGCCAGTGGTTAAGGTTAATTTGATCGATATTCTTTTACTTATTTGTGTGTCGTTTTTAATTTCTTATCATCATATAAAGATTTTGGATCGTAGAGGTTGCTTTTCTACTTTACTTTTCTAGTTGATTTCGGAAGTTGGAACTGAGTCATTGACAATTTGTGGGGTTGGTTATTAAAGGTGGGAAGAATGGCTGGCCAATTTGCTAAGCCAAGATCTGCTGAATTTGAGGAGAAGAATGGAGTGAAGCTGCCAAGTTACAAGGGGGACATCATAAATGCTCATGCTTTTGATAAGTCGAGAATTCCTGACCCGCAGAGGATGATAAGGGCTTATACTCAATCCGCAGCAACTCTGAACCTCCTTAGAGCCTTTGCTAGTGGAGGGTACGCTGCAATGCAGAGGGTTGCCCACTGGAATCTTGATTTTATAAAGAATATTGAGCAAGGGGACAGGTGACCAAGACTAAACTTGCTATGGAGTTACGGTTATATGTCCTTTGATCTATATCAATCTATACGAAACAACAAAGAAAATTGCTATCATTTGGTTTAAAATTTCGCATGTTTAAGATATGTGATGCACCGTAAATTTTCAAAGAAAAGGTAGTATGGCTGCCTTTTGAGTTGTCAATAACAGCGCACTGGTTCGAAAGTACATTATTCCAAACATGACTACTAAATTTTAGGTGTGAATTTGATTGAGTTTGTGTTAAAATTTTCCAATTTGGATTTTGAAAGTGTTTTCTCTTGGGGAAATTTGACAGATACAAGGAACTTGCTGACCATGTTGATGAAGCCTTAGGATTCATGGCTGCTGCAGGAGTCACAGCAGACAATCCTAGCATGAAAACAACTGAATTCTGGGCATCTCATGAGTGCTTGCTTTTGCCTTATGAGCAGGCACTAACTAGGCTGGATTCAACTTCTGGCCTGTACTATGACTGCTCTGCTCACATGGTTTGGTGTGGGGAGCGAACCCGGCAGCTGGATGGTGCCCATGTAGAGTTTCTGAGAGGAATTGCCAATCCACTAGGCATAAAGGTATCCTCATTGAGGCAATTGAATGACCTTGAACGGTTATTTTTTGTCGTTGCTTTAGATGTAACGTCAATTTGTTATATACCATGAGTTAACATTCTGCCTGAGAAATCGAAATGGCTGAAGGTGAAACATGTGTTACAGGTTAGCGATAAGATGGATCCAAATGAACTAGTTAAGCTCATTGGAATACTGAATCCTCATAACAAGCCAGGTAGAATAACAATCATCACGAGAATGGGAGCTGATAACATGAGAGTCAAACTTCCCCCTTTGATCAGGGACATTGGTAGGGCAGGCTACATTGTCACTTGGGTCTGCGATCCAATGCACGGTAACACTATTGAGGCACCATGTGGACTCAAAACCCGTGCCTTTGATTCAATTCTGGTAACTGTTTCCCTCTATGTTGCTCACAGCAGTCAATTTATACAATGTTCGTCCCTGTTTGTTCAGTGTTATAAGTATTATTTTGTTTCTGATAGGCTGAGGTGCAAGCGTTCTTCGATGTCCATGGGCAAGAAGGCAGTCACCCTGGAGGCATCCATCTAGAAATGACCGGGCAAGACGTGACAGAGTGCGTTGGAGGGTCTCCGTCAGTAACTTATGATGATTTAAGCTCATGTTATCGCACACTGTGTGACCCAAGGCTTAATGCCTCTCAGTCTCTGGAGCTGGCTTTTATCATTGCCCAACGACTTAGGAGCAAAAGAATTAGGCTTTCCTTTGGCCTTTAACAATCATCTCCAATTAACAAGGGTGATATATATTTGTTAGTGAATAAATTTAGCGTAGTTGAAAGACATTCTTATAAAATGGTAACTTTTCCATCTTGAAAACCAAGTCAATGGAAGGATAAACCTCTCAGAGTGCATGCATTCCATATATGCTTGGATACATTTTCCTACTTACATGTCTTTCCTGTCTCTAATTTGACAAACAGTCCTCATTCTCCATTGTGGGCCCTAGCCACGGTTAGGGTAGCAAATGGTTATTTTGATTAATTCGATTTTAAATATATAATAACTGAGCTAATCGAATTCATGTTTAAAAATAATTGAAATCGAACTAAATTTTACAAATAATCGAATTAACCGAAATCAAATTAATTCAATTAATTCGGTTCGATTTTTGAAAATTGAATTTGAAAATTTTCTTTTCTTTTTTTATATATATTTATCTATGTTTTTTTTATAAATATATAGTACAAAATATTAAAAATAATGATAAACAATTACAATAAATAAAATGAACACGCATAAAAACAACAAATAATTAAAAAGCATGAATAAAAACAACAAATAGTTTATGATTTATTTTCCATACAAAAACTCCATTATACCATTATTCAAATTCGATTAGTTCAATTAAGAAAATTTCTAATCGAAACCAAACCGAATTAATTCTAATAATTGAGTTATCCAAAAAATCGAACTAACCAAACCGAAAACCCAAACTTAGTTTAATTTAGTTTGATTTACATTTATACACCCCTAACTTGTTGAAACTGAGGTCTGAAGTTGCAGAACATGGGGCTAGAAGGAGGTAGAAACCTTCACATGACACCACTAATCTTCAAAATACCAAGAAAATGACCTTTACAAATTTTAATGTCGTTGCTCCACCTATATTTACGAGAGAAAACTACATAATATGGGTAGTAAAAATAAAGACGTATCTCTATGCGTTCTATCTTTTGAAAATTGTTGAAGTTGGTGGAAATCCTCCTAAGATAAGGCAATCGAACCCAACAATTGTATAGTTAAAGCAGCATAACGAAGAAATTGTGAAAAGGTATAAAGTTTATCCTATATCATTCTGCTGTTTCCAACTCGACTTTTACTCGTATAATGGATTGCGAGTTTGCAAAAAAAGCATGGGACAGACTAAAGGTTGAGTTTTATGGCAGTGATAAGACTCGTCAAATACAAGTCCTAAATTTGTTCAGAGAGTTCGAAGTATTGAGGATGAAAGATAAGGAAAGTGTAAAAGACTACTCTGAAAATGTTTTGAAAGTAGTCAATCAGTTAAGATTACTTAGAAAAAATTTACTAGAGAGAAGAATAGTCAATGAATTCCTTGTAAGCCTGCTAGAGAAATTTTAGGTCAAGAAATTTTTTCTGAAGGACTCGAAGGACATGTCCACATTGATTGTGACACAGCTCATAGATGCTCTTCAAGCTCAAAAGCAAAGAAGAGCTTTGAGGCAGGAAGATTATGCAGAAAATGCTTTACTGGCATGCATAAGTGAAAAGAAAAATGGTGATAAGAAACAGGGTAGGCAAAAGACTCAACACCCTATTTGTTTTTACTATAAAAAATGAAACCATACGTAGCATTTTTGCTGGTGTAGACCAAATGCCACATGCAAGTCTTGTAACTAGCTTGGTCACGTGGAGAAAGTTTGCAAGAATAAAGCCAATTAGGGAGAAGAAAAAGTTGCTGTAGTTGAGGAAGTAGCCAAGGAACATGAGGCGAATGAGGAGGTGTTATTCATAGCCTAGAAACCCAAGAAGTTAAGAAGCTTTAGTATTTGGCTTATTGGCAGTGCGTGTTCAAATCATATGACTGGAAATGCAAATAATTTTATTTTCTGGAGTGAGAATTACAAGTCTCAAGTGGAGATTAGTAATGGTGAATATCTCAAAATTCTTGGGCATAGGATAGTTGGACTGCAAACTTCGTCAAGTATTAAATCTATTTCAAACGTTCATTATGTACATAAAACTAATCAAAACCTGTTGAGTGTTGATCAGCTTGTTGAAGAAAATTATACTTTGACATGCAAAGAGAAAATGTGTACAATCTTTGACTCCTCTGGTGTTAAGCTGCCGTCGGTTCAAATGAAAAATGTTTTCCACTTGATTGGTTAAAAATGGAAGACAAGGCATACTGTGATGCCAAATTATGGCATAGGAGGCTCCTCCATGTTGATTATACTTCTATGAAATATATGGCACGTGCTGGTTTGGACAAGAACGTTCCTAAACCAATCGAACAGAAAGATGTTTGTGACCCTTGTCTCCATGAAAAACAGACTAGGTCAGTATTTCCCAAGTGCAGCTGGACTCAAAACTACAGAAAGACTTCAATTGCTACACTCCGATCTTGGTGGACTCGATGGTGCTGTTATGGTGGATTTCAAAAATCAAATGAAGATTCAAGAAGCAAAGTGAATGTCCGCAACAAAGATATCAAAGAGGTGTGTTGAAATTTGAGGTCTAAAGTTGCAAAACATGAGGCCAGAAAAAAGCGCAAACTTACTACTTGATAGTTGCTTTCTACAATACGTTTAGCGCTTAAATGATTTCGATTTTATTGCTTTCTATTTTCCTTTGTTGATTACTTGTATTTAAATTACTCAACTTTAATGCAATGTTAGTTTCTTTCTTTTATTGATGGTTCTCTCTTCTGGCTTTTGAACTTTCTCTTAAGAATACTTAAAATTTTAACAACCATGACCATGCCCACAAACCTCTCACTTCTTCCCCAGTCCTCATTCTCCATCGTTAGCCCCGCGAGCCAAACCAAGGACTTCACGGAGCTTTTCAACTCTGTAAGGCATAATATTCATTTCACCTGCAATGATACTTTACCAATGACAATAACAAGAACACCGTCAAAATCTCAGTTAATAGAGTGACACCGAGTATTTCGGGGGTTGTTGCCTAATCACTTATGAACCTCAAGGTCTCTATCGTGATTCAAGATAAACATGACAAACAAATTTAAAACTTGAAACACCTTGCTTGCACAGTACCATTATCATATGGTATAGTCTAAATTCTTAAACTAGAAATTCTGATACTCTTAGCAATGTCATACAGCTGATAATACACGATACAAATTGCATGTAGGAACTAAAAATGTCAGCTTACATCCTCTCAACAGTTAAAATCATACTTCCTGGATGAAACCATCCATATTTGGTAATATGTTCTACCAAGCTCAGTCTTCTAATAGTAGGGCATATATCGCATTGGCCTCCTGAACCTAGGAACTTTCCTGCAATGATATGTGACGTGGGCAGAACATGGTAAGAGAAAAGAAAGAATGCAATCTGTGAACAGAGGAGAGTCCATGTGCCAGAAGAAACATACCCATATCCATAAGGAGAGTAGAAATAAGGAGGTACATAGGGCCTCCTGAATCGATAGCCCATATAAGTATTGAATCGCCTTGGACGGTATTGCTTCATCCCAGGAACATTAGTCCTTTTAGGCAAAACCTGAATATCACATGAAATACACAAATTTAGCGGAAATTTGACACTGAAGCAAACACAAAGCTTTCATTATCAGGATCATCAGGCTTCATAAGTTTCTTAACATTTATTAAAGAAAATGTGCAACCTTCAATTGGCGGCCATGTAATTCAGATTCATTTAGCACCAGAGCCTCTTGAACGGCTTCTGCTTCCAGGAACTCCACATAAGCAAAACCTTTAGGTTGGCCATGCTTGTCAGTCAGAATAGTCACTCTGTTCACAGTGCCGCAAGATTGGAAATGCTGCTGCACTTCTTCAGGTGTGCATGCATAGTCAACCTGCAGAATAAAATTTGACCCAAGGTTTTCGAAAGGAAATGTGAGTCAGACAGTAACAAAGGAAATCTAGACCATCCATTTTCATTTTTTTGAAGATTGAAATCTAGAACATCCATGCTTGGTTTTCACCATGTTTTCACCTTAAACCTTGTGCAGATGCTCAGGATGAGGAAACAATATGTTTGACTTAAGGAAAATTTTTTTGGGGGCGTCTAGCCAATGTGATACTATAGAGTCCCAAAAAGTTTTTTCACAATTTTCTTTATGGGAGTCTAGGCAATGTCAAATTCAGGTATGCTAATTCAGCTTGTCAAAGTATATCAATCTTCTGGAGCTCAAAATTTTACTTTTGAACATGAAATCATACATTTAGTGAACCATATCTATTTAACATGTCAATGGAGCCCCACAACAATCCAAACACCAAACAGGCACCTTTCAAACTGCTGTTGGACAAATTTTCCCTGTGAAATATCTCAAGAGTGACAATTAGTTAAGATATTCGGGCCATCCAAAAAAAAAAGTTAACATATTCCCTAAATGTTATCATGATGAATATAATTGTATACACAATAAGCATTATTGTCAAGTTCAATGACATTCCAAGAAAATCAGTAATTTAATCACAATCTTATACGGGAATAACCACCAAAATGCAAGGAAACATTAAGGTAGAGAACCCACAGATTAATGAAAACCAAACATATATACCAGAAAGGAAATGACAAGAAAAGGGTTCTCTTCCGCTAAACTAACTAAAACATTTTGTTATGTCTAGGATGCCTAAAAAAATGGAAAGACTTGATTCTTAAAGTAAATCCCCAAAAACAATCACAACAACAACTAAAAGAGTTAATTATTATGAGAACTCACAGCAAATATGTTTCTGCGAATAACAGGCAAACAAGGGATTAAGGGTCCACACGAAGTGAACAAATGCCTCTCACCACATCAGCAAAAATGACCACAAATTTGTGAGGCTCCAATGACCACCACCACCACCATCAGCAACGTGGTTCTTGCAACTTAGATTGCATACCGTTGACTTGCCTTTGCTCTTCAAAAGAACCAAATTAAATCCCTTGCAAGAAGTCGAAGCATGTTAAATCACATGCTACTTCCATCCATCCACTCCAACCAAGCTTAGTTTATTTGGCGCATGAAGGTGCAACTGATTAAAATTCCCTCATATTGATATTTTTCTCTTTCCTTTTTTTCATATTTTTTCTTCTTTTTTTTTAACTTTTCCTCTTCTCTTTTACATTTCTCTGCAGTTTTTTCCCATTCAACATGATCTTCCATTACTTTTCTTTTTGTTCTTTCTCTGCAGGAAAACATTTGACTTTTCCCACTCATTTTCTCACCTTTTCTTTTCTTATTTCCTTGTTCAAAATTTAGCACACACAAATCATTTTTCATGTACAAGGCTATTCAAAATCAAAATAGCTTTTGGCCCACCCTCAAAAATAATGTAACTATTCCAGCGATAACATACAGGGAACTCGAGGAAAATTAACAACCCTGCGATCATAGTAAGACATAAAGGTCAAACCATGATTCTATAGCTGAAAAGTACCCACACCCGATCCAAAGTCAATGAGAAATTAATAGACAATTAAATTGAAGCCATTTAGCTAGGCTATAGACAAAGAAAAGGAAGAGAAAGAAACAAAAAGCAGTAGTCACGAACAAACATTACTATAGGTATCTACAAAAACATAACAAAGAGAGCGATGAGAGACAAAAAAGGGTTTTGAATAAAATGATAATTCATTTGTATACATTACTTGATTGCATGGTTTATTGTACAAAGCGTTATGCAACATGAATTACTACAAAAGGGCATCAGTACTTCAGGAATGTGACCATAGCATATGCTGCATGGAGGAGAAGAGAGAAGAAGGGGATGAAGGGAAGGAGATGTCCCTCCATCAATGTTAGCTGTAGGAAAGCATGCCCATTAAGTGGGGAAAATGCTTCCCAATTGCAACAGATCATGTAGGAATAACAGAGAGGTGTATTCATTCCACCTATTTTTGGAGTTGCAGCTAAAGAGGAACCTTACAAACTAATGTATGGATCTTTTATCTGGATTTTTGTTCTTCCAAATAATGCTAATCATTATAATTCATATAAATGATAATTGATCTTGAAAATTTCAAGCAGACTAACCATGTATTTGATGATGCTTCAAATTTTCTACATGTAAGAACTGAATGAAAGCATGTAGATTCATGGGAGACACTTGATGCGAGGAAATGGGAAACATATTAACACATAAATCTATGTTAAAATGTTAAACCACAAGCTTAAACAAGCAATATAACCAAAAGAAAAAAAAGCTATAGTAAAAGACAAATTGTTTTTAAGAAACATCAATGAAGATGAGAATGCTAGAATAGGTTCACCATGCAGACGCTATTTCAACAAAAACAATAATGCTACAATTTAAAAAATAAATGAATAAAAGATATTCTTTTCTCACATTGCCAACAAAAACCGATCGTGAATCAGCTTCCTCTCTGCTCGCCTGATTGGCCGCTGTACCAGCAGGATCTGCGTGCAACATTACAATTAAAATTTGATAAAAGGAAAAAAATTTGTATAAATGTTAAATTTAGAGTGAGGTTACAAAAAATGGTTCTAAAATCGGAGTGAGCACAAATCAGCACCTTCAAAGCAATCCAGATTATAACTCTTGGTTAGAGTTCTCCACTAAAACCTTTATGAACTAACACGCTAGAATCATTGAAAAATGAAATAATACTCTATTTTTAATTTAAAACCATTTAGAAGTTTTAGCTTCGATAAATGCATCAAATTCAACAAAAATAATAAAATCCACAGAATAACTTCGGAATAAATAACAAATCATATAGAAATCCAACAAAAAAAACCTTGAACAGCACCCATTTCCTTCTCAACCTTGGCCTGCATTTCGCGGAGAGCCGCCGCTTCATCTTCCATTTCCTTCAACCGTTTCTTCATCTCATCCAGTTCCTACCACAATCAAACAACAAGAACAATAATAATAAGAACAATAATCGACGGACAGGATTCAGCTAGGGTTTTCCTTTTCACTTTTTCTAATTTACCTTGACGGCGTCGTCATCGGCGGCGGACATATCAACATCGGCGTTGTGAGGGTCCAAGTCGCCTTCCATCTCTCCTTCATCGGGTATTTCTCCTCCGTACACCTCATGCTCCTCTTCGTCCATTTTTGTTTTCTTTTTTTTTTTCCCCCGCTCTCTATCCGTCTGTCTGTTTTATTCTTCTGGAAAGTTTCTCCCGACTCAGTTTCTCCTGCAGTGGATAACTTTATAGAGCGAGGCAAGGATTCACGTTTTGCGATCAAAGCCGTACAGGTGGATGCTCAATGGTGGCCCCAGGGTTACCTTAAGAGCTAATCCTCTTTGCGAGGGCACTAAACGACGTCGTTTGCTGCTGATAAGATTTCTTGAATGGTGGCCCTCGTCAATCCTAATGAGCTAGAAGATGTCATTCTTTTTCTCAAAAATGGTTAATATTCCTAACGTTAAATACGTGCCTTAACTCTTTTATTTAAAAATAATAATAATAAATAAAGTAGAAGCAGCTCGAAAACGTTACAAAATTGATAAGAGTTCATTAAACAAAGAAATTAGACATGGATTTCATGAAGTTATATTTTTGCCTTACCATTTTCTCAACGACGATATTGTTTCGGTGTTCATTGTGGCAAGGCTAGGCTGAACTATTTTGAGACTTCCTTGAGTTGAGAAACTCCATGATCGGATTGAAACTGACGCATCTTGGAGTCTTGTGTTGATCCTGGAACTCATTAGCTTTAGCTTCTCGAATCAATACAAGACACCAAGATGCGTGAGCATCGCTCCACTCACAAAACTTCTGGACCCAAGGGCGCAGGTCTCACAACACTTCAGCCCAGCTTTGCTTCAATGAACTCTAGAGTGAGTACTCCTCATTGTATGGATTCTTTTCCGGTGAGGGGGAGGGAGGGTTTGAAAATAGCTGAGTGATTCATAAGGATGTGAGAATGTTTTCCTTTTGTGATATTTCTTCCGAGGTATTTTATAGAGGAAGATTAAGGAGGTGAATATTGTTTATCTGCAAAAAGAGATTGCAAGAATTTGGATGTGTGTTGCTAGAAGATGATGCTGGTTGGAGTTGAAATTAATAAGCCTGAGTTTCTTCAGTTGGCGTTTTTCAGTTTTTGTCAACTGCAAAAGTAAATAAGAAGAGAGAGAGAATTACCTAACAGAGAAGGTGAAAATGGAGGTGAAACAACCCCTTTACCCGTGACCTGGGTAGTGCCACTGACGCCATTGTCTGTTACTACATTTTTCTTTTCTTCCAGACAAACGATGCCATGCCAACATCATCTCTCTGTGAATCCTTTTGGCTTTATATATAAAATTCTGCCTTCTGAGCAAGTAAGAAATTATGTCTTGATTCCTGTTTCATGAAACGAAAAACGTTTCAATTCCCATTTTATGAACCAAATTGAATAAGTAATAAGTTATGATCTGATTGACTGATTCTCTTTCTATGAACATAACTCATCCACATTACAAGGTCCTGCTGTTTGGAGTGGCCGTGAGGTGGTTTTGTGCCTTTCCATGCAATTAATGGTTCTATTTATGTTAGTTAGGGCGGCCCTGGGTGTTGTGGGGTACAAACTGCCTTTTATATTTAGATATGGTTTCTGGCTATGGGTGATTCTTAGGTATTGTTCGCGTGTAAGTAAGCTGGGTTGGGAGAGCTATTTCTCTCGTATGTTATGAGATCCTGAGGGTGCTGAGATGAGCATAAGCTTATGTCATGTCTGTATCATGTCATGTTCTACAAACTGCCTTTGCCGCTGGCCCAAGGCCGTGTCATGATCATCTGCTCCCTTTCAAAGCCTTCCGTTGGAGCTGTGCTGGACTTCACCAATGATAGCTTGACCTCCTATGATGCATGCATCTGTGTTGTTGGCTCCTCTGGACTTTAATTGGACGCTGCTTGCAAGTGGGTGCTGTGTCGTCTGCAATATAGCTCTAGTGGCCTCTTGAGAATGTGACTGGATTGAAATCACGGTCAACGAAATCATGAACTGATGGATTGATCCATTCAAGGCTTGTGTGAGGGGTCTGGTAGGATGTTATGTTGTTATGTCCGGATGACGGGTGTTATGTCGAAGAGTCGGTGTTGTTTGCTAGCTATTGTGATATGTGAGCTGTTGCTCAACTCCAATTGTAATGCCGCACTAGGTCTGTTGCATTGTCGTTACCATAGACTTGCATTTTGATGTTCCTATTTAGCATATATACATTCAATTCATTTTCTTTAAAAAACAAAACATTGAACACCCATATATATAAGGGCTTAACTGTTTTGATAAATTCCTAAAAACATGAGACGATGTATAATCACCATGCCAAACAAGATGGCCACATCAATCCATTTAGAGCGGCCATCTGTTGCGAAAAGTTTCTCAACACTTCATCACCAGTAATATGGTGGGAGGTCCGCCCTGCTTGATATGTTAGGGGAAAGTAAATCCTCGAAATTCATTCTTGTAGAATCCTTGATGTGATTGCTTGTGAAATTCGATATATAGAGTACATGGGGTATCTCCAAAATGGTTTAAGGAAGATCATCCCGCAGAGGTTGTACAGGAAGAGTTTGCAAATCAGAAATGGGCTAATACCTTAATCCTCCATTTTCACACTAGGAGAATAGTTAAGTTTTATTCAACCTGCAGATGTAACAAGCAAACCTAGAGAAAGCCATAAATATAAACTAGTAATTAAATACATCGCAGCATTTCTTGTTTTTAAGGAGTGGAGAGTGGATTTTCTGATATCTGACTTGACTGCGTAGGTGCAACCGACTTAACCGCCATATAAGCTTTAATAAGAGGCTTAACCTTTTCAACAGTCTTAATAATTCCCCAGAACATGAGACGATATATAACTACCATGCCAAACAAGATGGCAATGTCAATCCATTTAGAGTAGCCCATCTCTACTTGCCAAAAGTTTCTCAGGATTTCATCACCAGTAATGGTGGGAGGTCCTCCTGCTTGATTGTTGGGGAAAGTTAATCCTTGAAATTCATTCTTGTAGAATCCTTGATTTGCATACTTGTGAAACGCAATGTAGTACATGGGGTATCTCCAAAATGGTTTAGGAAGATCATCTGGCAACCGGAAGAAGCCTCCATTTAGCATCATCACCCCTTGGATACCGGCTCCCGTTATGATTCCCATGAGAAAATCTGGCACGATACTTGCAACAGTCATCATTAAGCTCTCAACCAGCATCATGCAGGTGAAGAGCAATATCACGAAGTAGGCAAAATGTTCAAAACTCTTTTGAAGTCCAACCAGGTAATAAGCAAGAGCTCCAGGGATTAAAGAGATCAAAAACAAGTAGGGGATCGATGAAAACGTGTTTCCAATGACAAATGCTCCAACCCCATAATGTCCATTTAATCTTTCCCGTCCAAAGATCTGATTTCGAGGAGGACAAAGAAAAATGTCAACACTAGTGGACTATGAACCTACCATGTCTAAGTCATTATAGATAACGATAAACAAAGCTAATACCTTCATGTCCTCAACGAAAGAAGGGAATCCACCTATTGCCATGAATGTCAAGAATGCTGCAACAAACATGAGCATGGAGCCTCTAGCCTGAAAATCCAAAGGTATTAATCAGTTGTTTTTATATAATTTATTAAAGCAAGGATAGTATCTGTTAATCATCAAGTTACCTGAATTGAGCCAAAGGTCAAGCCAATATCATAGAAGATAGTCCCAACACATAAACATAATGCAATGTAGATTGCAAGGCGAAGCCAGTAATAACCTAGATCACGATACATATTAACAAAGGATCTCTTTGTAAGAACAATGCTCTGGGTAATGAAGCTTGCTTGGCTTCCCTTCTTCTCTAGAGGTCCTCCTCTCTGCAAACAAAGAAATCTTACAAGTTACAATTGGTTTTCATGGAGTGGGATTTTTTTTTTTTTGGGGGGGGCGGGGGGGGGGGGTGGTGGGGGTGGAGGTGGTTAAAATTCAACAGCATACATTTTGGGATATCTTGAAGACGTGCTGCTCGACTTGCTTCCATATCTCTGATGACTTGTAGGACTGGACGAGAGTGTCGATGACTTTTTCTGTGTTCATGCCACCTTTTCCTTGTTCTATGTCCTAATCAACATCAATAAACAATTTCATAAATTGCTTACTTATCAACTGCATAATAATTTGGAACATTTTAAAAAATAATCTTTAAAAATAAAATATTTTTAAAAATGATTTTCTTTTTTGACAATTTGGCACTGAATAAAGTATTTTTAACATGTTTTTATAAATCAAAACATAAATTTTTTTGTCTAAGATACCTATTTGGATTAAAAATTTTAAAAAAATTCATTGAAAACCTAGATTTATAAATTTTAAAATTTTAAGTTTATTAGTGTTTAGATCCCGAATTGATCCAATTAAAAGCTATTTCAGATATCTGTGATCATTTTTACTATTTAGTTTTATCCAAAATACCTAAAAATCAAATTTTTCAAATAGTCATTCACCCAAGCACATCAAAACCATCATTTAGTGTCTTTAAAGTGTTGGAAAAGAGAAATCTGAAAACGCGAAAGAGAAATTGGGAGCACAAATGGAGAGAAATTATAATGAATGATTTAATTTATTTGAAATAGTTTCAAAGTTATTTTTGTCAGGTCATAATTAAATATGATTAAAAACAGTTAAATTTATTTGATGATTATTTTTAAAATGTCCTTTCTTTAGGTTATTTCTCACAATTTCTTTTAATAATTTATCCTTTCAGTGACAAAGAACAGAAAAGTATACTTACTTCATCAAAGTCTTTGTTGATGGTTCTAAGATAGTGATCTGATGGGTTCCTCAAAGCTGGACATGGGAAACCATTTGTAGCAAAAAACTGCAAACAAGATTAGTTTGCAAAATCCATCAATTGCTCATAATTATTGTGCCACTTTGCACTAATAGAACGTTAGATTTTTCCATTTCAAACATGTAAGAGGTTGGACATAATTCGAGTCAAGATGCACTTTGGAAAGGAATTATACCTGCTCTGCCATTGAAACAGGACCAAAATAGACAGTTTTGCCAGAGGAGAGAAGGCAGAGATTGTGGAAGAGCTGAAAAACTTCACTGCTAGGTTGATGAATCGATGCAATTACAGTCCTTCCATCTCGGCGGGCTAGCGTGACAATGCGACTCATGACATGGTAGGATGCTGCACTGTCTAGTCCACTAGTAGGCTCATCAAGGAAGAGAAGCTTTGGCCTTGTTAAGATCTCAATGCAAATGCTAACTCTCCTCTTTTGCCCACCGCTAAGTCCTTTTGTGCTCCACCCTCCGATTCTTGTATCCATGGAATCTTGCAACCCCATTTCCCTGATTGTCATCTCAGCTCTTTCCTTCTTTTCAGATTTTGACATGGAGTCAGGCAATTGAAGCTGTGCCGAGTAGTAAACAGCTTCCCTTACTGTAAGTGTTGTCATCAGAGTATCATCTTGAGTCACGTAAGCCTAAAACAGAAACCCATCAGAAAAGCCATTGATTAGTGAGAGATTGATTATCAACACCTGTTAAAGTAATATGCAAAATGCTTTCATTTATTTTTACTTTACGCTCGATTTTTAGACATGTGAAATGTGAAAAGAATGGGAAGACAGGGTTATCAATCAAGCCATAAAAACTAAGTTGAAAAGCCTGTGTTACTTTTGGAATGAGAGCAGGGCATAAAAGAATTCAGAACCACTCTTGGGTTGTATTGCAATTTCCCTCTTTGCTTTTCCTTACCGAAGTTCCAAAGGCAAGTGTCTCCTTTCGACCATTAATTAGGATCTCCCCTGTTTGTCGTGTATTCGAACTTAGTCTTCCTGCAATTTTTTTTAAAAGATGGCATTTTATTAATGATAAAAGCTAGGATGCCATGATGAATCTTAAACTATAAATTCTTTTGATATAGAAAAAAACCTATTCTGTACAATTACAAAAAGAAATAGCTGCTCAAACAGGGATAGCCCCTAAAACAAAAGTGAGTTCTGGATGAAGTCCTAACACAAAAATTGAAATCTAGACAAACTCTGTTCAAGAGAGAAAAAGACGAACGTAAACAACGCCAAAAGACCAAAAGGGTCTTCCTAATCAAACAGGTGAACTTTTAGATCATGTTAAATGCAATTATTTAGAAGTGTCTCAGGAGAGTAGAGAAACATATAATCAAATTTTTGTATTGTTATTAATTAAAATAATTTTTATCATTTTATATCACATGAAGTTAATATAATATATAAATATATAATCATAGATGATGTCACAATTATGTGTCATTTTTACGCTTTATGTTAATAGCATGTGAAAATAAAAATAACAAAATGATATTTTAACTCCTTACTTATAAAAAATTTTTAATTTAAAATAATAATACATGAGATTGGTTGAATATAAAAAATAAAAAAAATTAATGATAAAAAAATTCAAATGTGATGTTTAATTAATTTTAAAATTAAACACAATATGTCATTAATTACTTGAATAATCAAAACTTTATGAGGTGAGTGTGAACATTAAGCCCATTTAGCTAGTCAAATTAAACGAGCTAAACTTTGATCAAGTACTCATTTTTCCCATAATATTTGACTTGACCGATGCCCGCGACACAGAATGACTTCACATCGGCTATGGCGGCCACGTACGAAAAGTGCTAACATCAACTAAAAAAGGCGAAAGAAAAGGGATAAGAATAATCAGGAAATTATAAATGGATAACGTGCCGCGAGTTAAGAGAAGAAGGAAAACTTGTATCCAGCGGTATCTCAAAGAGTCAAAACCCCGACTACAAGTTTTGGCAATTACTTTAAATTCAAGTTGGAAAACTTAAACTAAAATAGCTGGAATTTATAATCGGATGACACGTCCCACATCCTTAATATTTGGGAATCATAAATAGTATGTTTGGTTAAGGAAATAGTTAAATCTATTCTCAAAAAATTTACTAAAATTTTAAAGTTTTAATAAAAATAAAAATTAAATCATTATAAAAAAATATATACTTAATTTTTTTATATAAATTTTACTAAATTATATAAAGAGCATTTTTGTTTTTGATGAAAATAAATCTAATTATAATAAAGAGTTTAAGTTTTCAGTTATATGTTAAAAATATTTCAAATTTAAAAATTAATTAAAAGTATTAATATTTTAATCATAATTATATTTAAATTGTAAATAATATATTAATATTTTAAAATTTTAATAATTAAATTATAAATAAAGTATTAATATTTAAAATATCAAAATTAATATTTTAAATAAATTATAAATTATTAATATTAAAAAATAAAATAAAATAAAAATAAATAATCATAATAACATTTAAATTGTAAATAATATATTAATATTTTATAATGTTAATTATTAAATTATAAATAAAAATTAATATTTAAAAATAAACCAAAAATAAATAATATATAAAAAATATTTTTATTTTTTTTATTCCAAATTTAATTTTACCAATCAAATACTATAATAAATCATAATAACTATTTTTATTTTATTCTATTTATTATACCAAATTAAATAATAACTATTCTATTTTATTCTCATAAAAAATTATTTTATTTTCTTTTTATTTATTCCACAAACCGACCAGGAAAATCTTTTAAATTTCTATCTCAAAAACTCAAAACCCGGCATATGTCTGTTACCGCTACTATTATTTTTGACGTTGTATCTTAATCCAGAAGATGCGACTGATGACGTTCGATCAGAAGAAAATGCTTTTGGAAAATGGAAATCAAGCACAAGCAAATATGTACAAATATACCTGCCAATGCATCAAGAAGGGTGGACTTGCCACAACCTGAAGGTCCCATGATGGCTAGTACCTCGCCAGGCTCAGCATACCCAGTGAGCCCCTGTAAGATCGCCCTGGGTCCCTTTTTGCCTCCGGAAACGGTCACCAATAGATCAGTCCATGTCAAGAAAATGCCATCTCTTTCTGTTGTGCAGTCAACTGGCTCCATCTCAATCCTGAGAGAGGGAACTCCATGAATACCCGAGTCAGGAGGTGGATTATTGCTCCTCGTAAAGCCAGTGCTGAAGGGGAAATTTGTTGCCATCTTGGATAACCTGTGGTTATCTTCTTCAGAAACTATGCTTTGGACTTCAAAGTCATCGTGATCAGCTGGTTCAGGCTCTTTTTGAGGTGATCTTGCCGGGCTTGGTGTCCATCTTGGGACATTAACTGAGGAATCCATGCTTAAATCCCGGGCAAAAGAAATGGCTGAGGGACAGAGCTATGGCGGATCGAATTTGGTTTATTGATGACTACGGTGGCGCATATATTTTTTATTGTACGTGATGAAAGAGTCTCTGCCCACGATATTTATAACCTCAGCCTTAGCCACCGTAGAAGAAAAATGTATTACATTTTTCACAAAGCTCCAAAAATTGAAGGTGGGGTCCCTAGCCAGTTCATAAACAATTGATTAAATTAAAACGTACGTTTTAGGCCAATACCTTTATTGCATATGTAAATTGGTCGCACTTCTTTTGTTCTTTTTTTTATCCCTAAAATTAATCTACGTACTTTTAAACTTTGGTTTCCTTCAACTCTCTAGCAACTTGTTAAATATTATTACAATTTCTTACATTCCCTACAATGGTAGCTTTAGTTTTGATGATTTCAATGCATTGAATGCAAAACTATAAATTTAATAGTAGCAACTAAACCTTTTGACTTAAGGAAT
This sequence comes from Theobroma umbraticum, assembly GCF_002168275.2. Taxonomy (NCBI): domain Eukaryota; kingdom Viridiplantae; phylum Streptophyta; class Magnoliopsida; order Malvales; family Malvaceae; genus Theobroma; species Theobroma umbraticum. The sequence continues at coordinate 4,360,466 of NW_018397255.1, read as the reverse complement.
AGATCGATTAGACAAACCTCAAATGAAAATTAATCAGTTATTTACTTTAATTTATATTTAATATTTTCAAAAGAAGAGTGTATATATCAATATGTCATATATAGTAGTTTTTTTTTTAATTGGGAGAAAGAGATTCAAATATGTACTAATTAATGAGCTAAATGCTCAGATGTGTCATCCATAATAGTTTCTCATAGCAGTGAGCAAATGGGTGGTTTCGTTCACCATATCTAAAGACCAAATGCATCAATTATTTTTAAAAAATTGATCAAAATAGATCAAATATTAAAAAAAAGATCAAACCAATCAAACATAAAATTAATTTAGTTGATCCGGTTTTGGACCAATAGATCAAAATTTTATCTCTTTTTTTTTTACAAATTATAATATTAAAACTTATAAACTTCATCTATAATTATATATATATGAAATTAATAATATAACCTATATGTTATAATTATTTATATCAAAATTTGTATAAATAATAACTAATTATAAATAATATGTTATAAAATCTAAGGTGATAGTTAATAAACTTATTAACTATAATCATATAAATAAAGTTTATTATAAGTTATAGTAATACTTATGTATATATCAAATATATGTATATATATATAATATTACATTATTATATATATAATTAGTGATACAAATTATATGTTAAAATGTTTTATATAATTATATAAATAAAGTCTATTATAAGTTATAATAATGCTTATGTATAAATCAAATATATTTATATATAATATAAGACTTTATTATATATAATTAATGGCATAACTTATATATTATAATATTTTATGTCAAAGTTTGTATAAATAATAACTAATTATAAACATTATGTTATAAAATCTAAGGTGATAACCAATAAAGTTATTAAATATAATCATATAAATAAATTAAGATTATTATAAATTATAGTAATGCTTATGTATAAATTAAATATATGTATATATGTTATATTTATACAATTATATATATATATTCATAATATTTTATATTACGAAACATTACTAAGATGTAATAATTATAACATATTAATATGTAAGATATTTACTATCATATCTTATAATATTAACATGTAGCTTATATAATTAAAAATATATAACTTACAATTTCATATTAATATAGATTTGTAAATAAATAAATAAAATTAATATTAAATTATTATTATTATGATTTGTATACATACATACAATACCTTAATATATTTTAAATATATTATTAATTAAGTTTACTATCAATTCTTCTTAATATATAAAAATATATTATATATATTACTATATATATAAATATATAAAAAATTAATTTGATTTTTCAGATAGATTGATTCAAAAATTTTAAAATCGAGAACTGATCATAAAATTAATTAAATCAAATACTTTGAACCAATTGATCAAATGGACTAATTAGATCGAATCATTTTACCTAACTCACATTTGATTTGAGTGAGTTATTGGTCTGAATTGGTTTTGCTAACCTCTAATGTCTCATAAAATAAAAAAAAATATTATAATATATTTCATTTGTAATTTATAATAATGTGCAATTTGTAATATTATGTTAATGCATTCAAATGTGTTTTTATGCAGCTTAATTTGTGTTGTTTGAATCTTTCTTAATATTTTTGCGGAGTAGCTCAATATTTTTTAATAAAAATAATAATTTTTAAACAAAACTTAATATTAGAAATATTTATTTATATTAAGTAATTAATCATGTCAGTTCATGAATTCAAAAGGAGTTGAAACAATCTGGTCAACTTGACGTAGCCATCAACGACGTTGACTGGTTGGCTAATCGTCAAATTCCGCAAACCAAAAAGTCTACAAAGTTGGCTTGGTGGAAAAACTTGCTAGAGTTTCACTGCCTATCGTAATCATATTAAAAGAAACTGTTGGGAAGCGCTGGTTCCTCGCTAGTGCAGACCGCATTTTCCCTTCTAGAGCCATTATCCATTAGTGGACTTTTCGATGATTAATACCAAGAAGAACTAAACATTATTTGGAAACACGCTACCCAACTGTTGTTAGTCCTGGCCGCCGCCTTCTTATGGCTTGGAAATTTTTACCCAGCTTGCAAATTGTAACCCCAACACGAAATGCAGAGAGCGACGCAAAGCAAACCTCCAAACTCTGCGGACTGTAAATTCCCAGCCAAGGCTCCAAAAGTCCAACTTTTCAATTTATTCCACATTAAATATCGTAAGTTTTCAAGAGTCAAATTTAGATTTTACATAATACTTCTATCGTTGCTGTCCCTCACAAAGGGTGCACATATTTTTAATTGTGAGTAATTAATATTCTTATGGGTGCTTTTGCTCTTTATATGTGCTTTTATTTTATTTTTCTGTAGTTGAATTTATTTTATTATCTTATTTTACTTTCTTTTATTTTTAGTCAAATTGAATTAAATATACAGTGGACTTTGGGGCTCAAGCTTTCAAAACCCTGTTGGATTTAATAAACAGGTTGATAACAGGCCCAATATGATTAAAATTGAAATAGAGCGGATCAAAAACTAAGACTAATAAGTTGAAATTAAAATAATCTAAACAAAGAACATTCTCGAACACAGAGGAAAAATGAGAAAATAGAAAATTTTGAAAAAAAAAAAAAGAGTACCAGCACCCCAGAGGGCAGCATTTTCTTCCTCGACCTTGCAAAAATCCTAGAAATTAATTTTCCAGCAGCAGATTTTCAGAAACCCAAAAAGTCTTTTTTTTTTGTATGAAAATAGATTTAGGTAGATAAAAAATAGGTTAATAGAGAATTTAGTTATAATATATGTATAGGGATGAAATAATAAAAATAAGGAAAAGAAAATTTCCAAATGGTGGAATAATGGGGATAATTAGTAATTAATATTGAAATTTGTTGCATATCAAACACCATTATTACATCATTTAACTATTATGATATATAGACGTATCGTGTGCGTAAATTTAAGCCTCTATGATGAGACTTTTTGAAAGAATTTACGAAGATGGGTTTTTTTTAAAAAATTTTTTAAATGAAAGATACCTTCGAATCCTCCAAATACGATTAAAGAGCTTGAAGAATATTTTTAATAAAAAACTTAAACTCATGTTAAAGTTTGTATTTATAAAAATATCGTTTTTACTTACACATGACTTCTTCGATGATAAAATTCATTCGTTAAATTTGAAAAAATGAGTTTATAGAAAATTTTTTAAAAACCAATCATATCAATCCATTAAAATCCTACCCTAATAAAAAAGGTAAAAGTGTAACTTATTTAATCAAAAGATTAAAGAAATAGTAAAGTTGGAAGTTTGGTTCTTTTCTTCTTTTAGCTTTTTTTATTTTTAAGAAAAAAAGAAATGTTTCTAAGTGACGGTCTGTCATAGGTTAAGGAAACAGCAAGAGTAAAAGTTTCTTTGGAAGCTTCGACAAAGCATAATGGTAAAGTTATCATTTAGTCCTTTATGTTAAAAATTCTCATATTTTGATTTTTTTAATTTCAAATACATTAAATTAATTATAAAATAAGTTTTCAAAAACAAAACTATTGAAATTTTGGGTTTAAAGCATTTAATTTAAGTTTGTTAAGTATAAATGATGAAATTACCATTTTGTCAAAAATATTTATATATATTTTATTTATTTATTCTTTTATGAAATATAAAGTAATTCATAAAAAAGATAAAAATCTAATTTTTACTTATAAGATGTTTGATTAAGCTTAATTGAAAAAAGATGAAATTAACCTTGTCCACGTTACCACTATTACTCTTCTTTACGTTTATATTAAAATTTAGGGTATTACATATGTGCATTAAATTCAGTTTGTATGTAATAAAAGATCATCGATCCCTACTACTTTTAAGAAGCTAACGTGGTTCCAATTTATAAATTATAATAAGATCTCCGTGTAAATGAACAATCAATTAAAGTTGAACTTAATGGCCAGTTGTCAAATTCAAAAAAGAATATAACAAAACAAATTCAAAAAAGCAAAAAATTGAAGTTTCGTGTAGAAGTCTGAATTTAAACACCTTGGAAGGATTGAAAGAATCTCAAGAGGATTTTGTTAGAATGGAAGTTTGAATTTGCAATCCTCGTGCTAAATGGTGATCCTGTGATAGTCACATGATTTTTAATAGTTTTCATATGTGAGCTGTGCATGTGCTTCTCAATGCTTCTTTGTTTTTCCTTCAGCTTATTTTCTTCTTGTTTGAATCTCAACAGACCGTTGGCCTTGATGTTGTAAAAGCCACGTAGCTTCTTTTTATTAGCTTAATCATTTGCCAAATGCTTGTGTACGGCCCAATGCCTTTGTAAATGTGTTAGTATATAAATTAGCTGTTTCAACTATTATGAATATTTCTTTTCTCCAAAATTTTTTTTTTTCGATTCAGCATCATCGTTTACCTAAATCATTTTTTCTTTCAAAACCATCCAATATTTCGATGCATGGGTAAATCTTTGCGAAGCAAAATAATGAGAATGCTATTTCACATAAAAGAGTTGCATTGCAATTTTTCATTCTACTCAAGGTTTAATGGTAAGAAAAAGGGATTATTTTACCTCTAAAATGAAGGTTTTCAAGTTCAAAAAACACCCGCTCCCCATTCTTGTTTATTAAGGTTTTAGATAATTTCACCGAAGAATATGTCCAAGATATTATTAAATATTAATATTAACATTAAAATGGCAGATGTCCAACTTTCTCAAATGACCTACAGGCTACAACTACAAGCTAGGATCAGAAAACCTAACAAGAAAAAAAAAAAACAGAAAGGCTTATATCATGCTGAATTGCCATAGTATTTGGGCCATTTTTGGCAGTGGAATTTTAGGTCTGTCTACTCTTTTATACTGATAACAGAAATGCATCAAACAAGGTAATTTCATATTTATGATTTTGGTTTGTGATGATGGCCCTTTTTTGTGAGTAAACTTTTGAATCTATATATGTCTTCAAAAGTGAATATCTTAGAGAACTTTAAATAACTATGCATACTATCACATTGTCTAAATGGAGAAACGAACATAAGGCATTAATAATTAAAAAAAAAAAAAAGAACTCAAATATGTGAATTCATGCAGGTGAATCCTTTTTTATGTACATGATGTTAAACCTTTTCCATCATTTATTTATGCTAAACCTTTTTTTTTTTGGTTCGACCTACCTTCGTTATTCACTAATTTCATTCAAATTGAATTTCCTTGTCGTATCCCTCACCAATTGTGTTTTCGGTTCGAATTTATCTGGGGGCGGTTGAGCAAGTTTAGCCTGAACGCGGGCTTTGACCCATGTATGATACTCATTAGAACGAAACAAATAATACCAGTGAAATAAAGAGAATGACCATCATTTCTACAAAAGGCCTATTAGCTCAGTTGGTTAGAGCGTCGTGCTAATAACGCGAAGGTCGCAGGTTCGAAACCTGCATGGGCCAGTTTTTCCATTCTTTGTTTATTGCTTCTTCGTTGAGGGTCCGCGTGATCGGTTCTGGGTCTGGCCGTCTAGGACGCCTGACCGTGACTTGTAGAGATCAAAATCAAAATCAAAATCAGCCTTGGTAAGATCAAAATCTTGGGCAGTGGAGTCAGTGTGATGGAGGTTGTTAAAGCAAATTTGACAGAAAAGGCAGAGAGAAAATATATATATATATATATACATTATTAAAAGAATATGGAAAGCAAGGAGCAAAGAGACAACTCACCCGCAACATACGCACAGGGCACACTCCCACCCCACTGACACCGCATCACACATTCATTCCATAGCCTCCCTTCAACTCTTTGTCACCATCCAATACCAATTATTAGTCCATTTACATCCTCTTATCTTCCATCTCCCTGCAGCCTATCTCTTCATGCCACATCATCATTCTTCCGTCCCAAATATAAAAGGCCAATTTTAGAGAAGAACACTTTCTAGATTTGAAGGTTTTCAACATACAATTTAATCCAAAAATATATGTCGACTAATCATTGGATTATCCTCCCTCCTTACTCTGTACCCACATCCACTCAATCCCCTCCTTTACCCTCATAATTAACAAATTTTCTTTCTTGCCATCAATGATTTAGAATACCCTTTCCCTTTGCATTACACAACCAAAATCATAACTTTACCAATTGCCCCACCGCTTCCTCTACTCTCTCTCCGCTATATTTCAGGGTGGTAAACAAAACAAAAATCAAAATCAAGTGGAAAAACAAAGACTAGAACTAGAAAAGAAAAAAACCAAGAGAAATGGCTAGTGGAGGAGGGTATGGAGACCCAAGCCAGAAGATTGATTATGTCTTCAAAGTAGTTTTGATTGGTGACTCTGCTGTCGGCAAGTCTCAGATACTTGCTCGGTTTGCCAGAAACGAGTTTAGCTTAGATTCCAAGGCTACCATCGGAGTTGAGTTTCAGACAAGAACTCTTGTTATTGAGCACAAGAGTGTTAAGGCTCAGATCTGGGACACTGCTGGTCAAGAACGGTACTCTTTTTTCTTTTTACTTGTATTGCTAGTACTATGCTTTTAACTTTTCATGCAAAAAGATATGTTTTTCTTGCTTTTTTTTTTCTTTGGTGAGAGTTTTTTGGGTTTTCGTTTAACGTGCATGTGCTTCTTTTTCCTTGTTCTTTGTTTTTAGATCTGTAGTTTGTACTTCGTAGACAGAATTATAAGCTTGCTAAATTTGTTTGAAAATGCAAACCCAAGATCAGGATTCTAGAATGGTAGTAGAAATATTTTGTTTGACAAGATTTAATGCGGACCGACAAGACATGGTTTAGTTAATGATTGCATTTAGCTGTCTGGATAGTTGGGTGGTGAAAGGTTTTCAATTTCAATCAGGATTGGATGTTTGATGGATGAATTGTACAGTTACTGTTGATCTTTATATATTGCTTTTAATTTAATGATGGGATTGATAAAAATTTACATGGTGCTCGATGGCAATCTGCACCTCAGTTGAATCTTAATGCTTGCTGGTGTCACCGAGTCACCTTTTCTGTGTAGATGATGTAGCTTGGTACAAAGCATTATATCCTAGTAGATTCTTGATCTCATCATATTGGCAACAAATCTTGGCCTAGACATTGAAATTATGTGCTTGTGGTAGCTCGTCCTTGTATAAATGGTTCTGTGTTAAGTTATCTTGCCATGCTGCTAAGCGGGGTTGTGATCTATATCATTTATCTTGAATTTGAGCCCTTTCGATGCAATTATATTTTTTGATATGTACCTCATTAAATAAGTGGTTGATCAACTGCCTGGCTTTGGTAGCTTTTAAACATTCAACCACTTGGTAATGGTTGAAGCAGTTGAATGCAACCCTTGACAGTTGATGTTTAACAAGGTACAATCTGACCTGCTGATTCTGTCCAAGGCACTTGTTATTTAGTTGATGTTTAACAAGGTACAATCTGACCTGCTGATTCTGTCCAAGGCACTTGTTATTTGGTTATGGGGATTCATTTGCCTAATCATATTCCTGGCTGGATGTACAAGTCTAGCCATCTACATAGATTAATACTATTCACGTATATGAGTAAAACTTTAATACTGTTTTATGATCAGTTGATGATTTTGCTTCTTCTCTTATCTTTCATTGAACAGATACAGAGCTGTTACAAGTGCATACTACAGGGGTGCTGTTGGGGCAATGCTGGTTTATGATATAACGAAACGCCAGACCTTTGATCACATTCCACGTTGGCTGGACGAATTGCGTGGCCACGCTGACAAGAACATTGTTATTATTCTGATTGGCAACAAAAGTGACCTTGAGAACCAGCGGGCAGTTCCAACAGAGGATGCCAAAGAATTTGCCCAGAAGGAAGGACTATTTTTCTTGGAGACCTCAGCTCTTGAAGCGACTAATGTGGAGGCTGCCTTCTTAACTGTGCTTACGGAGATCTTCAACATTGTGAACAAGAAGAACCTAGTTGCTGGTGAGAATCAGGGAAATGGTAACCCCGCATCACTAGCAGGCAAGAAGATCCTCATTCCTGGTCCAGCGCAAGAAATTCCAGCAAAGAGCAACATGTGCTGTAGATCATGATTTAATTGGATTTGTCTCCTAATGTCAGTTTCTTTTTTTGCATTCTTAATAGCAATTTTTGAAGGGTGTGGTATAATCTGTTTGTATATTTACATTGCATTAGATTAGTTTGCAAGGGCAGCTAATTAACTGCATGTTCTGAGATGGGGAATAGAAAAACAGAATTTGAAGCTGAGTTGCAGATTGCTTCAATGTTGTTTCTCAAAGTTATATATTTTGTCCATTTATCCTGTTAAAATTATTGTCTTCAAATGGTGTCTTAGAGAGAATAAGAAATGAATTACTTTTAGAATGAGCAGATCTAAATAGCATTCTGGTCGTTATTTAGTTTCCATTTTACAGTTTTAAGATGGCTGCAAAAGTGCTTGACAAGCTGCATTCCGGTACGGCAAATGATTTAGCATATTATTGCATCCCAACTCTCCTTTTGATTTGTACAATCCTTGTATGAATAATTGCAGCGCCTTGTGTTTGTGTGGATAATTGAAAGCTCACGCCTACTGAAATGCCAGAGCCAGAAGCCAGGTCGGTGATTTCATGAACAAAGCATCCAACCTAACCTACCTAATAATACATGGGACAATATGGTACTTGTATGGAGAGAGGAGAAGGTAACTCAAATCTCTAGTGCTTGATGCTTGCATGAAAAGGATGCTCACTTACGCATCATTACTCCCCTTCCGAAATTTGTACCTTTTTTTTTAAAAAACTTTTATTTGTTCATATAACAACAGCAGTACGATTCCTCTTTCCTGATCAGCGAGGTTAAATCAACATGGTATAGTTGAAGACATGGACAGAATCAAGAATTTAACTACAACGCTCTGATGCCTTACCAAAAATTGCATTTGCGTATTACATCAATACAGATTGACAACCTTCGTAAAATGAACCGGTTATTGTTAAAAATATGATAATCCATTATACCCATGGTGACAATAATTAGACCTTCAAATTGCTCAAGAATACATATAGGATCACTAAACGCTCAAAACTCTGTTGTGTTCAACCTATCAGTCAGCACTTTAAAGGCTTTCAAAGTGCTTAAGAGTACAAATAGGATCTCTAAAATACTCAAAAATTTCTAGTGTTTCATCTATCAGCTGGTACTTCAATTTCAGTGTCCTTTTCAGTACCATCCATATCCTGTATTTTCTCTGCCTCAACATTGTGTTCCTCCATTGAGGTTTATGTTTTCACCACTCATGTCCTGCTTTTCATCTGGCTCGCCAGGGATTTCTTGTGCCAAAGTTCCCTTTTCAGTCTCCATGCGTGCTGAAAGCCTTTCTAGCAGTTCCTGGCAGTCAATTGCTGAAACCATCACACTCACACTTGCCCTACCCTTCCAGCAGCCAATGGCTATTGTTGATGCGTCCGGTTGGACACAATCTGATGAGGTTTTGCCACCTACCAAAAAAAGATTAGTATAGGAATCATGTACAGCAATCAGTCTTACAGGCCCAGCAGATCAAATGAAGTTACTCACCTTCTCTCAAAACAATCACACAGCAGCCTAACATCAGGTTTGCTGCCTTCCGACCAAACTCAGCATCAACAAAGTCTGCAAATTTGATTGTTTTATATTGCAAAAGATGCTTGAAATCTGCTGGGGAAGCATGTAGGATTTGTTTGGTAACGTATGGGAGAATCACCGGCAACCCTTCTGATGATATCCGGAATGCACATGGTGCAGAGGTACCTTCTTTAGATGATTGACGCTCCTATTTTTGAAACAAAATCAAATAAAATAAGAAAAGAAATCCTATGTGATTCAAAAGCAAAGCAGGCTATATAAATTCTGATGAAAATATATTTTTGACAAGTGTGGCAAAATAAAGTTAATAATTTAGCTTATCCAAGAAAAGGTTAATAATTTGTCCTTTTCTTACTCTTATATTCAATCTGGAACAAGACATAAATTGGTAACAGACCTAAGAGATGGAAAATAATACTACCATGTTTCTAGAGGTAAAAATCACATGACAGGATTTGATTAAAGAATATAAATATACTCACAAATATCTTCAGACCAACGGAAGTTATCTTCAGTTGCTGTCCCACTTGAAAATTCAGTTCCAAAACATCCTTAACTGACTTTGAAACATAATAAATTCTCTTCACATGGTTAGTTTCGCTGTTTCTACAAACAAGGTGGCCACTAAATGGGAAGGATTCATCAATACCATAAAATGTCTTAATGCTGTTTATTATAGCTTCATCATTGAAGAAAAGAACAGGATCAACTCCTCTCCACTTGCCCTGACTCTGCAACTTTCTCTTCTCTCCAGCTTTTGCAGAATCAATTTTCTTATCAGCAGGTGGCTGAGCTGCCACAGAATTGGTCTCCAGAGCAACTCCATCTGGCCCATCATCAACCAACTTGGTCTCTAAAGCCACTTCTGAGATCTTTTCTTCAGCCTCTGAAGTCACTTTGGAGATCTTTTCATCAGCCTCTGAAGCCACTTCTGAAATCTTTCCATCTGCCTCTGAAGCTACTTCCACGACCTTTTCATCTGTCCCATCTGCAGAACTACTTTCTAATCCATTTATTTCTTCAGCAACTTGATCTGACAAGTTTTCATGCAGTTCATCATTTTTAGTTGACAAATTCCGTTGTGAACTAACAGACTTGTCCTGAATTGCTGCAGCAAGTATTAGGAAAACCATTGTAAATGCCCGATGCAGTAAGGAAAAGTAGAAAGAGTGGAGGAAGAGAATCAAAATCAAATGGAAGCAGCAAATAGCATATCTGAATCAAAGTACAGATGAAACATCTTAGAAATGGCATATAAAGAAGTATACACAACACACTGAAAACCACCCATAGATATAAAAAGAAGGGGATGATTGTGAATTACCTGCCAAAGGAGATACTTTGTGGAGAACAGCAATGAAAAAGGCTCCTGTGTTCTGATCATGAGGCACTATCCTCATGCAGCATTCTAGTGGGAGATCAGAAACTTCTTCCTCCAAATTATCCAAAGAAGAAACAGGATCATCAGGCTGGGCAACATCTTCAGAATTTCCATTCTCAACATTCTCACTCTTCTGGCTATTGTCGGTTGGATCCATATAATTTCTGCCAGAAGGGAACATGCTGGGAACAATCCCATTTCTGTGGAACTTGCGAACATCCTGATATGATGCTAACCAGACTCCCTTATCACGTACCTGATGCACATGGTAAAAATTTGACATCACATGAAAAGAAGAAAAAAGAAATGCTGAAAGTTGAGGTTTTTTATACAATAGTATACCATTGTTATTAATTGGTAGTTACTTTATATTGGTTTATGTGGGTCTGGAGATCTATTTTTCACGTCTACACAAGGTTGGGAGCACATATCAAACATAAATACCCACAATATGTATCAAATGAAACCATTACCGACTATTGCCATTGATAACTTAAGGAATACATATGACACATTTGTTCCGACATGAGGCACCATATATCAAACTTGGTTGCATCCTTAGATACAAGGTGAAATGCATGCATATGCACACGGCAAAACACAGAAAATGATGCAAAATCAGAATTTCCACTTGTGTGACTATGGCATTCCAAAATTTCAGTAGAATGGAATACCCAAGAATGGATTTGCTGAAAAGGTAACTAACCTTCCACTTTCTAAGACCTGGGCGACGAATTAATTGAGGCAGCTCATTTGAGACATCAACCAGTTCAACAGACCCTCCACATCTCCTTAAAATCTGAAGCAAATAGGAAAGGGGAGTCAATGGGAAAAAAAAAAGAATATGTTCAAACAGGAATGGAAAATCCAGCCAAATTAAAGGATGAGGAAAGAGTAAGATGAAGAAACTAAAGAAGAATATCTCATATATATTGATAGCAAAAATTGGCTGCAAACTGTAGGAGTAACCATTCAGACCAGGATTGCAGTAAAAACTTCAGAACAAAGAAACTGAAAACATACAATTAAATTTAATATTATCTACTAAAATACTTTAGTTTAAATATATAAAACATAAAAATACATGTTCAGAGTAGAACATCTTGTCAAATGCCAGAACTGAACACCTAATTCAAACTCTAGGGCACTAACTAGTGCCATGTTAATCTTTTAGTATCACTGGCATGACTTTATCGATATAACTTCTCACCAAAGATTCATATTGGAGGGATGAATTATATTTATCTCCTTTCAAATTTATATCTGACAACTAGAAGTTGCATTTTTTCATCTTTCTTAAAATTTATGTGGTTCTGACATGGTTGATTATCTTCATAACATTAGGATCCTTCTTGGGCCTTCAACTTTCATTTTAATGCAGCTCCAGCACATTATTTTTATTAGATGTTATTCTTTTCCTAAGAGGAGATGATATTCTAAATCTCTGACGCAACTAACATCAGTATGCACTACATTATTAACAAAGAAGGTAAAGCAGCAAATGTACCATGTTGAACAAAAAAGGACAACTAAATTTCCAAAGGGTATATATGGGCCATTATGAGCTAAGATTAACAGCACTAAATTTAAAAAAAAAAAAACAAAAACATTTTATAGGAGATATTTTAGTTATTTTAAATTTAGTACTTTTTACTTTCACGTAATATACATTACCTCAGCAACCACAGCTTCATTTTCAACTGGATTCATTGAGCAGGTTGAGTAAACCATTCTTCCACCAACTTTTAACAGAGATAGACCTGCCACAATGCAACAGTTTAGAGACTGCAACATCCACTCAATTAAAAATCCTAGGTCTCCAATAAATTGATACCTCGCATGGCAATGTGAATCTGTAGGCAATGAAGTCCATTGCCCATTCCTCCGTTCCTGTATAAATACACACAAATATAATCTAATGAAATGTGACATTAACAATTTAAGAAAATGTAAAAGAGGAAAGGGAAGAGCAACACAAACCATTTACGCCAGATATCAGGAGCCTTGCGAAGAGTGCCATCGCCACTGCAGGGAACATCACATAATACACGGTCAAAGAGAAGTTGATTAATGCTCGGCTCCAACTTATTCATAGTTTCTGAACCATTTGAGATATTTTTGTGGGAACGGCAGCCAGGGAAGTGTTGACCCTCATGATTTGTGACTATCAGGTTAGCGGTGCACATTCTTTTTGTTTGGTGGATGAGAAGGTTACATCTTTGTACATCAAGATCATTTGCTAGAACCTAACCAAGAAAAAGACAATGAAGAATTAGTTCTGCATACAGAATAAAGGGTAAAAGATGTTATCAAAGCAGGCCAAAAAGCTACCCAAGAAAATTAACAAGCACATCAAAATCTACCAATTCATAATCATTGTAAAGTGAAGATAAACAAGACCAAGTAAAACCTAAAGTTAAGAGAGGAGACAAAAGAGATAAATAAAAGCAAACAAACCATGCCATCAGGTAGAGATCCTTCTTTGGTTGAGTGGTGTATAATCTCCAGCAACTGAAAAGTTTTCGAACCAGGTGCTGCACACACTGCATAAGGGAGTAGCAGGTATAGTAACTCTATTTCCAAGATTGATCAGATATAGCTTCTTAGTTAAAATTAAAGGTGCAGAAAGCATGGCTGTGATTTTTAGAAAGAAGACAAAGAACAATATAAAGCTATCTGAATGCATCATAAGTTGCTTACTATCAAGTACAAAATGATCTGGATGTACATCAAGGAAGAGAGGAGGCACCTGCACCACAAACAATTGGAGAATATTGTTTAAAAACAAAACCTATTGAAACTTCCCAAAAAAATAACAGAAAATTATAAGAATTAGTAATTTGAGTCCACCTACCATGCTGACAGCCTCTTGTCTACTGATGTTTCCAATTTCGGTTTCAAGTTTCAAAAACTCATGAAACCTGAAAGTTATTTAACCAAATCGTGAATCGACCAATGACTATATGATAATAAACGAAACATCACTTGAGTATGGAAACATTTGAAAGAATACCGGACAGGTTGGACAGGATGCAGACATACTTAGTAGCCAACAAGGCACCAACTTGAGAAAACAACCACTTAGAAATCGCATCATAGATATAACAAGTAAAAAGTAGGAAATGTTGAAATGATGAAAATATTCATTTCAGACATCCTTGTTTCTTTTCTTTTCAAGTTAAGATCATAATGGGCTGTTGCCCCAACAGCAGATCTGCCCCTAAGCATGTAGCCACAAAATATAAGAATGTATTCATCTACAGAATATAAATAGATACAAACAGAAGGACGTAAGCATTTCATCTTTATAAAATTAGCAGCACTTAACTAACCAGAGTTGGTAATTTGTACAATCAATATATAGAACTATGTATTAATCAGGATTCTATGACAGCTGAACCCATTGTACAAATTTATACACCATAAAATTCAAGATCAACAAATACCCATACCCCAACCGTAACTAAGGCATTATATGAACACCATGCTTTTTACATGAGATAGATGATACATGATTATGTATAATATGACTTACCTCTCAAGAGTTTGGTTTTTCCTTATCTGCATGCGTGAAAAATTCGATTGCCACCCAAGATTATCAGGGTACCAAGGCAACGGTTTGATAGGCTCCAAATCACTCCCTTCATTAGCCTGCAAAAAAAGAATTATCAAAAGCCAAAAGACAGTTACTTAGTAACACCATAAAAATTAAGATATCCTAAACACAACGTAAACCTATGCCACTTACTTCAGCTTGAAGAGATTTCATAAAGTCATTCTCTAATAGCAAACGAATATCCTCACAAAATTGGCTACTGCAAAGAAAATAAGGAAGATATTATTAAGCAAACAAATGGTTTTTTACAGTCAAAACTCAAAACCAAATCTTCATAAAGTAAAAAAGAAAATGAAAAACCAACGTGGAATTAATTCGGAAAGCAGCAGGCAATGGTTTTCTAAGCATTTCCATGAAAGCATCCCATTCTTCAGGTAAAACAAGCCCTTGTTCCTGCCGAACAAAAAACAGCACAAAAGCAATGAAAAACAATTACATTAAAACATTTCCATTTTCAAACATGTAGATGAAATAAAAGCTTACAAAAAGATAAATTTTACTTTGTAATATTCATCAAAGGAAGGGTTTTGGGTGGCAAAAGGCTGCCAAGCTGTATTATTTGAGCTGGGGTTATTCGGGTCAGATGAAGAATCAGTTTTCGGTCGTTTCCAAACATTTTCTCTGCTTTCTTTGAAATGTTTTCTTTGAGTACGAGACCCTCTTCGACCTCCCATTGTTTCTGCTTCTTCTTTTGGATGGTGGCCGCCGCCGAGGTCTTAAGAGGGGAGCAGAGTGTTGGATTTTTTATTTTTCTGTGCGTTTTCTTTCTCCCTTTCTTTTGTCATAAAATCTGGGCTTTCAGCATAGCCCATTTGGTCCTGTCTAGTCTGAGATGAAATCCAGGCAACTCGGGGCCTGGGGGGGGTTCATTGATAGGCTACTTTTGCAGTTCGTATAGGTAAATGGCTAAGGCCCATGAATTAAAAAGTTGGGTTGAGTTAAATATATATCGGCCTGCTGAAAATTGGAGTTTGGACTACACGCTCTTCACGCCTTAAACTCCGACGCCATCCGAACATCTCCACTGCTGCTTGTGTAAGCCTGCACTTTTCTTCTATTTTTCATCCGCTCTGTTACTGCAACTGCACATCTCATGTCCCATGGTGAATCTCTTACAGATCATTATTTAAACAACCAAATGACTCCAAGACCCAACAGTTTTTTACACCAAACGATAATCCAATAGTTCAATAAATATAATTAAAACAAATCCCATATCGTGCAAATGTCTAAAGCAGATTGTCAGTTCTTACTCTGCCAACCTTAAATCCTTCAGGAA
>NW_018397255.1:4336740-4344522 GCF_002168275.2 Theobroma umbraticum | reverse complement strand
AAAAAAAAAAAAAAAGGGTGAAGACAAAGCTGAAGAGCCACTTAGAAGGCCTGCTCAATAGAAGAATTACCAAGTAATTTGATAGAATTTTTCTGTCGAAACAAACAAGACAGACGATTTCAAGTTGACCACTTCAAGCAATTGATAAACATGAGCACTTCATCTTATACTTTTTTGTTTTTTCTAAGGCATGGAAACATTCAAATGGTAGCTTTCTGTTTGGGATTTGCAGAAAACATATCTAGAAACCATTGAATTGCCCTGTTTAGTTGCCAAGGCAGACAAAAAAACCAATATTTGAAGATCACAAACCCACATCTACTTACTTTAAATCTTGTCAAGTAAACCTTCAATCAAAAACTGATGAAGAATGAGCTTCTGATCACCGTTTTTCTTTTTTGACAGTTCTAATTACATAATTTACAGAATGAAGCTAAAACAAAACTGAAAGCTACATCTCTGACATGTGGGTTGCAACTCAGGCAAAGCTAGGGAAATTCTTGAAGCTGGAGATTATCTGTCTTTCTTCTACTCGGACCATATATGGGAAATAAAGAACTTTAGGAAATAACAGAAGCTAAAACAGAACAAACGAGATCCATTATAGAGCCTGTTCTGCTCAAAACAACTCTGATTTTCTCTGGATGTTCATTCTATAGTTGAGGAGAAAAGTAAAACCACTTCACTCCTCTGGTTTTAAGGATCTCTAAAACTTATATGCAAGTAATGCTTCCATAGGACTCCTGCAACATACAGGGAAATATATAGTAATACTCAAAAAAGGTAGGTGTGACAGCAGTATATATTTACCTCCTTGAATCTTATTATATTGGGATGCTTCAAGGACCTATGGTTCATAATCTCCCTTTGAACATGTTCATCAATCTGCATAACCAAGAATCCTCATAAATCAATCCATAAACTCAAAAAAGACACAACCCAAATTTGCCCATGAAGAAACAAAGCCAACAAATACAAGTTCATGAACATTAACCTTGGAGAGCAACTGAAATGGAGCCAAAAAAAATCTAGTACGTACCTTGGAGCCTCTTTGAATATACTTGACAGCATAAAGCTCACCACTCCATTTATCCCTAACCAGCTTAGCAACACCAAAGTTCCCCGATCCAATATCTTTCAGTATCTCATAGCGCTCCATTTACCAAAGCTAACTCCCAGAAAATATATATACAAAAAAGGCAGCAATTATATGAATCTTCTACGTTGGTTTTTCTTCTCCTTGTTGTCGTTATGAAGTTGCAACAGATATTCTGTTGTTTATATTTGGTTTAGAGTTGGAGAATCTCCATGATTTCCATGGCCAAGGAGGGTGAACAGGCTTTTTGATTTTGTGGGATAGCTGATAGCAAAGGCCAAGGCCACGATGCTATGAAATGACACTGTCAAAATGGTGTCAACGCCAGAGAGACAAGAGGAGGAGACATTACACGTGGCACATAATTAGAGGTTAGAATTTCGAGCAGAACTCTAACAAGTTGCACACCGACGTCGCTTGCATTTTGGGTTATCCTCTGGTTTAGGTTACTTCAGGTTACTCACTTGCTCCTTCTGTATTGTGTCAAAAAATCGTCACCCACTTTTATTGGTCAAAATTTAGGATCAAAAAGATTAAAAAAAACAATTAAATATGTAATTAGAAAAAGTTTTCAGAATCCCAGCAATCAAAAAAGTCTAACATTCCATGTAATTAATTATAATTAAAAATTTCATCCTAAAATTTGATTTAATAATTAATGTCTATATTTTTTATTTAAAAATATATTTTAAGTTTTCGTCCAATAAAAAATATTTAACATTTAATTCACTCTTTTGTCATTTGGGCTTTAATTTCTTACAAAGAGTTTGAAAAAAAAGTACAAAACTGTCTGTTGCTATGCAGCGAGTACATGAGTTTTGATAGTCGAGGCGAGTAGGACTGTAATTTAGAAAAGAGAAATTGTACAAAATTCTTTCACGTTACGAGGAGAGGAGGATAAGTTGACAAAGGGTAGAAGAACATAGGAATGACGTGGACGGTGGAGGAGGGATGATGGAGAAAAATGGGAGGGTGGTCCCAACCTTGATTGGGCTGTTACTGTCTATTTTACCATCTTCTTCGTCAGTTTAGTTTTAGTTTTGGTTTTAGCTTTAGTTTTATGCCACATTTTCATTTTGGAAAAGAACAAAAAATATTGAAAAAGATAGCACAGAAAACAATGTACGTATCAATTATAATTGAGTGTGATTGCTCCCTAAATTTATTAATGGCAACCGTCCGTGTTTTCCTTTATGGGATAAATCGAAAAATTTATTTTTCCTTCAAATAATTTTGTTCCATTTGGCTCTAAAATGACATCATACAAACCTTGCTTGTTTGATTGTTTGAAAAAGATATATATAAAAAAAAAGCTCTACAACATTTGAAGTTGATTAATGAAAGATTTGAAAGATGATTAAGTATTTTCTTAGGAATAATTAAATAGTCAATTTAAACTACCGACTAAACACATGATTCATTTTTTAAATAGTTTGAATATATAATGATTGCTTAATTTTTAAAACTTTACTTATTTGTAATTGAAATTAGACTAACAAAATCTTTATATGATTAATAAGATCTTATCTCAATAGTAAGTTGGAGCAATATCTTTTAAAAATTTTAAATCCTCGATTTTAATGTGAGATTTTTTAAAAAATTTTGCAATTATATGCCGAGATTTTAATTGTTTGTTTTAATATATTAAATGATTATTATAGTATTTATCTATACATAAAATCTCATTAAAATAAAATCCTTATGACTTGGAAAACCCATTCTTGACTATGTAAATTATAATAGATTAAGTTCGTCCTGGTACGAATCCTTTGGGCCCAAGTTGAAGCTAAAAAAATCCAGAACTTGAAGGTTGACAAAAAGTTTTTAACTTCACTTCTTTTAGAGGCGTTATGTCTCCAATGTGGGGATGTAAAAGGAATTCTTTAATCCAACTCGTGTTTGGAGCTAATGTTTCCTGTTGACATGCCGAGCTGTCTCTGTAAATGTTGCAGATTAACAACGTGTAACTTGCTCTGTCTAATCCATTGCAGATCTTTAAGTCTTTCATGTTTTCAAGCATACATGCATGAACCTTCTAAAACCAACCTCACCCTTGCCAAAGAACAGACTTCCATAAGCCAAGGTAGGTTAGCTTGCCTCACTTCCTTTGAAATATATATAGTTTGTCTTTGTTTTCATTAATTTGGTAAATGGGCAATTATTATTTCTTTCCAGTTCCAGCCAAATCAAAGTCCGGTGAATGCGGGCATCACCAACTTCCCTCGGAATTGACAGCTTCTGGGCCACCTCAACTGCATGTCATTGTGGTCTCAACTGATTTGCTAGGAGCGAAGGGTCGATGGAATGTAACGACACCGCGTGATAGCATGATTTGATAGCCTTAATTGGAGTGGTCACGGCCATGCGTGTACACAAGAATATTGTGTTCTTTTGTAGCTGTTTCCGATCTTAAAAAAAGATATTAATGGTCGGAGATTAGCTCTTTAATTAGATGCATGAATATTTGTAGCTACCTAGCAACATCAGTTTGATTAATCATTATTTTATATGTTATACAAGGTGTTCTACGCTTTTGGGCGTAGTCAATTCTGTTAGGGATGCTGGCCAACGGAAAGAGACAGGCTAATTTAGTGTGCAAATACAGTATGGCATTGATCATAATTAACGAGGTTAAGAGAGAGTATCAATCAATTACATAATAAATAGAATCTAGTAAAAGAATATAGTCTAAATTTTATTTCTTGCCTCTATTTCCATCCATCATAGGATCTTCTTCCTTTTTCCACCAATGAGACAATGGAGGCTATGATCTTCTCCTTTATTCTTTTTCTGTTTTTCTCTAAGCCTGCTTATTAGAACATTAGAGCCCAGATAAATAATATGATTTTGAGATGGGGCTCAACAATGTAATTGGGACACTGACAAATTGCCATCCAGGAACCGACCCGATATGCATGCTTAATTTCAACACAGGTTCTTCTCAAATATGATTTTCACAACTAAATCAATTTTGCAGAGAATAAAATGAGATAAGCATGGCTTTTCGTGAGTCCGAGGGAGCTCGGCTACTACAGGAAAGTGTTTAGTACAAGCAGCTTTTGGATAACATTCCATTGTTCACCTTCCTCTCGCCAACAATAATTGACTTTACCAGGGAATGTTACTATAGATGCTAAGACGGCAAATTTTACTTCAATTACATCAGGTTCCCGCCAATTCACTCAACTGATAATTGCATCAGCCCCGGTCATTAAACCCTCGATTGATAAATTTAAGGTATGTTGACATTACAGTAGCTCAATAAGTTCTACACTTATATACAAGTTACGAGTTACCCTTCCTAGTCATAAACGATAGAACTCCCTTCATCTTCACTTAGAGCTCAAATCCTGGGAACTTAGAGTTCTGGGGTTCAAGCAGATCAAACCAGAGGCAAGCTGTCCCAGCAAGTCCTTGGAAAAGGGAGTAGGCATGATCAGCTCCACGGGCATGCCCCACATTTACAAGCTTCCGTGCATTATGATACAAGAAGCTTGCAAACGCCTTTGCCCTTTCTTCATATATGGTCTCTCCTGTAAGGCGATAAAGGGAAAGGAAAGCATAGGCATTTCCAGCAATACCATCAGCTAGTCCCACCTTCTTCACCAACCCATTCTTCCATACAACCTCCCCTGCTTCTATAGCAGCATCACGGAATTCTCTCTCACTTGGATACACCTTCACAAACAAAGCAAAAGTTCTGTCAACTCAATTATATACAGCTTGATGCTGAACTGTGTTAAGAACACATGTTCTAAACTTGTCCTAATTTTTAAGGCCCCTGTTTAGTAGTGCTTAATACCCTTCTGATTAGTTCTGTGTATTTGACCACCCAAAACGAACAAGTACTATTAAATGAACTAGATTAAACTTGCAGTACACATCTAATATGATTTAAGGTTTTGCCCTTTTCAGTGTGTGTGTGACAAATGAGTTTACAGGCCTGACTAAGGAGAAAGTTATAATCTAATCATATTTTTTCCACAAGTTGAATGTGATAATGGAAGTTGTTAACCCTCACCAAATTTGACCCTCTGAACCTAAATAAATTCATGACATGCTCATTTATGTTAAATTTCCCTCAGAAATAAGTTGCATCAAGTGTACTAGAGTTGCTAACCTGTGATGCCTCGGCTAGAGTGATTGCCATGCTAGTTGCACCATGAGACCACTGCACCAGCTTGTCCCTTGGGTTCCCTTCACTTGATGGGTAATTTCCACTATGAGGGAACCTGTTACTCATCATGTATCTTAAAGTTCCTTTGACATCCTCAGCGTCGTTTTCAGAAAGAGGGAAGTGCAGTAGCACATGCAAGATTCCCGCAAGACCATTGGCTGCACCCCAGTACCTTGTCCCATGCCATCTGTACATAAGCGGGCAGGCTGGGTGATCAGAAGCCCCTGTCCTGCCCCCAGCTAATATGGCATCGATAATTGGCATAAGAACATCATTGGGCACCGTCTCTTTCCCAAGATGCTTGTTTAAGAACAAAGCAGCCCATAAGAATCCAGCTCGCCCATAAAGAAGATCATATGACATTCCAAAACCTCCTTCTTCAGGTCCTGCAGGGAGGGCTCTTTCTTGTGCTACCTATATTTTGTTAATTGAAATACTAGAGTTAGATATTATCGTAATGCTTCCCATGAACCTCACAGTGTTTAATGAAACTAATATTGCAATTAAGAAATACATTGATCTCTATGGATTGATCAATATAAAGTAATGTCTTCATGAATGTTGCAGACACCTCTCGACAAAAAATACAATTTTGGGTAAAAAAATACTATTTTTTTTTGAATATGAGAACTTTGTAATGATAATAGGGGCTCACTTAATTAACAGATTAAACTTTTGAGTTTTGTGGCTCCTTAACATGTAAAATAGGAAAAGAGAAAAACATTGAAATGTTATATCTTATGGTCCAATTCAGTTAGGGTCAGCTCCAACAAAGGAATAGTAAGAATGCTGGCCATCTAAGTAGAGATATAATAACACCTTTACAATCAAATAGCAAGAAATGGCAGTACTAGGTCTGTTGCATAATGTGTAGCAGCTAGTGCTATCCAGCAGAGCAATGACCAAGTGAATATCAATCGAGTGAACCACCCTAGATGCAATCGAAGCAAATCTTCATGCCTCAATCATGGATCCCACACAGTCATGATATTGTCTACTTTCAAGTACCTAACATTTCATGGTCATTTTTGGCAGCATCTGACCAGAAACTAATAATAGAAATGGAAATAAAAAACTAAAGATCAATTTCAATATCTATAAATAGAAAAGCCAACTCCCACTAGCAATACCGCATATACCTTATCAATGGCAAAAGTAAAAATTTTCTTATCTATGCTGCCACTTCTCGGTAATATTAGTCACAGACCTTGGCCAATAGGTCCCCACACAGCCAAGAAAGTAAAATGTTTTGTCATTAACGAGTAGGTATCTCTTCCTCGTATTTTAGGCGGTGATTAAGACAACCAGTCATGGGCTTTTCATGACAAGTCGGATTATTAAACCAATTGAAGAAGCACATAGATTTTTCATCATGTATTTAAAGTGATAAGCATGGGGTAAAGACAATACCTCAAGGAATTGATTTAGAAAGAAGTTAAGTCTTTGACGGTCCCCCATGTAATTAGCCACCACGGCTCCCAGTGAACACACCCCTCCTATACCACACAAAAATGTCACGTGTCTGCATACAGAAGATGGTTTTATCAATAGCTTAACATTAAAGATTAAATATTCTTCATTTTCATAGTACTTCAGGAAGAAAAAAAAAAAGATTCTTCATTTAGACTGGTGAAGACTTTCCATCCTCCCTTAAAACACTATAATCTTTCCATATTTCTAAGCATCAACTACAACCAAGATTTGGAAACCTAATTCGTACAATGTAATCACTCGATTTTACCTTGGACATTTACTGCAATTTGTAAATTTAGGAAGGGGAAAGAGAAAGGTCAAAAGTAAATTATTAATCATAGTACTCTTTAGTCGCACAATGTCCACGAATTAATCATGACGGACCATTTTTTTGTACGATGATAAAAAGATGTTGAGCAATCACATTAAAGCCGTTGGGACGACAGCTACTCCTAACCAATTTAAATTAAAATTAATAAATGATATTTGCCTTAGCCACAAAAAAGATTACTTTGATTCTTCTAAGATATTTTTCAGACCAAAAAACGGGTAAATGGGTACTTGTTCATTAGGCATGGTAAAACAAGCAAGAAAGTGATATGTTCAGCTTCTTCCCACCATGAAAAATCTGTACGGTCACTCAAAATATCCAGGTTTTTAACACATGATATGATAGTATATCTCTTTTATAATACCAGTAAAAGAAAGAAAGAAAAAAAAAGAGAGTAAAGACTGAACCTGGTGGAGGCACGTGCGACAGACGCGCACGTGTCAACGATCTTAGCGGACAAGAGTAAGTCTTGCTGGTTGCCCGTCACCTCATACGATCTCAAGCATGTGAAAGCTGTCCCCAGCAGACCCGTGTACACAGTCGGGTCCATTCCCGACCCGGCACAACTACTGCCACCACCTTCTTTCCACGTGACTTCCACTACCTGCACCACCACGCCCGAAAAAATAAAAGTTCAGTTTAAACTCTTCCCTGACAGGACAACCTTAGGAAATCTGTTATCGATATCAGTATCTTTTATAAGAT
>NW_018397255.1:4315343-4336640 GCF_002168275.2 Theobroma umbraticum | reverse complement strand
TGCTTAGGAGGCGTTAGACGGGAATGGGGAGTGAAACTGAAATAACGGCGAAGAGAATTGGAAAGGGAAGGAATTTGAAATATGGGTGGAAGAGAGGGAGAGTTGAGGGAAAAGCGAAGAGAAAGGAGCATGAGACCAGGACAGAGGACGAATTGGGATAATTTGAGTTCGAGCGAGAACGAAAGCGCCACTCCTTCCAATGGTTAAAATTAAAGTACTAATACCATCCACCGCTGCTTGCCCTCTATGTTTTCCGTTTAAAAGACTTCTTTTTGCTCTTCTGTCTTGCCCGAATTCCAAATTTGGCTAACATCATCAGCGTCAGCATCATGTG
Source organism: Theobroma umbraticum (assembly GCF_002168275.2). Lineage (NCBI taxonomy): Eukaryota > Viridiplantae > Streptophyta > Magnoliopsida > Malvales > Malvaceae > Theobroma > Theobroma umbraticum. Next base: position 4,336,306 of record NW_018397255.1, on the reverse strand, counting down.
CCCAATTGATAAACGAATAGACCAAAATTCCTCAATTGGGATTTTACTACAGAAAAGCCTTACTCTATTGCTTATACCTCGGAGTCCCATCCCATGCTTTAGCACGCAAAGAAAAGAATCTAAATAAAGCCTAGGCTTTAGCCGTGACAATCCACCGCAAATTTACGTTGCCCCGGCGGCCCATTTTCCTCAAAAAAAGGCCCTAAGAAAATAAGATTGTCCCCATTCCTGCTTGGGCCGCTACATTCAAACCCATATATTTGCACATAAAAAGCAGCCGCAGAATACATACACCGACACGCATAAACACGCGCCGAGCTAGACAATTGCTTTCTACCGCGTTTCTTGCACTTGAAAGAGAAAAAAAACTGACGAGTTCAAACAGTCAAAAACGACGGCCCTTTGTCATTTACCGAGAATACATAAAACAGTCAATCTGAGAATTACAACACCAAACTACCTTAGAATGGCAGATAATAGATAGATGTTCAAAGCCACAACAGCGTGGCAGAGCATATTTTGTCCAAGAAAAACACATTTAAACAGAATATACCCAGACTTTGAAGTTTGTCCATGACCAGATATTAGACAGACACCCACCGCCCCCATATCCCATTCATCACAATCACATTACATTAAACCCTACCACTAGCATCATCCTATCTTTTTTATCTACCTACCGAAAGAACATAAAATAGAAAACAAAAAACACAACCTTCCCTAAAAACCAACAAGAATTTCTTGTTCCTAACTGAGATCATCAAACTTGACCCTTAAGCACGCTCGCCCCTGATCCTACGAGCCAGTTGGATGTCCTTGGGCATGATTGTAACACGCTTGGCGTGGATGGCGCACAGGTTGGTGTCTTCGAAAAGACCCACAAGGTATGCCTCCGCAGCTTCCTGGAGAGCCAGAACAGCATGGCTCTGGAAACGCAGATCAGTCTGCAAAACAAATTCCCAGCGGATACAAGTCAAATCAACTACAAATAACAGAATATCACTTGGCAAAGGAAAAGATCCGAGAAACACCCTTCTCTACCTTGAAGTCCTGCGCAATTTCACGGACTAGCCTCTGGAATGGCAATTTCCTGATAAGGAGCTCAGTACTCTTCTGGTACTTACGAATTTCACTGTTCAAACAAAATATAAGAAAAACATCATTAAATCCATAATCAACCTTACAAGAATACAAGAATGTAAACTTTGATGTAAAGCAAGACGAACCGAAGGGCAACAGTTCCGGGACGGTAGCGATGGGGCTTCTTCACACCACCGGTGGTTGGGGCGGACTTACGGGCAGCCTTATAGGCAACAGAGACAGATCGCAAGTTAATAACAAGACAAGAAACATTAAATTGGGTAAAATTATGATGCTTAGAAAAGAAGATACCTTGGTAGCAAGTTGCTTCCTAGGAGCCTTTCCTCCAGTTGACTTACGAGCGGTTTGCTTGGTACGGGCCATCTCTGTTAAAAAAAAAAGGGATTATTTTCAAACAGTTTAGAAAACTTCTAATCTACATTGGCTCATCAACTAAAACAAAACAAAGAAACAGCAGATCTCGGTTCTTTATTAACCCCGTCAACACATTAACCCAAATTATTCGTAGCAGTCACACAGCAAACCCTAATTTTCGTAGTAAGCAGTCTCCAAACCCTAAAAATCATCAAATTCAGAATTAAAGGACCTAAAAATCTAACCCAGAACTTTAAAAACAAAACAAACCTAAAGAAATTCAATTATCTCCAGAAACCCAACCGCGTCTAAATTCAAACTATTTCAACCTAGTCCTGAAACCGTTCCGATTTCCCAATTGAATTAACACTAGTTAAAGAAACATAAAGCAAAGTTAAAAAAAGTAGCCAACCTACGAAACCCTATAATTTTAAAAAAGAAATATAATTGTTTTTAGAAAAAAAAAAAAAAAAAAGAGGAAGAAGAAGATGAAGAGGAAAGAGAACGAGAAGGGAACGAACCTCAAGATTTGTTGGGAACTCTTTTTTTTGTCTTCTCTCTTCGTTGCCGGTAATCTCAGAGAAAACGAAGTTAAAAGTTTGGCCGTCGTAGCCGTTAACACATATTTATAGAAGGTGGGATGGACTAATTAAAGTGGATCGGACGGATAAGATTCACTATCCGTGTGTTTCTTCTGTACGATATCTGACGGTGAAAACTGTAACAAGTTGTGTTTTCTCAGCCGCAATGGACGGTTTTGATTAGACTAGAGGGGTCACGACTCGGATCGTCTTGGTTGAGTGCTCGATTCTTATTGGTTGATGGGAAACTGCTTTTGAGCTCCAATATTGGGGTCAGGAAAGTTAACAAACACGTTTAACTTTGAAAATTTTGTTTAAAAGTTATTTTCGGTATTTTTATTTTCTAAAATGTTAAAATAAATAATATATAAATGACTAAAAAAAGGAAATTGATCACAAATAACTGCAACTTATTGTAGCAAAAGTTATCAATAAATTTTCTATAAATTTAACATTTTTTTAGTAAAAGAAATATGTTCTGTTCTCTAATTTTAGCAAAATTATATAGTGCTATTAAACGTGGACATATATTTTAGGCCCAAATAAATGAACAGAACAAAGTCGTGGTTGCAATTTTTGGACATGTTCATGACACTTGCTTCGGCCCAAATAATATTAAGTAGTCTCTGTTCTGGAGTTCAGTTTTGATCCACTACGAGCCTATAATAGAGCAATCAAAAAGATAGGAAATTGCAGCATTCAACCAACTCACAAGTTACCCTGCCATTAGCATGTGATTGAGAAGGGTGATGAGCCTTTTCAAAATTTAAATGTTCTTAAAAGCAAAAGCTTGTACAAATAAAGGGTTACTGCACCCTCACAAATAGAGACTTTCTTTTGCCATGAGTTGCATTCCGATCTATTGAAAATATTAATCCCTGTATGAACCAAAGCAAGATGAGCAACGCAGCCGAGCACACAGACACACCACTTCATAAAAAAAGCTATGTAGTATATCATGAGATGAAAGAGGAGGAAAAATGTGGAAAAGAAGAAAAAGGATGTGAATGCCAATGGGAGAGTTGTGATTGATCTTTAAAATGATTCTAAAGAAAAGGCAAGGAAAGGGAAAGGGAATGTGGAAAACCTTCAGGTTCACATTCCTCCGAGCCTCTTGGAAAGAGAAAAATGAGGATGAGGATGAAGATGATAGTGGTTCTTCCCTTACAAAAGGAAAAAAAATCATTATCATCTACAACAGAACCATTTATCATCTTCATCCTCATAAGGCGTGGTTTTGGTAAAGTTCAATTGCATCTTCATCAGAGCTGTCATCATCTTTGTACTCACTAGATAAATGATGCAACTTCATTTTTCTCTTTCAAAGAGGCTTGGAAGAATGTGAGCTAGAAGGTTTTGCCACATTTCCTATACCTGTCCCTGCCTCGCGCTCAAATCTTTTTCAAGATCAATCTCAACTTTCCCACCATCATTCTCCTCCTTTTTCTTCTTCTCTTTCATTTCATAATAGTCCTTAAGTAATTGAGCTTCTCTCTTTCAGCATAATTGTTTTTTATGCAGACATTTGTCAGGAGCTTCATCATGTAACATGGAGCCAAAATTGGTATTCACCAAGAACATCAAATCCAAATGCTTGCAAAGGCTTCTTCGAGGGCCCTCCTCTTGCTCAACTCTATACTCCACCCTCCCGCTCTTCCACCTCTTTCTGCTCGAAGCTTCATCATTTCCTCATCATCGAGAGCATAACCATGCATGTCCAGCCCACCTGCAAGTGGCACAGGTTGTGGAGCCATGCCTGTCGGTCGTGGCTGCCCTCCAGGAACTGTAGGTGCGTATTGACCTTGGGCACCAGCAACAAACCCTGCTTGAGAGCTCTGGCTTAAGGCCTGTTTCAAAAAAGCAAACAATCAATTTAAAACAGGTTGCATGTATGATGGCAGAAACAATAGAATGAAAGAAATTTAAAAAGTCAATCTGTCAAAATATCCATTATTCTTGCTTATGAGAGCAGCAGAAGAAGAATTGTTGCAGAAACATGGAAGCTAAGAAGAATTTACTCAGAAAGTACGGCACTCATAAACCATTTAAGCAACTTCAAGCGAACAAAATACATTAACGTTGTCCCAAATCTCAATTACAAACTGAAATACAATTAATCAAAATGGAGTAAACATTATTTAGAGAAATAAAGACGGAAATATAGTTATAAGTCCTGGAAATAATGCAAATTAGAGTAAGCTGAAAATGTTCAAATCAAAACTAGCAGAAGGTTAACCGGATGTCAAAAACATGAATACTAAGGTTCGACAAAATAAACTTCCACCCTGGCATATTTTCTCTTCTTTGTAGTAATATGAAACAAAATTAAATGAATAAGTTTAGAATTTAAAAAAAAAAAAAAGAAAACCCAGAAAACAGTAAAGTCCACCATCATCATCTATCTAAAAAGTCACAATATTTGAACTGGCTATTAATCATTTTTCCCGAAGCAAGTAGCAACATAAATGACGTTCATTGATTAACTACAACAACTTTAAATATTGAGATTAATCCAAGGCATTGTTCTAACAACATAAGGCCAACTGCCGATCAATGCTTTATAGTTGAGAATAGAAATTCAACAAGATAACTGACTGAAAATTAGCAACGATAATTAATAAAATTCTCTCACCCCATCAGCATCAGCCTGTATGGGAAGTCCCTTGCTTGCCGCCATAGCTGCAGCTAAATCTTCAGCCTGTTGGATCAAAACAGCTGACATTAGGAAATCATCAAAAAATAGTTAATGATACTACTATAAACCTCAATCACCCTGGGGGAAACGAGAGAGACAGATGAAAGAAAAGAGTTCTTCAGATTTACCTTCCGAGCTTGATTGATCATAATCTGCTCAGCATTTTCTACCTGATACTTACTGATTTTTTCTTCAATAGCTTGAACATCTATTCCTTCAATCAAATTAAAAACTGCCCAAAAACCCCAAATTAACATATTTAGCTAGAAAACCCAAATGGTTTGGGATACGGAATTTGCACAACTTACTCATATCTTCCACTTCTTCCAAATAATCATTGTATTCTCTCAGGGATGGAAAATCATCTTCTCTTTTATTGAATCTATATATATATATTAAAAAAAGGGGTTGATTTTTTGCATCATTAATGCTGAATAGCAATAGACAGACAAACAGGCAGCAGAGAGAGAGAGAGAGAAATACATGCTGTTTATTCTTCTACGGATTTGCATCTCCCTGTTGTGAGGATTGGAACTAGCAACCACCATGGCTTTCGAGTTTTGGGTTTCTTTTTTTTTTTCCTTTCTTTCTTTCTTTTTGCTAGCTTAGGAGATTGGGATTTGCAAACCTGGTTCTGAGTGATAAGCTATCAGTGGGATCGGAGCTCCCCTAAACTGCAACCATTCTCCAGTTCTTGAAAACCCCAAAATTGAAACAAAGCAAGGAAATGGTAAGACTGATAGGGCATAGCAAAATGGGATTAGAGAAGCTTGTTTGAACAGATTGATATTAGGGATTCCTTTGCTTAAAGACGTGTTACCATTTTCCTTTTTTGGCATAACAGTTAAAAGTAAACTCTTTGAGAAGAGTTAAACAAAATAATACAAAAATATAAAACTAAAGTTTTACACCTAAATTTTAAAAAGTTATTTATTTTTAAATTACTACTAAATATTAAAATAACCTTAATATTTCAAACTGCTAATTGTCAAAATTAAAGTTTTTTTTTTTTTACACACAAGTCTAATACAAACATCGTATATTCTTTTAAGAGAGGAGGGTCTACTTACACAATTGTAAAATTAATTTAGTAATTGATTATAAAGGATAAGATACTTTAGAAAATCCATGGTATTTTATTTGATTAATTATTTTATTATTATTTTTAAGCTTCTATATTTTGTCTCTTGGAATTATAAGTATATTATGTTATTAATTAATTTATTATATTTTAAATACTTGTAATGAAGGGAATCATGCTTAGGTGTTCAAGCAATTTGAGGAATTTAAAAAAAAAAATTGAGGGATTTTCAAGTTTTGAATAGGCATGGAAATGTCGTTCCTAAACACCTTTTCTCCCATATTCTTTGTTACCTTTCCCTTTTCATAAAATTGATATTATGTGATATTTAACGTCAAAAAGTTAAAAATTAGAAAAAAAGAAATTCATAATATATAAAAAATTTAAAAGTATTGCGTATTAAAAAAAGATGACATCATTTTAAGCCATTCAAAAAAGAAAATAGACAAACAAAATAGGGAAAAAAAAAGCAATAAATAAAGTGGATGAAAGTGTCGATCGCAAGGCTAATTCCCCCTACCTTTCGAGTGCACGATATATTTTTTTGGGAACATATTCTTTTCATTTCAAATTAAATATTTGTCTTTTTTTTTTAAAGTTGTCTCAAAATAATATTTATTTGTCAAATTAAAAAATGCATCATTATCTCGTCAAGAAAATTAAATAGAAGCTTTTAATTTTATGACAGTCGAAAAGTACAGATTATTAAATAAAGAACAAAATATTCCATTTTGCAGATTTTATGTCATTTGAAAATTAAACATTCAATTTGAGACCCCCAAAAAATAAAAATTCGTATTCACAAAGTCTGGAATCAGGATGGTTTCATACGGTCTTATTAGATTTGCTGTCATTGATTGTAAAGAAAATACAAATACAATTACAAGTGTTGAAACCATTCCTCAATTACGAGTATTCAATTTACATTCTAGCTCTTCATCAACTTTTTTTCTTTGAGAAAACATGTAAATCAAACTGACCAAAAGGGGAAAGAAAAAAAAAATTAATCCCACTAGCCTACCTCATTTCTCTTTTACAAAGTTAACAAAAAGGAAAATGAAAAAAAAAATACTAATCAGAAAAGGCTCTTAACAGGCATGACGGTAATTACCTTATACACCAATGGGCTCCTAACGATTACCCAGCTATATTCATACACACCTTGCAAGTTATCAAACCCCATCTTAACGAAGTAGCAAACCAGCATCCGCACACATTACCAAACCAGCGTCTGCACACATATCAAATACACCAACAAGGTCGTGCATAGGCAACTAAAGAAGCTGAAGCAAGCATGCTCGAACAAATACCCTCGACAATGCCGGCTTGAGCCCACTCAGCAATCATATACCCTTTAAGTGCCCAGAAAGGCCAACTGATGGTGAACTTCGAGGAGCTACTGTGCCATTAAATTAAATCTATATGAAGCGAAACTTCCTACCAGAAAGCCACAATGTTATATTACAGACTTCATCAACTTCTGGTCCTATTTACATGCCGTCAAAGTGGAAGCAGTCAGCAACTTTCAGGTGATCCGCAAGATGGCCGACAGAAGACTGCACAACATCGGACTTCGGGGAGAGAGAATTAGGAAGTTGTGGTAGGCAAACGGGCAGATATTGATCACTCCCTTCTGGAGGGCAGAAGGCAGAGAGCACAGCTCGACAGAATATGAATCTGAAGAAAAGTCACAAGATCAAGCCATTACTATGTTCATCTAAGCAACCAAATTGTACAAGACCAGACTCAGATGATGGCACACCTATATATTCTAAAGCCCTAGCAGCATCTCCCAACCACTTCCACTCGGTAATAGTGAGTAATGGCAACCCAAACCAGGGTCAACAAGTGTGTAGGGGTGTAATAAGAGAAAAGGCAAAAAGCTTTCTCTCTGTCCTATGATATCATTAAGTAAATTTTTTGTCCCAGCATGTCCCCACTAAACCATATGAAGTGAAATTGATTTGTATACTTGCACAAAATTATTGAGACAAAGATGAAGAGATAAAATACCTAACAATAAGCCGCCTTAGAAAAGGATCAGATAAAACCTGTGCCCAAACCAGATCCAGGCTAGGTGATTTGCAGAGAATGACTTCCCACTTGGAGAAAGCAGTAGATAGTATGTTTTCAGCACTAGTGAAAACTTCCTAAAAGTAGAAAAGTATAAACAAGTGAAAGTAAGACCAACTGGCACGGATTGAATCAGAGGATGTATTATTAAAAAACTCAAAATATTTTGAAATCAACTTACCACATCACTATCAGACAAGGAGAAGCCAACCATCTGGCAAAATGCTTGTAAAGGAGAAGTCAAGAAAAAGGTAAATTGACTTCCATTCTGAATAATATCAGCACTAGATGGGTCCTTGAACATTGGTCTTAGTGGCGAAAGTAGTAGGGCAGCTTTCTCTCCTCTTTCTGCACCATGTAAGACCTGAAATTCATATTTTATGATGTTAGCAACTTTATGGATAAACAAGAATTCAGATGAAAGCAAGAAGAGATACTGCAAAGCCTACCATCACAAATAGTACAAACACAGTTAACTACTTCCATGAAGCTATTTGCATGTTAGCAGACCCCACACCTCTTCCGAAAGGAGTAGAAGAACCTAACACCCGGCACTAAACAAACATGTTCATAGAGGTTTAATACTCAGAAGAGGCTGTTGTAATTTTTGTTTTATTTCTTTTTATGTTTTCATCTCAGATGGATTATTGAAAGAGCATATTACATGTAGGTTCACCTCTTACTGGGGAAAGATATATGAAACCTTCGAATTAAGCAGCAGAATAAATGAAGCCTATCCATCAAAATTTCATACAAAGGGTAAAATTCATCTGTTCTCTTCACTTACCATATATCGTTATCATCTCTGAAAGCAATCAAAAGGGGCCTTTATTTGCACATTGCAACAAGAGCAATCTACCTCATGATTGCAGACCAGCTTAGAGGTTTCAAGTATCCTCTCAAACCTTCAAATTGCTTTTTACCTCATTTTAATCATACTCTGGGTAAATACCATTTCTTCTGTTGAGTTGACTATCCCTCATTTTCATCCCAAAAGGCATCGCAATGAATTTAACGTTATTCGCAAGTTGCAGTAAGAGCAATCTACTTCATTATCACAGATCAGTCTGGAGGTTTTATGTATCTTTTCAAATCTTCACATTGCTTTTTTCATCTTTTTAATCCAACTCCATGTCATGAATGCCAATAGGTACTCTTTTTAATCATACTCTGGGTAAATATCATTACTTCTGTTGAGTTGACTATCCATCATTTTCATCCCCAAAGGCATCGCAATGAATTTAACGTTTTTGGCAAGTTGCAGTAAGAGCAATCTACTGCATTATCCCAGACCAGTCTGGAGGTTTTATGTATCTTTTCAAATCTTCACATTGCTTTTTTCATCTTTTTAATCCAACTCCATGTCATGAATGCCATAGGTAATCACATAGCAGGCATTGGAAGGAAAATAAGTGATTCAAAGTTGTCATGAATGACAATATTTCCTAATAGCCCACCAAAAAATACTATAACGTGACACCTTTTGGATATCGTGGCAAAATCTGGCACAAACTAAATTTATATATATCTGTACATTTATATAGAGTAAATATACCTATCATGACAAGGCATACACAAGTTATGACAAACCTGCCTTGAATGCATGGCTGCTGTCACTATCAATGATCAGGAAAAGTGGTCTTCGGGTGAAAGGAATTATATCACCAGGGTAGAGATTACTTGAACCTGCAAATCCCAGAGAAGCATACTCAAGATTAATTGGAACATAATGAATAAAATTCACATTGGACATAAATTCAGGAGTTTTGGTTCACAAAACCCTTAGCATAAAAGCTAAAGATAGCATATAGCATTAAATATGGCTATGGCTACCTACCACCATTTGATTGAGGACCTAACCACAGATAATCCTCATAAAAGTCACAAGAGCCTTTCTTGCCATTAATGTGGGATTCAGGTGTAGATTTATTCAGTTCTAGGGAATTGTGAGAAGCAAGTTTGCTTTTTGTTGTACGCCTAGACCTTCCTGAATTTTCTACCGGAGAAGCAGTAATATGACCAGGCTTCCCTGCATATTTCATGGTGTCAACAACTTAAGAAGAAGAAACACATCAAATTATTTTAATAAAAAAAAAAATTCTGAGATAATAATAATGTGGAAGCAAAATTACCTGAGGCTGATAGATAAACTAGCATAATGCTCTCTGGAGGGAGCTCCTCGCAAATTGTTGCCATAGCCTGCCCAAACATTATTTGTCAAACATGATCCTTGATAATTATATCCATGCAAAACCAAATTTTAAAAAATACAGATAAGGCACAAAAGAATATATATATATATATATATATACATACATATATATATATATATACATACATACATATTGAAAAGCAGAATATATATAATTTTAGCAGGCTAGAAACCAATTATTAATGACCAGAACCATCCAACTTGGTTTAAGTTTTCATTGAATTACAGATTCTTAGTCATTGATTTATGTAGAAATTATGCCTAATGCTCCACAGTATCCTTTTCCAACATAATAATAAACCACAGAAAACACATTAATATCAAATAACAAATCTCTTGATAACCGAGGCTCATAAAGTAAATTAACATTACATATCAAATTTCTAAGAAACTCACATACTTTTTTCTTTTCATTTTGTTTCGTTTCATTATGTCATTGATAGCCTAAAAATGCAGTCAGATAAGCCAATTGAAATAATCTAAGAAAAGCAGCACTGGCCTAATTGCTTCCTACTAACAGAAAAATGTTACAGAAGTAAGTTCAACAAAGAAGGCTTTACAACTCACTGCTATCAAGTGTGTTACAGATGGTCGATACAGGATAGCCTTCCTAGGATTTGGAGGTAAAGAAGGATCAGTCATCTCTGCAGCCAAATTCATATCTATTAGTCCAGAAGCTCCAGAATAATCGACTGCAACACCATTCTCCTTTGGTTCAGCTGGATGCTTTTGGTAAAATGATCCACTGGGCTCCCATTCCAAACATTGCAGCATTCTGTATGCATCCAGAGTAAGTTCTGCAAATTTTACCTGAAAATGACAACAGAACAACATATTATGGAAATCTCAATTTGCAGTTACAGCTAACTTTGAACAATCTCAGACTCAATATCAGACCACCAAAATAGCTTTCACCTCATTCCGGTGATAACTCATCAGGATTGCATCTCGAAACTTTAGAACCTTCTTTGCATGGAATCGAGCCACATATGGAACAGAACTTGGATGACGGTCAAACATAGCACAGTAGCGAAATGGCCTGGCACTTGTAATTGTAAAAGTTGTATCGACATTCATAAAGCGAACAATTTCTTGCACTAGTAGCTTCCACTCTTTAAAATTTGTTTCCTGCAAAAATAAGAAGTCATATGCCTTGATTGGTAGCTGCTATTTTGCATAAGCTAGTAATGATGGAAGAGTCAGAATACGTTCATCTAAAATCTACAATGTCACTATAAAATGCTTCGTCATCCTCTAGCACTCAGAAGCCATCATTACTAAAAGGAAATGCAGGAAATAAAACATTCATATTCATTAATTTAAACAAAAATATTCTAACAAATTTTCACGCCAAATACTTTGAAGTGCAGAAAAAAATCTAACTCAACCCAAGAAATGCAAAATATTTCAATTCTTACACAAAAATGAAAAACATAAGGTTTATAAGAATAGACTAAAAAATAGACTTAAAACATCACTTGAACATGATGCCATCCTCAATTTTTACCTCAGTTAATATTATGAACAAATTTAATGATTAGTCAAATATGCGATAACTGACTTTAAATAATTGAAAAAATACAGGTATTTGTTTTTCCTTTACTTACTTATTGCAAAGCACTAAACAAGATATTAGAAAAATGAGGGGGAGAAAAGGAGAAAAATGAGGATTAAAGCAAAAAAAAAGAGTGCAAAACAGATCCATTCATTTATTCAAAATTTAGATATTTTATGAAAACTCAAGGTATAGAAGCTACCTAAATGGCACTTTGTATATATTTGGAGTAAGGAAAAGGATTGAATCAATTACTTGAAAATAATTTATTGGTAATTAAAATGGTAATAAAAAATATTCAATAATCTTCCTTCCCCAGCGTTCCTCATACCGTCATAGCTCATATGCCATAGAGAAGAAATTAAAAGGGGAAAAAGTTCTTTTCAGTTTCTTAACATCCCAAAAAATTGAGGAAAAAAATTTTCTCTTTTATTCTAAGATAATTAGCAACAACTTTTTAATTTCTCTTAGCAGCCAAACAAAGCCTACAAAGCTGAAAGAGCACCATGACCAACAATAGTAAAAATAAACATATAAATTTTCAGCATCAAATTCCATACGAAAAAGAAAAGCAAATTTTTTTTACCCGGAAATTAGCCTTGCAATCATCAACAAGAGCTCTAAGCTTTTCAACAATAACTTTGACCATCTCGGTCCGGTTCAAAATCAACGAAACCAGCAAAAACCGGGCGTAAAATCTCAATTCCTTAAACCGGACACCGAGATCCCTCACTTTACACCCTTCAAAATACTTCCTCTTCAAAATCGCTTCATAAAAAATGTACGCTTCCAGGAGAAACCTAGCCTCGCTCGTCCTCATGTACTGGCCGAAATACAACTGGCCGATCCGACCGGCGATCTCGCCTATCTCCCACCGGTTCAAACCGGCTTTGACAAGCTCGGTTCGGTGCTCTTGCTGGTACTTCCATAACCGCATGTAGGCTTTGAAGACTTTCTGGAAATAGTGTTGGCCATGTGCCCGTCCGTACGACGGGAAGTCCCGGACTCGTGCGAATTTACGGTCCGCGTTCTCGACGAGAGCTCGGAAGGTCTTCGAAACAACTTCGTCCTCCTCCGCCATGTACGGAACAGGAAAATAATAGTAATTAAAAAAAACAGTCGAGAGACTTAGCGGCGGTTAGCGAATTCACCGACGGTAACGCTGGACATCGGCAAATGTTTCAGAGAAGTTTGGAGAGAAACGGAGAGTGGACTTTCTTTAGCTGAGCTACGGTTTTAAGGCGTTAGTGTAATATTCCTTTTTCTTTTTCTTTTTTGTTTCTTTTTTTTATAATTTCTCTTCCTTTTTTTTTTCTTTTTTGGATTATTTGGGGTTTTATAAATTCAGTGATTTACAGTGGCGGCGTTGTTGTGATTGATTAACTGATCTGGCGGTGTGACATTGCTTTCTGTGGCGACGAGGAACAAAAAGCGAATTGAAATTTTTTTAATAAATAAATAATAAAAGGGGGTTATAGAGTGTGTTATAGAAGTAAAATATCTAAAAGTTTCGACCGTCTGTGGATCTGATGTGTCAAAAGTAAGGAAAACCAACGGCTTCGATTCTAATTGCTTTTTAGTCATGTGCGTACTATGCGGATGATTAAAAAGTAATAAATTAATCAAATGAAACCTCATCTAATGATGGTTTCATATGAATCTAAAATTCTTAATCCGTGAAGGGACGAATTACCGAAATATAATAACAATATTAATTTCCGGAAAAAAAAAAACAAGGAAACGTGCAAGTGCATTGAGATCTGATTTTTCACAAACATTTGATAATTGTCTTGTTTCGGCTCCATTATTAAACATAATTACACAAAAAAATAATTAAATTGTATATATATAGAACTAATAATTTAATTTAAGCGACGGGTAGTTTCTTGAATTCTGAGTGAGAAGCGATAGGTGGCTTCAATCAAAGTAGGACTAAATTAATTATTTTCTTCGTTCAATTCTGCTTTATGGGAATTGTCCTTGGTTGGTTTCCGTTGCCAATGGCGGGTAAATCCAAGTGGAAACAAGAGGGTCATAATATTTCGGCAAAATATCATTTTGTTGACAAAAATATAAGCAATTTATCTTCTTTTTTTACATAGGTAAATTCATTGGATCCTGTATATAAATAGGTAAAATTGGTAACTTGTTATAAAGCTATTAACCTTAGCATGAAGTAAGTTAAAACACCATTAGGGACGAAATCTAGATAAATAAGTAAAATTGGTCAATTAAGGGTGGTCCTAGAAAATTAACCCTTAGTTTTGATGGGCAGTGACTAATAGGAAAACTCTAACCATATAGATTTTTTTTTTCACAAAAACAAAAAACAAAATTATCTTCTCTTGGTGGTCCTATAATATATGTCTATATCCATTTTGACATATATTGTGTCGAATTTGTGCAGCTTATTGCAGGGAATGAAGAGACAAAGACAAGTTGTTTTCCAAAATTCTACTTATTCCCTTTGATCAAACAAAGAAAAAAACAAAAAACAAAAACACCTTACCAAAAAAAAAAAAGGTTTGCAAAAGGATTGATCGTTGATGCTTGTGGCTATGAATTTATGTATTTTGGTAGAATTAAAAAGGGATGTTTTCACTTAGGACAAATTCTGCATTTTTCTTTCAAATCCAATCTGGCAAGATTGTATCACAATCATGGATTCATCATTCGTGATCGTGAAGAATTCTAGTCCCCCACCTATCCCCACCGGCAAATGCAGGATTTTTTCTTTGTTTAGGTCCCATTTTCGTATTAATTTCTCTGCATTATTTGCCTAATCATGTGAATAATTAATACCTTTTTTATTGACCCACTAATTTTGGCATTTGGTTTGGCCAAGTTCCATTTAAAAATTCATTTTTCTTTAATTTAATCATTTGTATTACTAATATTTCTCTAGTAATAATACAACTAGGCTGTTCCTCGTCGGCTCTTACTTCAATTTTTTCCTAGGTTGTAATGATTTTGGCCATTTTGGTTTTTTTTTTTTTATCATTTTGAGTCGTGGGGGACCAAAGGGTGCAGTGTGATCACTGCAATGATTTCAAAATCAACTACATTTGGTTGATTTCTTTTAAGTTGCGGAGAGTAATATTAAAATTGCAACGTCCAATTAGCTACCATCATAAAATTTAGCTCAACCACCTCGTGACTCTTTGCTTATTACCTTAATTAAGACTTACAGATTTTTTTTCCTTTGAGTTATAGTTTTTTTTTTTTGGGTTAAATACGTCTCTAAAATGGGATATGTTCAACTTTAAGAGTTAAGGTTTTAATGAATGTGAATTAAGAATATATACATATATATGAAGTATCAAAACTTATGAACAATAATGAATAAAAGATGTTATATGAAAAGTAATTAAAGAATAATTATAAAAGTAATCATACTATATAAATTAAATTTTATATATATAATAAAGAAAATTAAAAATTTGAAGAGTCACATTTGCTCTACTGACACACATACATAGTTTGAGATTCAAACAGTGAAATATGATAAGATTTATATTTTATATTGTAAATAAAATACTTGGATCTAACTTAAACACGTGTTAAACAAAGTTTTAAGGATTGTTGATTTATGTCCATCAAAGTCAAAAGCCTATTTTACTTCTTGATTCATTCTTTTTAATCATCATCTTCGACTATAAGCTAATGTCCTCATTTATAAATAAAAAAGTCAATGAAAAAAATATTAATTATTTTTTAGATATTTTATCTTGAATTTTATTAATACTTAATTACAAAATATCTTAATTCTACTTAATCAAATCGAATATTACACAGTATTCATAGTCATTTCTATTTATAAATGAAAATATTTGTATGTTTGGTATGCTTTGATTTGAATGTTTCCATCACATCCCCATTATTAAAATTGCATATATGATAACATGTACATCTGATTCACCTTTTACCTAAACTAAAAGCTCAATCTTTTAAAGCAAATGAGAGGCAAATTAGGAAAATCATGAGAATTTTGGACACATGGTTGGAAAAAAAACCACTTTGCCTTTGCTAACTCACATAATCTTTTGCACTGTATCTCAAAATCATAGCAAACTTTTAGGTTAAAAGCTTTGATGAACAAGAGACCCCAATATTATTATTATAATTATAATTATGAAAGTAAGAGCTTGGAAAAATTAATATATATGGACAATTTTAAGTGAATCCGATGTGAAGGTAGTCTTTTCCAAACATGTCTTATATATAACCACTCTTCTATTATTGTTGGATGCCTTGAAAACATAGTTGTTGTCCAGGGGGTTGACCTTGAGAGAAAGGCAAAAAAGAGGCTGAAATGCAAAGAAGATGACAGACATGATACGTCCCATTTGCTAAATCCAAACACCCATGATGCATTGTCACTCGCAAGAACAATTATTTTACCCTTTATTTATTTCTTTCTTTCTTTCTTTCTTTCTATCACAATCGATGGGGAAATCCTTCCAGCAAAAAACTGGTGATGACTTTGAACTTTCAAAGACTGACAATTTCTTCTGATTTTTGGAAGCTACTGATCTTAAGATATTGAGAAACGATCTTGTTGGAAATAGTTTTATGGTGGTTTGAGAAACAGGGGCCCCATTTCCTGTCATTTCTTATTTAACTCTACTCTTCAACATGATCTCAGAGACTTGGGTAATCTGATGTATCAATGTATATATTTTTTTGGAAATTCAACATTATTAAATCTCCATAATTATTTTGGATGTTATGACAATCGGGCAAAGTTGGATTAACAAAATTTCTTTATCACTCACCACTTCTTTAAAATGGACAGACTTGCATTAACTGTTCAATAACTTCTTGGGGGAATTAATTAATGTCCCTAATTATCAAAGTCCAAAAAAATAAAAATAAAAAACAAAGCATATATATAGGTGGATATAATCTCCAATATTACAAGGAAATCATGATATAAAATTAATCGAATATTTTGCGATGGGAGTGGTTGGAAGTTAGTGGTCTTAATTGGGTTTTCTTGCACTGCAATGAAACGTACGCCAATAAACAAAATGGCATGCATAAAGATGAAAGTTCCTCCATGTTTAGTCTGAGTTCTCATGCATGGCTTTTATTTTACTTTTGCAATCTTCAATCGAAGTCCTTTTCGTTTGCTTTATTAGGTAGAAGTTTTCCCTACTTCACTAATTTTGTATCCTTTTCCTTGGACGCCTTTATAAGTGTAACATATGCATCATTGTTTGGGATATAAATGTTTGAAACAGTCATCTAAAGATTAAAATTAATTCATGGATAAGAAAATATTATTTTCTTTTACGGATTTTGTATTCACCCCGTCTCACAGTTATGACCTTTTTAAGAATACTATAATTTCAATTCTACTAATAATTAATCATAAAATTATAAATTTATATTTAAATATGATAAAAATTATTATCATTCCATTCAAAGTGCATTTAAAAAGTAGTGATGACTTGAGTTTTTGGTTTTGAAGGAAACAACAAAAGTAAGTAATTAATAGTTGTTGGCCAAAAAGTGAATAGTATAAATTTTTTGACATTAATGCCTTAAGGAATCCAAGGGAGTGTTAGAGTATAGAGTAATATAGGCTGCTGGTAGCTCAAGTGTGCCTTTTATTTCTCATTCTGGGTTAGCTGCAACTCACCGTTTACTTCTTTAGTGCTAAACAACAACTTCAATCTTTTACACTTTATACAGAGTCAAAGATATAGACAATAGGTGAAAAACTTTGACTACATAGATGGAAAAAAAAATTCATGTAAGTGAAAAGTAAAAGAGAAATTCTGTTTACCCTATGGAAAAACATATTTTAATATGTTTAGACAATGAGGAAGCATATTGTAAAGTGGTAGAATTCACACGTACACCAGCAGAAAGAAAAGTTTGTTCCTTCACACTGAGCGAAAGCAAGTTTTAGGTTAGTTAATTTCTAATATCGAAGAAAAAAAACAAATATTAAGATTTCTTCCAAAAATAAATTTTGTTTTTATTTTTTTTATAACATTTTTATTTTGCTATAATATATGCATATATAACAATAAAAAGTAAAAGGATCATCTTTGGTATTGTCTTTTTAGCTATAAATCGTTGGTTTCTTAAACTATTTATAAAAATTAAAACAAATTTTTATTATTTTATATCATTCACTTAAGTTTTTAAATTTTTATTTTAAACTAAATAAGTTTTTATAAATAATAATTAATTAATTATTGTTAATCAAAATATTAATAGTTATTCTTTGTCATGTGACCTTAATATGATATATTGACTTATCATAATAGATGATGACGTGATATATTAATATAATATAATTACATGATTATATGATATTTTTACCTATCACATCAATGTCACGTGAAAAGAAAATGATAAATGATGTTTTTATTAATAATAATTAATAAATTATTAATCATAAATGTCTATTTGATCTAAAATAAAAATATAAGAGACTTGATCGAATATAATAAAAAAATAAAAATTTATTTAAAATTTTTTAAATAGTTAAGAGAATTTTCAAATAGTATGTCTAAATTGTTTATTATATCTTCTTTATCATAAGCAAAACTCTCACTTATACTAAAAAACCAAATTGTTTTCACTTTTAGAAAAAACAAATTTTCAAATTTTTTAAGAGAAGAAGAATTCTCTACTACTACTTTTTATATTTTAGAAAAAATAAATGGAAGTGAAATTAGTCAAGAATTACCAAATTAATTCTCAAGTAACGTAAGAGTATGTCCTTATTTTTTATTTTTTTTAAAAAAAAGAGATTTAGACTTAAATAGTTTTAGTACAAAAATATATGTATTTAGCATCGAGTTAAATACTCAAATCCTAACTTGTGATTATGTAAAGAGCCATCTTACAAGGAAGTGAGTTTTGTTTTATTATACATTTTTGTGAGCTAGCAATTTAAAACCAAAAGTAACCGAACTGCCGAAGAAGGAAAATGCTTTACAAAGACGTGTGCTAGACAAGAACTAAATCCCCCAATCCAAGCAATAGTTTAAAAATGACATTTCATGTGCAATTAATGAACTGGAAACTTCTATCAATCATGCATAAATATACAAATTTTGAATGCTCGAAGTCCATGATAATCTAATAATATTCCACAGTTTCTTTTTCACAGCGATGCTACCATTAATTTGAAATTAATTTTAAATAAAAAGGGGTGGGTGCAAACCAATTAAAATTGAGGTTCAAACTTCCAACAAGAGAAGCCACGTGTGGTAGGAATCAGTTAATATCACAATTGAGAATGGCTTTGGAAAAAAGAGGGTAAAGGTAAAACTTGAAAGGGGCGAAGGTGGCATCCCATGTTCACAAAAGCAAACAAAAGAGAAGAAAAACCGAAACCAATAACCACCAAACGAAGTGCAAAGTGCTTTGAGAATCATCCAATAGAGAGAGGGAGCGATGGCGGTGGGATCAAAAGCTATTGGCAAAACGAAAAGTAACTAATGATGATGAGAGGGGTAGGGAAGGCAAGGGGCTTCCAAGTCTGACAGTTTTGTGTGGGAGATGTTGTGCTTTTGAAGCCCTAAGGGGACTTCACTATTGGGTGGACCTTCCTCGTGCATTGCAGGTCAGGATGGGATCTCAAATGGGGCACTGACAATAGTTCCAGGATGTTGGAAATCTGTCTCGACTTACAGTGCTGTCTGGATGTCAGTCTACTGCTGCAATTGCAAAAAGCAAGAAAAGGCCAAATCAAATATATGCGGTCCTCCTTTCCCCTAATTACCATATGATTTGTGAGGCTTAACTTCATAGTATCAAAAAAAGTTTATACCACGGTTGATTTTGAAGGGTTTAATATTTATGAACTGTCAATGCATAGTATTTCAAATATTATTATTTTATTAATAAACTAAATAAAAATGATTTAAAAAATAAATACACATGATTTTAACAATATTTATTTTGACAGATTTTTACATTTATAAAGTAAGGCTTTTATGGTTAAGTGATAGTATATAAATACTATACATTGATAATATATCAAATTTTTAATTATATAAATAATTTAAGTTGATTAATTTAATCGAAAGCAAGTATAAAGTTCGGATAAAAATCTTGAATTTTGAATCGTAATAATCCTAAAAATGTAAGAAAAATAATCTACCCAAAAGCATGAACTGCTAGTTTATATTGCTCAGATTGAGGCCCGACCCATGTTTTACTGGGCTTTTCTGGGTTGAAAGATTCCAGGCTATGATTCGCAAGCAATCTGGAAGAATCTCTATGGTCAGACGGCTCTACATCAATAAAAGTATGTCCCAACTAAGCCTACTGGTTTTTTATTCTTATCTTCATTCATGTCTTGCTTTTCTTTTGAATTTGCTTTATATATCGCAGCATGTCTTGTCGCTTTGGTCCGAAAAGAGCGGAAGAGGGATCACACTTCGGGCCAGCTCGCCCAATTTGAAATCGCTGTAACTTTTGGATCATTTTAATTCATTATTGATTAATTATATCAATTTTTTTATTCTAAAAAAAAGTGTTTTTGAGGATAACAAAATTTTGGCTAGAATGTAAATTGACTCAATAAAAATCAAAATCTCAATACAAGGCCTAATAATAAAGAATCAAAATCTCACTTTTAAATTTTTCTTGAACGCATTTATATTTGATTTTAAAAAATATATCTAAGTTAAAAAATAAGAGAGCTTTTAGAATAATTTGATTGTTAATGTTTTTAAGAAATATTTTGTCTTGGAAGACAATCATATATCTTCATTAAATCAACAGAAAAAGAATCTTCCCTTTAACAACCTACAACAGAAAGCACACATAAAAAACAGAAGGAATATAGGCCAGTATCTCCTTTTGCTAAACATTTATAATCTCAAATAATGCTTTGCAAATGTATAATTTTTCTGAAAAATTGAAATAAAATATCACTTTAATCATTCAAAATTTACAAATTTATTCAAGTTTAATTCAATTAAAACATTCACAAAAGTCGATTACTTACATTTTCCAAAAATTAATTTTTTATCACCCAAGAAATACCTAATTGATTAACTTGTTAGAAAGTTCCAAGACTTGATTCTTTTTGTGTCATGCACCATTGTCCCGAACACTTTCACATCTTTCTTCCATGAGAGGGTGGAACAAGAGTACAGGACTTGGCTAGCTGCATTGTCTGGCTTAAGCTCATCTAATTTCTTATGGTGCCAGTCAACCTCCGACCCAACTGATTCATGATCGTGAATGTCAGCAAGCAACTAAGCATGGACGTGAGTCTTGACCTCAGATGCTGTCAAATTATCAAATTCCACTGTCTTGGATGACATGGTAACGTG
>NW_018397255.1:4310473-4315333 GCF_002168275.2 Theobroma umbraticum | reverse complement strand
ACTTGAATATGCCTTCAACACCATTCTTGGGACCCTAGGAGTTCATCACTTTCTCCATCAACATCAGCAGGGGAGACTTCAACCTCTTGTATAAGTTCTTCTATGTCGCAAAAGAGTACTACAAAATATGGAAATCCAGATTGTTGACCATGACTGTGATCAAGCTGCTGGAGTATTTCCCTGTCCCTGAGGGCCATATAACAAGTATCAACATTTCCATATTTGGCCAATTCGTTTTGCACTACTCTTTTCCGTTGATGAAGCTATCAGGAACATCCAATAACATCTCCTTGAGACCTTCACCAAGCACCAATCTTGAGAACAGAGACTGGTGTTGAGGTCCAATCCGACCATGGAAGGAGACAGAGTAAAACTTCACTGCCCTGTTTTTGAGCCAGAACAGATTTTTGAGGAAGCAAAACTACAAAAGATTGGTTTATATAGCCAATTTCATGTGCTATACAATACCAATGCATGTGATTTCATTTTGGATAAATAATCTTTATTCATTTCTGTTTACTCTATAATATGGCCTCTTTTTGGTTTAGAGCATTAAGACATTCAGGTGTTCTTATCCCTTTTCCAAATGCAACCCTTTTTGTCTAATCCTGTTGGAACTATAGGATTCTGAGTCAAAATAAATGCACAGCCTAAACCATGTATTTTTCTACCATGCCAAGAGTCTTATAATCTGAGTTTCTTATTTGCTTGACTTTTCTTGTTGATTCAAATTTACCAAATATTATTATCTATAGTTAGTGTATTTAATCCAATGTTAAATGTTAAATATTATCTTTTTATTTTGTAATTTATTGTTGAAGTTTATAATGGCATGAAATGAACCTAACATGGGTATTTTACGCAATAAGAAAAATATGTATTTTATAAATGTCAAAATGGGGATATTTTCCATGTCCAAATTAAATAATGATGTATATACGCTTTTACAAAATTTAAGGGATGGATCATCCATAATGCAACAATTTTAATGTGCAGAGTTTGACGGACTGTGATTAAAATCTCAAGAATTATTATTATTTTTGAAATATACCTTTTTCCAACTTTAACTCATACATTGAAATGCATCACATTTTGTTTTATCAACTCTTCTAATTTAAGTGGTAATTTCTTTTCAAAAACTTGGAATTCCAAGCAAAAAATTTTGAGTTCGGATTACGTAAAAAAATGAAATAAGAAAAAAGATTGTTCCTTAAATAATTCGTTGAAGACAAAAAAAAAATTTATTGTGATTAGATAAAATTTTAGGATTAATTTCCTTTTGGTTTGTGATTACTTAAAAATTAATAGTTTAACAAATGAGATGAATTATCTTTTATTCTTTCCCCTTTGTGGTGTTTATTATTAATAAATCTCTTTTCTCACTTGGCCGTGATACGGGTCCAAACTTGCTGCAAAGACTTTTCATTTCTCCTGGCACGGTATTCTCTAACCACGAAATCAACCACCAAAAACTTATACGCAGAAGGCCCCACTGCGCACGTAGCGCGCAATACAAACTTCCACCGTGACCGAGATTTTGCAGTAGAAAGAAATTCAGAAGAAACAGAAGCACAGAAAAAGAAGAGGAAGAAAAAAAAGAAAGAAGAAGGCAGAGAGAGATGTGGGTATTTTACCTGATCTCGTTGCCTTTAACCCTAGGCATGGTCGTTTTCACCTTGAGGTACTTCGCTGGCCCCGATGTCCCTCGATACGTTCTTTTCACCGTCGGATACGCCTGGTTCTGTTCTCTCTCCATCATCATCCTTGTCCCCGCCGATATCTGGACGGTAATTTTTTTTGAATTTCCATTTGAGGTTTTGTTTTATTTAATTGATCGTCTCCTTTTGGAAATTAGGGCTAAGTTAATATTAAATTTTATGCAGACGATATTGAAGCCGGAAAATGCCAGTGAATATGGAGTCATATCCTTCTTTTGGAGCTGGTCCTATTGGGGTACCTTTCTTCTTACTTGGTAAGTTTCGTCAATTTTTTATTTGATTTTGCAGGAATTTAGTTACGGTTCGTTAGATTGCTTAATCTTATTGATGATTGCCTGTTTTTGGAACTGACATTCTTTGGCAATATGCAAATTTATATTCTGGGTTGGTTTTCTTTATTACCGCATATGATTAAATTTTCTATAAATCTTTTCAAAAATCCTTTATTCGCGATGTATATATGTTGTCAAGTTTTTAGATTTACCTCTTGTGCTCCCTCTGAAGGTTAAAAAGCTAAGGTCAAAATAATTTCATGTTGTTGTGATTTTGCTGCTATTTTGTCATGTGAGCCAGAAATCAGAATGATTTATGGTTCTACTTATCCTTTTATTGTATCATTCTGTGTGTTAGTTTTTTTGCAAGTAGAGATGATTCTTTTAGATGGTTTTACAGATTGTATTGCATTTCCTCATATATTTAAATTATGCTATCTCTAAGCAGGGCTGTGGTGCCCCTTATTCAGGGTTTTGAAGACGCTGGAGACTTCTCAGTGATTGAAAGATTGAAGACTAGTGTGCATGTCAACTTAGTCTTCTATTCAATTGTGGGTTTTATTGGCCTTGTGGGACTTATTCTGCTCATCACAATGCACAGGAACTGGTACACTTTTCTTTCTTTTTATATATCGTATTCTTTGGTTTATTACAGTCTTTCCGATATGGTCTTGGTTGTCTTATAAATGTTAGGATTATACTGAAAGTTGTTTCAAGGTTTTATATCTTTTAAGTCTCTGGCATCTTTAGCCTCACTTTTTCATCCCCTATGTGCTGAATTTGCATATCTAGACCAGATATGTTACATGCAGATGTAGATGTCTGCCAACTGATAAATTCTACAAAGTATAGAAAAGTGGACATGGCAGACTTTTCCTTATTTATTAGTTGACAAAATGTTAATATATCTTGTCACCTGATAACAGGAGTGGTGGTGTCCTCGGTTTAGCTATGGCCTTGTCGAATACATTTGGGCTTGTTACTGGTGCATTTCTTCTTGGCTTTGGCTTGAGTGAAATTCCCAAGAGCCTTTGGAGAAATGCAGATTGGACGATCCGCCAAAAAGTCCTATCTCATAAAGTTGCCAAAATGGCTGTGAAGCTTGATGAAGCCCATCAGGAATTTTCAAATGCTATTGTGGTATATGCTATCCCCATTGTAGTTTTAAATTTTCTTTCCCATCCGCCCACCTACTTCTAACCAGATCATTGTATGCACACACATACACGTATGTGTCGCCTAGTAGAATAATGTATGGTCTTAATAATTGTGCATATGCATAACATGATCTCTCTGTCATTTACTCACACACATGCATGCAGGCATGCCCACAGGCATATTTGCTTATGTTTACATTTGTGGAAGTGAATTAATTTGGAGTTTCCACATGCAATGAGCAATTGGTTTATCAGCAGTTTACCAATGTCTCTCATTTCTTTCCTCAGAGGCTAAACATTCTTTATTTATTGTTGTGTCAAACGATATAGTTTATTTTGTCTAACTGGTTATTTGCTGTATCAGGTTGCCCAAGCAACATCCAATCAGATGTCCAAGCGTGATCCTTTGAGACCATACATGGATGTTATTGATAATATGTTAGCTCAAATGGTATTTTCTTTTTGTTTATTTCCAAACTTTTCTATGAACAAGGTACTCTTTTTGGGAATTTTGCATGTGACTTTGTATGCTTCATTTATTCTCCAGTTTAGGGAAGATCCATCCTTTAAGCCACAAGGTGGTCGGCTGGGAGAAAATGATATGGACTACGACTCGGATGAGAAATCGATGGCAACACTCAGGCGTCATCTTCGGTTGGCTCGAGAGGAATATTATCGGTACAAAAGGTAAATTGGATGCTGATTTTATAATTTCAGTTTGTTATCAACCCAGAACGTTGTTTATTTCAAGTTATACACCATCTTCAAACTTTTTTAAATGTGCTTGGAAAATGAATCCTTTAATCCGCTCTTTTTGTGAATTTTAGTTGATTTCGTTGCAGGAGTAAGTTGTGTTCTTCATTTTTAGATTTGAATAGGGTGCACAGAAGCTTTCAATGTAATGGTGTGTTCGGAACATTAGCTATTTTGCATCTGACACATGGTTGGTTTCACAGTGAGTACATGACCTATGTCTCTGAGGCCCTTCAACTAGAAGACACCATAAAAAATTATGAACGCCGCAGTTCAACCGGATGGTTTTCTTCTAACCTTGTTTTCTTCTGTCCATTATATTTTTATGAATGTCTAGTTGTTTTTTTTCAACCTTTAATGTTCCTATATGATGTCATTTCAGGATATATGTTTCAAGTTTCAGACCTGGTCGCTCTGGGAAAACAGGAACATTCGTAGATTCAATAGGTAATTAGATCTTTATTGATTTCGTGTTGTTGTATACTAGTAGCGTTGACCTTGTTTCATGATGCTTTGCTTATGTTACGTTTTTGGATGACCCAACATCTTTTATTTGTTTTCTTTTTCTCACTTTCTCTTAAAGGATATATTGGTGTGATCATTTGAAACTAATACTCCAAATTCTCTTTTGGTTTTTGCTGATTTCTAAGTGTGGATGTGTTATGCTTGGCCTCAAATTAATATTATCAACTCTTCTGAAAGAAAGCGGTTTTTTGGATGGTTCTTGAACTTGGGCATGGCCCTTAAGGGTTGCGTAAAGTGGCACTTTGTTGGCTGATTTTCATTTTGATGTAATGTGATGCTGTCTCTTTTTGTTGAGAATTTACTTGCAGAGAATTTTAGAAGAGCTAGCAAACCAAGAGTTAAAACAGCCCAAAATGCCTTTTTGTTATGTTTGATTGGGGTAGCTTTGTTGGAGAAGTGATTGAATATATATATATATATATATATATATATATA
>NW_018397255.1:4286557-4310463 GCF_002168275.2 Theobroma umbraticum | reverse complement strand
TATATGAACCAAGCTTGCTGGTAGTCCCAATAGTTGAAGAACATATGGTGGTCTGCTCTCATTGTAAATTTGGTACGAAATTTTTGAAGTGAGTTTGGGTTTTCTCCCCAGTCAATGGCCCTTAGTACTTCCAAAATTTGGGCTGTTGAGTGAGTAATAAATTGGGGTCATCTTTTTCTGCATAGTGTTTAAACAATACATACCCTGTTTGAATCAAAATGTTTTCGTAATACTGTTGGGGTTTCTGTAGATCCCACGGTTTGTAGTGCCATCCTTGAAAGGCTTTTTGGATTGCAACAGTAGGATATTTTTCATAAAATCCTTCCTCAATTATGGATTAGAAATCTGCTTAGTAAATTGTTTTATAATACGTTTTAAACTGCAATGCTTGAATGAAATGGTGGTTCTTTTGCAGAATTTATTTGGCGATGCATCCTAAGAAAACAACTAAAGAAGGTCTTGGCTATTATACTTGGTATCATGTCTGCAGCAATTCTTTTAGCTGAGGCTACTCTCCTACCTAGAGGAGTTGACCTGTCTCTTTTCTCTATCCTTATAAATTCAGTAAAGAAGCAGGAGGTGCTTGTGCAGGTACAAGTTTGTATTTTTCTCCTGTAAAGAGATCCAAATTTTATAATTTCATGGAGATATTGTAATCTTGATTCTATTATTTGTTTGGACTAGTAACAGTAGGTCTTGTAAAATGTCAATTTGGCAATCTGTGGTTGTTATTCTTCTTTCTTGCGTTGTACATGTTTCCGCTTCAAAAATTGCCTCACTATTGCATGCTGTTGGTAACTACTGCCATTGTTATCATATATTTCGTTTGATATTTCCTTTCTCTCTTCTGCAACATCGTCTTCTTGCTCTACTTTTATGCTGATTACTCTCTCTTCCAGGTCTTTGCTTTTGTACCTTTGATGTATATGTGCATCTGCACGTATTATTCCTTGTTCAAGATTGGAATGTTAATGTTTTACTCATTAACACCACGGCAGACTAGCTCAGTCAGCTTGCTCATGATATGTTCGTAAGTTTTTCCTTCGAGCTCTATTGTTATGTGTTTTAGCTTTTATTTCCTTTTCTTCATATAGAATTCAATTTACTCATTAACATCTCTACTAGGATGGTTGCTCGATATGCTCCTCCAATTTCATACAACTTTCTCAATCTCATTAGCCTTGGTGGTAGAAAAACCACATTTGAAAAGGTACTTCTCCTATAGCATTCAGTGCTTGTTAAACATTTACATCCAGTGACTCCAGTGTTAGCAGAAACTTGAAAAGAAAGATAAGAGAAAAATATGGCTTGTCCATGTTGATTGCAAGATCAGCATTTCACATGAGTGAGGTGGCAATTAAATTATCTTCTTAATTTGTGTCAAAATGTTGAACCTGTTTGGTTTGTAGGGGGAAAAGAGAAGTGATAGTGTGTGTAGTTTGATTTGCTGGTTTGGCGTTTGTCACTATTTGCCATGCGACAGAAAAAGGAACTCATTTGCTTTTCAGTCTCAACTTGATAAGTTACCAGTGATTTGGTAATTTTTAGAACTTTTATAAGGAAATCAGGGTACCTGTACATAATATCACCGGCAATTTCAGAAAGCAGCATTTGGTTCCCAGTGTTCTTTTTTCATTGGTTGCCTGACATATTGTTTTATGAATGTTATGTCTGATCTAAAGCTTGTCTTAACCTTCAGGTCCAAACTTTTGTGAGCACAGTAAATTCTATGATATCATATTTGCTCCAATTTTTTAAGTTTATCTTTTTATTTCCACTGTGCTTAAAAACTGGAGATGCTCCAAGGTTCTTTATTATTAAACAAGGCATGTGTGCTAATCTTCTTTGATTCCCTACATAGTTTTTGATATATTTCTTTTGAACTTTTCATTGCAGCGAATGGGGAACATTGATGATGCTGTCCCCTTTTTCGGAGAAGGGTTCAACAATATTTATCCGCTTATTATGGTTTTATATACCTTGTTAGTTGCTAGCAATTTCTTTGACCGTGTAGTTGGCTTCTTTGGGAACTGGAAGAGACTTAGATTTCAAACTGAGGCAGATGATATGGATGGATTTGATCCGTCAGGATTAATTATCCTACAAAAGGGTGAGGATGCCAAATTCTTTTTGCTTCTCAATTGTGTGCGCTGCCTGTTTGGTAATATCTTTTCACTGTATACTACTTAATAAATACTCTCTCCATTTCTAATAGTAGTAATAGTAAAAATTGAGCAATTTAAGAAATATATTGGACATATGCATGATATGACCTTTTATATCTTCTTAGTGATTGTGTTTGTGGTGTTTATGTGACACTTTTTGATAGAATAAAGGTTATGATAGTTCATAATTAATGCTCATCCAAATCTGGTAAATGATAGAATGGATTGTTATTAGCAGACAAAAGGAGTAGCTTTGATTTTTGAATTATACAAATATCTGCTCTTTATCTTGGTTCAAATTCCTTGCATAAAAATTATTTAGATGTATGTTCAAGAATTAATATGTTGTCCTCTTTCCAGAACGATCTTGTCTTGAACAAGGGCACAAGGTTGGCGAACAAGTTATCCCATTAGCAAGGAATTTCAATGGTGCTGATATTGAGTCTGGCAACAAAATTGCAGTATGTAACCAATCTTAAAAGATAGAAGCATTCTTTTTACCTTTTTTAATAGTACAACTACCAAAAGGTCCTATGAATTTTAGATTCACTCCTACTCTGCAATTTGGTTTTTCTTTTCTATTTTTGTGTAAAACCTATAATTAAGTTATGTTCAGATTCTGACTAGATGCGAACTGCTCAGGATCGTACTGTTGTTGAAATGAAGGCAACAGCCACTTCAGCCGCTGATGGTATGAAGGGATCTCCATCAAGACCTCTGAAAGAAGTGACCCATAAATATGGCACAAGCAGAGAAGCCATCAGCAGCAAGTATGCTGCCATGAGAGAACAGAGTCGACAAGTGCCACATCCTAAAACGGCGGAGAGTAACATAACCTCTGCTAAGGTTTCATTGCTTGAAGCGGGAAAATCTCATTCTAGTAACCAGAAGGGGGCGCCATCCTCTGGTTTGGCCTCAACATGGCTATCAATGAAATCTGGTTTTCAAAATTTTAAAGCAAATATGGAGGCAAAAAGGTTTCTTCCCCTACGCCAGAATCAGGAAACCAAACTTGTCTCCCGAGTCAACTCATCTGATTCTGAGTCCCTAGATGAGATATTCCAGAGATTGAAACGGCCATCTGTAGACCATATTGATGAGGATGAAGACGAGAATTAGACAGAAATCAAGGTCACGGGTTCTACAAGTTGATATTAAATTCATCTGGAGAAATGTGCTTGTTGCTTGTTGTAGAAACTGTGATACGATATGTACAGATCATAAGGGTCATTGAATTCTTGCGGTCCCATATAGCAGGTAGGAGTCCAGGGAGGATGTTTTGCTGTATTGCGACTGCGCCACTTATGTCAGCAGTTGGAAATTTCAGACAAATACAAGGGGGGAAAAATAATTATTCCCCATGATTTCAAGAAAAATGTATTTGCGTAAGCAAATTTTGTAATTTGAATCGTAACATGGAACATGGAACATGGAACATCTAGGCAGGCAGCTTCCTACACGTGGTGCTGTACATCCTTTGCTACAATCTAAAATCCATTTCTGTTTTGAAGACCATTCTCCCCTGTGAAAAGTCTACTCATGAGTGTGATGATGATTTTCAATATTGACGGCACTGAAAATAGCTATCTACTTAAATTGTTCAGTTTAGAGGAGAAAGGGATCAGGTCATCGCTGGGAAGTTCTTGTTTCTTTATGTATTTATATATTTTCTTCTTTTTTCCGCTATTGTTTAATGTATAACAATATTATAACAATGATAATATAATCTGAACAACCTCCAGAAATGTCCTTAGAATCAATAGCACGTGTGCAGCTGATGTGACAAAAATGGTCAATGAAAAGGTTCGCAATCCGCAGGGTTTAAAACTCTAAAAATTGAGATAAGCAGAATCAGAGCATGACATGGACAATCGTTTCTATTGTTCCCAATTTATTCAACGAAATTGGCTGAGAACAATGTGGAAATTTGGAACCCTGTTTTCACAATTAACCATGTGGTCACTTGCGAACCGATACAAGCTAAAATCATGTTGTATGATAAATCACGGCTCTTTCTAGTCGTATCCTCTCACTTTTAAATAACTATTTGTGTAGAGATGGCGATCCTAATCACAACTGGAAAAAAAGTCAACATTCTTGATATGCATGAATTATGGAAAGACATCATCAGCTAGGCAAGATTCAAAACTCAAGGCTTGTTTCTCTCGATGGAGATTTACAGAAGAAAGAATCAACAATCATACTTCAAAGGATTCGAACCTGTTTAATTTAAACATTCATTCCAATCCCACAAGAAAGAAATAAAGAAAATAAGAGAAAAACTATGCACAACTTATTGAAATCATTCCCTTTCATTTCATTCCTTGAAATTGAACCCCCTACAAAATTATTTCACTCTTGCAATCATTCTCATACTCGTTGAATGCGTCAGAACATCCTTCTTCCCCTTGAAACCAAGCAACTTGGACCAGAACCCTTTTTTCTTCTTCCCATCCTTAACCTCTTCGTCATCCAAGTTCCTCGGTACAAACGCTATCGATCTACTCTTCTTCAAACCATTACCAACCTTTACCATGAAAGATAACGATCCCATCACCTCGGGACCATGTGGCTTATGTAAACTGTGTCGAGCCGGGGACGCAGAGTTTGAAGATGAGGCCGAGGAGTAGTAAGCTGGAGAAAAAGGCAGTGAAGTAGAGCAGGAAGGAGAAACTCTTGAACCTTCTTTATGTGAAGCAGAGCAAAGGCGAGACAGTCTTTCTCTTAGACAAGATGGGCAAACCCCTTGCTTTTCCTGGTGATGTGGGTGCTTCTTGCATCCATGGTCTGCTTCTGACAACCCCATGAATTCTGTATTTTTGCCTTTTGCTTCTCAACCGCTCATGTTTTCTCTTTTCCTCTAAATGCTCCGTGTATATATAGACAAGTCAGAAAAACAAATTCCACTAGGTTCCAAGAAGGTTCCTCGTATGGACCAAACAACTTTACCGCCTGACGTTTCAGGATGGTGAGATAGCGTATATCAATGCCTTCTTCATCACCGTTGGATCCTAGTAATCATCATGTAGAGCCCACATGATATAGTGAAAATGTTCACAACAGGCCCGTGACGTTAACCCTCTTCCCCTCACATGCACGGGGACAAAGAGGCTGTGGAGTTGCGATGGTTTGCTAAATGAACGGCCCGCATAAAGGTTAAAGCGAAAGGGTCCCAGCTATTGAGGCTGATTACGTGGGCGCAGATTTCTTTTCTTTCTAAACTTGTTTTTTCTTTTGCATGCATTTTTGGAAAATTAAAAAAAAAATTCAATCTTTTTTCCTCAAATTTACAATCACATTCTCTTAATTAAAATTTTAAAAATAGAAATTTATTAATTTTTTAATAATTTTGGAAGGGAGGAACACGTGGAAAGAATAAAAGGGTCTCGAGCCACGGCGGCAGGTGCAAAAGTCGCCGCATGAGGATTATACTTTCCATTAATTTTATCAAGTTACATGCCCCGCCCTGTTATAATAATTAATTCAAGTAAAAAAGCCCTACGTGTGTGTTTGTGCGCATTGAGGGCGGAGCTAACCTACGATTGTTGTGCTTAATAGAATCCTACGCACGTGAGGCATGTCACCTAATACGACGACCAGAATTATTGGAATCAGAAAAACATCCTGATTCCATGGATGATTGGCATCATCTTTTCCGTACATGTATCTCATCTCTGTAATGTTTTTGAGAAGAATTTAATGATTATGTAATGAATCCAATGTTGCGGAGAAGGAGATGAATGCATGGATTGGTGCTAGATTTCTGGCAGGAAAATGTTCTTGTTCTCCGTGGCTTGCAATCAATTTCTGACAGCATTATTTAAAATTAAATATTATCAAAATTCAAAATTTTAAAATACGATAAAGACAATACCTACATCTTTTCGTCTCATAAATTCTAACTTCTTATTTCTCTTCCAAAATTTGAAGATTCAAGTTCTAATTTTAAATTGCTATTAAGAGTTCAGAGCCCTGACAGCTTGCAAGCCTTGAATGATAGCTGAAGTTCGGTTTCTCCTTTATTTTTTTAGCCAATTTTCTTTCCCGCGTCTCGTCTGGAGGAATGGTTCTGCCTGTAGGGCTGTAACACAAAGCTTGCTGCACACTATTGAAATCATAACCCAAAGAGTGTGTTGATGGGCTTTTGCAATGGACAGTCGACAATTTCAAAGACTCGTAAAATCCTAGATGGTTTGCTTCCATTGAGTTTCTTCATTCCTTTGGAAAATGACAGATTAAACTGGTTCCTTTAAGAAATGAATCCTTCTCACTTTATGTAGGAATCAAAGGACATATCCCAGAAACCCTCCAATAATGCCCAATTACTTAGATACATCACAAGATA
Organism: Theobroma umbraticum; assembly: GCF_002168275.2. Taxonomy (NCBI): domain Eukaryota; kingdom Viridiplantae; phylum Streptophyta; class Magnoliopsida; order Malvales; family Malvaceae; genus Theobroma; species Theobroma umbraticum. The sequence goes on along the minus strand of NW_018397255.1, from coordinate 4,303,953 downwards.
TTTATGGCAGCTCGTAGCTCAAAAATTCTTCACGAAGATATGTGCATGAGGTATTCCTTTTCGTCTTTGGTTGTAAGAAAGAATAATAGACCTATATTAGCTGTTATATTATTAATCATATTAGGATTTCACTGTTGGTTAAATGGGACAAATCTGAAAGTGAAAAGACACAAATACAAAACCATCTAACACTTTCTAAAAATAATTACTGGGAATATGAATTTTGAAGAAAAATTTGCAGTGCAGGGTGCTTTGCCAAGAATATACTTTATTCAGTTTAGTTAAAATTATTGTACATTTTAAACAATAATAATAGAATAATGAAAGAAAAGAAAGTCTTTATTATGATTGTTCGAGTTATATTTATTTAAATTATTAAATTTATTTAAATAATTATATTTGTTGAAAAATAAATAATTATGTCTATTAAAAATAAACAGTTATATTTATTAGGAAGAGGCATTTTCACAATCATTCTCTTTACTTTTTTTCATCCGGTCTTCTAAGATCGCTTCTAAAGTGTTATAGGAGTCTTCTCATATTTTAATGAGTGTTTCGTGAATTGATTTCGTAAGTATCAAATGTAATTAATCACTAAATTTTATTATATTTTCGATATTTATACATTAACAATTTTTTTGCATACTACAAGTGGACATGAATAAAATTTTTAAGGCAATAACCTTGATCCACGTCTAGAAGCTATTTCTTTATATTTCAGTTCTAACAAAAAAAGATTGGAAAAAACCAAAAAGCTGTGAAGAGGAATGCAGTTCAGTCTGCAAAGGTTTCTATTCTTTGGTGTTTTCCCTCAAGTGTTTCAACTGCAGCCAATACAAAATTACATGTTTTGCAGCATTAGTCAATCTGCCAAATCATACAGAACGGAAGGAAGAGCTGTGTCAGAAACTTTTCAAGTGAATTGAATAGTAGAGGATGTATAAAAGCTTCCACATACCAAGTTGAACATAAATTGTATTTTCTTCAATTGTCTACATGCTCTGGCTTCCAGCCGAGCAAAACAAAATTTACAGTGGAAGCAGGAAGTTCAAAAACCCAAGTTGTCTTGTAGCATTTGGCAGAAAAATGGGTTTTCTTATGGGCTTTATGCTACCTAGTAAACATACAGCTTTTTGCAACTATACAATTTCTCACGGATTTCTTCCCCAAGAAGGGTACTTAAACATTATGGACTTTCTTCGTTGGATTTGCCCCAATATACTTACTATCTCACGGACTTGGTAGGCCCATATGATTCTTGACAGGTGTTAATTGACAACCCAATTTGAAAAGAATATTGTTTCAACAAAGTGTTCCTCAGTCGGATAATACGTTTATAAGACAGGGACTAATGTCCCAGAAAGTTCATCGAATTGAATATACAAAGACACATAATGAGATGGTACATTTCCTTGTTCATCACCAAAATTGAAGCACTTGTTAGCTTTTGCCCAATAGGTGTTTTCCCTGCTTTTGTCCGAACGTTTCCTTTATTTAATTTCAACCATCACAATGGCGTCCGGAGATATATTGTTGGATGAAAATGTTAATAAATAGAAGTTAAATCCCAACCTCAAGAAAACAATGTTTCTTCTGACTCTTAGGAGTTAGGACCCAAGACACAAAGGACACCATCTTTTCTGTCTGCTCTTCCTCTACCCTATTTGGGCTCCATTCTTAGCTTGTTTGATTGGGCCAAGTTTTATTTGAAGGGAAGGGTTTCAGTTTTCTAGCCTGGGATGGAATCATCGATCATGTTTGGGAGAAGAGGAAATAAAGGTTTCATCAGCAGAAAGCGTTGATTGCTTTTGTATTATCTCAGTTAAATTTAGCAGTTAAAATGGATCATTTCTGTACTACTAAATGTTAGGAAGCGGACTGATCATTCTTATTTTGTGGGGTTTGTCTGTTCTATTTGTGGGCATTTCTTACCTGCTCAATTTCTCGCAGAGTTTCATTTCCATAATAGCATCAGCAGTCCAGCCCCTTGGTGTTGTCTTGTTGTGCAATGAAGTTAATGAAAACGTTCACCTTCACCACACAGCTTGCTATTTTTTCCGGTGAGCTTGTCTTATATACAGTTTCTAATTGGCATTATTATATTTCCACCAAAATCATTTATGACTTAGAAAATATGGCAATTAATCCTGGTAGAATAATGGATATCCTTGACACTTTCGGACACCACTGTTACAAATTAAGCCTGTGAGCCACGTCTACTAACGCCTGTTTTACAGTAGTTCCAATGAAGCCATGAAACGTATGTATCAAATTTTGAACAGTCGCTATTCCACATTTGCCAGATCATTAGTTTTGTTTTGATTTTATGCTGCAAGCAAATCTCCTATCCTCATATATTCTTCTTTGGCTTTAAGTTAGACGTGTCCTCATGTTATCATAACAGGCCAAAATAAATTCCGCACATGATATAGCTACTTGAGTCCCACGACCTTTAAAGGTCTTGCATATTAATTGCACTCTCGCTTTCTTGTTCCCTCCATCGTTATCTTCCAATACAAGCCTTTCCTTTCAACAAGCAAATATTTCTTCTATTCTTATATAAATTGATGAGCCTTTGGCAGAATGCAATCCCATTGAGTTTGAGGCTGAAAATTTGACAATGGAACGAATGCGCCATTTGTTCTTTCTGATGAAGGTTGGGATATTGTCCTGTTTCATTTGGCCATCAATAGCCGATTGATTGCTACCCCGTTGGCCTTGCTCTAGTTCAAATTTACATGAAATTTTTTAGCTGATTTTAGCATTCTTTATCACTTAATAAGCAGACTGAATTCTCTTCTGTAGCTAGAGCTACCAAAAACGACTAAATTAGCATTCAAGGTCTTTGACATTAGTGATAAGCCAATTCTTCTTCCATGGTGACAGACTGAGGTTCGTCTTCCCCAGTTAATTATTTGATACTGATAGGCAGCAACAGAATTCCTCAGCAATGGTCCATCCCTGGCAGCAGTCTAGTGAAAAGAAAACCGATGCAAATCAAGCCGTAGACAAGTAAAGCCTTTTATGAAAGTAAAATTGAAGTCCTTTCACTCAGGCTAGCTCTTATGTATTGTCTCAGCTTTAATCATAAATAGGGTTGCTGATGAGTCTTATCAGCTAAGGCAATCAAAACAAAGCCGTGGTTTGTACCACCGCCCCCACAGCCCCACGAGGAGCTGTATTTTTACGATTAATGCTGTTCGATCTGCCAGATATCTGTTGAGGGAGCTTTCACCTTTTAAAGACCCGTTGTGGTGCAACTGCCACCTGTAATCGAGGTTCCTGTCTCAGTGACCCCTCAAGAATGGACAACTTCAGTCCAAGTTCAACCTTCAAAACTAAAAGAAAAGCTCATATAGCAGACTCCCTTCCCTCCCCCTGCACTTATTCATCAAGGTAGGCCAACCCCAGTCACATTTCAAATGGCTTATACATATTCTAAACCGTGGAAATATATTGTTTCTCAACCTGCAAATTGCCATGGAATAATCATTTCAAATCTATGTTTTTCTCACCGAATTATTTTATCATAGCAAGCTTGAGTTCGACGTCGCTTTTAAATTCTCAAAAGCTGATTGTAGCTTTTCAAACCAAGCAGATGTCTAGCGCCTGATAGATATATGCTTGTGTTCTGACCCATATCTGTTTGTTTCTTTGATTTTGTGCTCTCTTTTTTTCTTCTGACATTATACAGAAGTCTGTATTTTCTGCTTGTTTGCGGGGATTATAAGCTTCAACTCCTCTAGCAGTACCCAAAAAAAAAAATGTGGGGCAAATTTTGTTAGTCTTTTAGGCAAATCAAATCAAGTGGTCTCAATCTTCAGCAAGATTAAACTTGCAGAGTCAAATCGTGCTCACAGCAAACATTTGCCTTCCTGGTGGGGCACTTTCCGCCCTTGCTGCAATTGCTTAATTATACTAGTGCTTGATAATCTGCTGAAAACCAACGCCTTGCCAAACCAAGTTTTTGTTGATAGTTCTTTAAAGAGATCATATGATATGTTCTTAAAAAGATCTCCCTTAATTTCTCATAATTCAACCACAAAGTATTCTCCAAGTCTTTTTAGAACAAGAAAATGACTTGCCGAAAGAAAAAAAAGGTAAATAAATTAATTGGTTTTGAATATTTGGGATGTCCTTAATTTGTTTCCTTTATCAGAATAGTAGATAAAATATAAGCCACAGCATAGAAAATGAAAAAGAAGTGTGACATATACAGAGGCAGAACATAAAATCGGGAAGAGAAGACAAAGCAAAAACGAGTAAGGAGGTTGGCTGGCTCGGGGGTCGGCTGGAGCCAAATTTGGCCAAAGCCCAATACGGGGGAAGGGGGAGAGGTAATTGGTAAAGGTAAAGGGCAAAGGCGAGCTGATTTGAACCCCATAACCCAAACAAGGAGCACAGAAATCTAGGGGCAAAGCTCAGATGCTTCTAGGGATCTGTGCAATGAAAAAGAACAGTTTGTGTGTGTGTTTTTGTGTATCTTGAGAGCCCCGGAGCCGCAGAGAGTCAAAAATCGGTGACGATGCACAAGCCAACAAACTCCTTAGGCCCCACCCTCTCTGACAATAGAAAAGACTAAGAGGTATGGGCCTCTGCCCCACCATTTAACCCCTCCAACCCTTTTCTCTTTATTATAAAAAATAAATATTTATTATAATTTAAAATAATTGATTTAGAGATAATATTTTATAATTAAATAATAATTTATAAATATTATGTATTATCAATACATCAACTATAAAAATTTTAATTACAATAAACTTGTTCGTTTCAAAAATTGATATTTTGACTTCAAATATTAAAAAGGGTTTAATCTTATTCCCATATTTAAAGAGCGAAACCATGTGGTGTAAGAGTTTATAGGGAAGGGAAAACGAGACTCCGAGTCCAGACGAAATTGGAAAAGGGGAGGGGGTTTGGGGAAGACGGGAAACTATTGGATGGATCCGAAAGCTAATTCTCTATTGTCATTGTTTAAATTTTCTTTTTTTCTTTTATTTTTTTCCTATTTTTGGATTGTAATGTTTTATTTCTGATGTGACATAAGACGTCTGTCCTTTGTGTGGGGTCTACTTCCCACCAACCATGTGAGAGCTTATTGCCCACCTTTCTCACGCGCCTCTCTTCACCCCTTTCTCTGTGCATTACTTATCAAGCCTCGGGGTGATATGAACGTTGCCTTATGTAATTTGTAAAAAAAATTTTTAAAAATACATTTGAGGATTTAAAAGAAAAAAAAATCAATAACAGTTAATAATTTAATTTCAACTAACTTTAACTTTAATTATTGAAAATCTTCAAACTAAACAAAAATTAAAATAAAATAAAAATGGTAAATTGATTGTACTTGTGAAAAAAGTTTAAGAAAAAGGTCAAATAGTTTTACTGTTTTAAATTTTAAATAAAAATTTTAAATAAATTTATTAATTTTTAAAATAAATATTTTATTTCAAAAAATATTTTTCACTAGATATATAGATTTAGTAGTTAATTAACAATTAATTTGAGAAAGTAAGAATATTAAAATGATAATTTTATTTTTTGATAATTTTAAAAATTATTATAATATAATTTTTATTATTTTTTAAATTTTTTTTATTTTTTAAAAAATACTGATTTTTAAAATAATAAAAAATAATATTATAATTTTTATTAACTATGTTTATATTTTAAAATAAAATATTTATTTCAAAAATTAATAAATTTACTTAAAATTATGAAATTATTTTATCCTTAAGAAAATGAAGAAGATTGAATTTAACTATTTGTGGTAAGAATTTGGAGGCACGCGCTGTACCAGTGCATTAAAGTTGCAATTCTCGAGGCCTGGTGAGTGCCTGTCAGCTGTTGCTGTCGCTGGGCCCACTTGTCCGGGCTCCTTGGGGCTCAGGGGCCCACAAAAGTCGCCCTTCTTTTGTAGGCCCCATCTAAAAGACACCCTTTCTTAATAAGCTATATTCCCGTTGTCAGCTATGGGCCTAGCCCATCCTGCATGCCCATTGTAACTATCACCATAGCATTCACAGCTGACAGCTCTCTGCCTCTGCCTTCACTTTTCACTGTACCTATCACCATAGCATTCATAGTTGTAAATTATAATCACGAGAAAAATTCAAAGTATAGACCTCATCATACTATAAAAGAAGGATATTAATTTGGAAACCAAGTTACTTATATTTTTCTAACATTGATTTCTCAATAAATAGGAATTATTACGTACATTATTCTTGACCACAATTAAAGTTGTCATGACTTAAAATTGGTAATCCTCTTCCACCCTTGATTTTGCTCTGAAAAAATCAGTTAAAAAGCCACTACTGTGAGCCTGTGACTATATATGGTTATAGTATCTTTTAATTGGCTTAATCGAAGTGAGCCTTCATTGAGGTCTTAAAACCCAACTTGCCAAAAAATAATTATGGTTTTGATGTTCCCTTATAACTGTGATGATGATGATGATGATTAATTATTTTAATCCTAAGCATTGGTTGCAAATAGAATCATGATTTTTGGCTACCAAAAGGGGAAAATTTATCTGTCATTATCTGATAATAACATTATCTTCATATTTCAACGAGCTCATCCATTCCTTTTAAACTGAAATAATAGCCATTGCTGAAGTTTTCAAGTATCTTTCCACAGACCATAGTATCTATATTACTTTCACGTAGACTTTGCTCACTTTCGATGTCGTTGCACCTCAATTTGTACATATCAAAAGGATCTGATGCAATAATTTTGCACCTACCTGTAGAATTTTAATCAGGTCATTGTATATAAAATTAAAACGTTTTTATTGTCGAATATTGTATCCAAGTAAACATAATGGCTCGTTAAATAAATCAAATTTAAGGATAATTATTTTTTATCACCTACTTTTTTTTAGCATTTTCCATGAAGTAAGTAACAGAAGAAATGAAAATGAAGATTGGGACATTAAAATATGGTACAACTTCTAGTAGAATTCAATAGAATAATGCATGGAAAAATATTAATCCCTACGAAGACGAGGCAAATGTGAAAAACCTAAATGCGTAGCACTGAAATTAACAAATCCTGATTTCTTTTATTTAAAAGTTTAAAAGCTTAATTAAGTTGTTGATTAAAATATATTCTGTAATAATATTATAGTTGAATCTGATTTTAAATTTCGAGTTCACATGGTGCATGTGAAAGAAAATTCCAGGGAATAAACATAGGATCGGCTGCAATATATAAAGGCACTGAGATGTATTTGTCCAAGAATACTTATTATTGAATTCGTTATAAAATTCTAAAATAGAAAGAAGAGACCAAAAACATTACACTTCATATGATTTAGTATTATGCTCAAGACAAAACATAAGATTTTGTGCTTCCAAAACGATTTCCTGAGCATTATAATACTTAATATATTATTGTAAATCTCTTTCAAACATAATGTTTCATTCATTTAATTCCCTTATTCCAGACAAGTTCTTACGGATTATCATGAATTTATCTATGCATTCCATTAAATAAAACTAATAAATAATTTTTAATACACTTATCCGAATCTTGTTAGTTAATACTTCTATCAAGGTACAGATTATATATATATGTCTAAGAGGTAGGGTTAGGGAAAACTATTGATCTTCCCTTCTTTGCCAAAAATTTAAAGTTCAGTAAGTAATTATGACTAGTAATTGAAAGGGATTCAACATATAAGTACATGTTTTCTTTTCAAAACATGATGAAGGGAATGACCAATGTGAAGATTGAGTTTCATCAGCCGACATGCTAGAAGTGATTCACATGCTTGGTTTGGTGCATGGGCAGTGCCAAGTTGGCATATATATTAAAAAATTTGCTTTGCCCAAACAAGAGATGGTGCTTTCGTGAAACAATGGATTCTTATCTATTAAGAATTTCAAACAAGTCCAAGCTCTTCCTATGTTGGAAATAGGAAATGTAACAACCGGCACAAGCCTATAGTGTTCGAAATCCTAACCAAATTGAAAATTTGAATTATCTATTAATTTGATGAGGAAAAAGATATATATAGTCTTTGTCTTAATTTGATGAGTCAAAAATACAATCACGTTAAAAAAATTTTTGACATGATTTTTATAAGATATAATAACTCGACCAATTAAATAAATTAGACCCAATTTATCATATATGATGGTAAAAGTTTGAGTATGAGACTTTAAAATTTTAAAAACTTTCCCTTATTAATGAGTTAAGATCTCATTAGATTGTGCTTATTATACATCTTGTACTCGCAAAAGATGTAATTGATAGAAGATGAAGCAGTCTATATATAGCTCTAGTTTATCTGGATATTTTCTATAACCTGTGTGCGGATATTTAGTGAAAGAGCCAGGAATGGCATCTGTGACAATTTATAATAGAACACTAGCTAGCTAGCACTTGAATTCATCAAGCCAAGTACAACAATTAGATGATGGTAGTACATACATATATTCCGATTTCCAGAACTTGATGACAAACCCCACCTAACCTGAAGTTTCTTCAACGGGGCTGTTAGTTTCAACTGTTACAGTTTAGTAAAGCAGATCGTCCATACTTAGCAACCATTTTTTATTTGAATTTCACCTAACCACACATTTGAATAGAAACTGTACACAAAACTTTCGATGACGAAGAAGTTAGATTAACCTGCACAAGGCTCGAGGCTGTTGCTATTATTTTATAATTGTCTCTTCTACCTAAGAAGATTAACATTTCTTTGCCTGAGAAGAAAACAAATTAGGCCTAGATTAGAATCTCAAAATCCCTAGCCTCGGAGCAATTAGAAAAGTTCACTATTTGATTATTAAATTAGTTTTTTTTTATGTTAAATTTCCAGAATAAACCTAGGATCAGGCATATGTATTTGTCCAAGAGCATTGTACCGTGTCTTAAGAAGTTAGAAATAGGCAGAACATAGGGTAAACGACACTGTTCAAGAATATAAAAGCCAAGGGCCTGCTAGATTTACCATAATATATTATCATATAAGGACATCTATCTCCTGTAATAAAAATGTTCACCCAATCGTATGCAAGATTCTATCTGCAAAATTACAATCACCATTGAAGTAAGTTATATATAACTTAGAAGCATTGTTTATTTATGTTATTCAATCCTTCACTTGAGCAGCGCCCTCGTACAAGGTAATGTTTATTTCTAACTTTGTTAGATTCTTAGCAATAGAAGAAAAAAAGTCAAATTCTATAAGCAATGTATTATATACTAAGGGGTACGTACAGACTTATTGCGTTGTCAATCGCATTAGCTTCTCCCCTGGCAATTTAAAAAGCTATGATGTTGACCCCAAAAATACGTATATCCGCCACAAAAAACATTCAGGTAGGGCTGTATTCAGTCTTAATTAATGCTTGTTAATAGCATGAAGTTGTATAAGGATCCTCTCCACTCCTTATAAAAGTAATGGATGTATTTACTACTTCATTCTAAGATGATTAATGCACATTAAAATTTATTTATTTATTAGAATTTAAATTGTCTTAATAATTAAAATTAATTAAAAAAGAGAAAATAACTTGGATAAATATGACCCTACATTCTTTGAAAATATTTGTGTTAATCTAGGATGAAATAGTGAATATCTCCACTTTTTTTTAAATAGTGAAAAAATATAATTTTTTGTACTTAAATTAAAGGTATCACATGCATGAGTTTACAATTTTTTTTTTGAGAGGCGAGTTTACAATTTATTTACATGAACTATGAGTTTTTGAGCCTATCGTATATTTAAATCATTTAAAATATTTAACATTTTTTTTTACATTTGAGAAAGTTTAAGAAAATAAAACAAAATCCAAACCTGCTTTAAACTTTAAGAATTTTTTATTATTATAATTTTTTTATACAGTATGAGATTGCTCGAAATAAAGAAAGAGAAGAAAAAATGTCTCGATCATTTAATTTAATAATTAATACATACATTTCTCTACTTAAAAGAGAGTTTGAATTCTTCTTTCTGTGTATTTGTTTACATAAAAACACATACACCCCGAAGGCTCTAGGTGAAGTCCCAACCAAAGATATTTTTTTTTTAAGAAAGAAAATTCAGCTCTAAAATTTTAAAGCGGCTAAGCCGAGTTTGATTGAGAATCTGGCTAAGTTGGGTGTATGACATCATGGATGCAGACCTTAGTGTTGCTTTATCTAATCTTTATTAAAATCAAATTGTGTAACGTTTCTTGATTAATATAAAATTTGAGTGTACAACTTTTCAAAATCATGTCCCCACTATGGATATAAGACACACACCAAACTGAAAAACTATATAAAGTTGATAGAGAGAGGCTCCTTTTTCCATACTTATTTATATTTAGCAAAGAACCTTACTAATACTAAACAAATCTCCCCCACCCTTACTTTTCATTTGGAAGATCTTCAATAATCTCAAGTAAAAAATTTAAGTATACGTAATTCGAGTTTAGACTAGCATTTGCTTCACGTCTAACTCTTTCCAATTTCTTCGTTTAAGCTTTCTTTTTTATAAAAAAAAAAAATGGTTTCCGCCAATTACAAGCTAATTTTGTGGCTTGACTTCATTAAAATTGGTCCTTTTTGGTACGATTGATTATAAAAATGGAAATTAATTAATCTTCGTGCAAATAGCAAAAGCCAGACTAGTAATAGAATGTGTGATGAAAGTCGGGGTTTAATCTCTCCCGTGGAATTTTTTAACTTTTCAGGAAACTTTGGAATTTTCTTCGTTTGGATTACATGGTCATTAACAATACAAAAATTCCCTAATGTAAACAAGAAAGAAAATGCAAATTTCATGCATGGAGTGTTGTTCGGACCCATTTGGCCACGACATCCAAAGTAGTGGAAAATTGCATCCAATTTGAGGTCACTTTAATCAACAACATGATAAATATTGAACCCAAATTAATGCACTTATTCCTTCAAGAATATGTAGACAAAAATATTAATTAAGTGCGTTTTAAACCAACCCACAATCTATCAGATGCTTTTTTCTTTTGTTGAATTACCAAACAAGTGATATAAATTTTAAGTACCTCATTAATCGAAAGGTTTCTATATTTATAATGTTACTTACTCTTCAAAATAATTTTCTGTGTGCTAGGAGTCGTCATCCACCAGGGATTTTTTACATCATGCAAACTTACCAAGCAAGTAATCTTAATTACCTAGCAATTTTTCAATCGGCAGACTACTGAAATAGTTCTAATTTGAGCTAAAAAAATCTTCAAATTTATAGGAAAAATGACATCAGCTCGTTAGATGAGTGCTAACTATTATTAATTTGAGAATGATATGAAAGTTATGATCAATTAAGGAGAAGATGGCAATTTGAGCAACATCCTAGTAATATTAGATGCCACCAAATAAATTTAATTATTTATTTAAAATGCTCATTCCTTTGAAAAATTCTATATTCCTCTGATATCAGCTGCCACCTTTGAATACCACAGTATACAATTTGGGCATAAAGATGAGTTACCAATTGGAGACGTCAATTTCTATGGTTGCAATTTGAAGTAAATGTTTGTTCCGTTGTAGCCATGGTGGAGGTATAGCATTAATAATATAATCATCATCAAGATTAATTGTTGGAAAAGTGGGGATGGACCACAAGAAGCAAAACAATTTGTTAACAGTTTTTTTTTTTCTTAAATAATCACATTCATAGAGAATCTTCTGGTGAAGGTCATTCTGATCGATAAAGAATGTATTCAAAATTTAAGATGTAATATTCATTTTATTTTAATTAGTAGTTAATTAAATCTTTATAAAGGAGTTGCTGCATCGGCACCGATTTTGTTGTCTAATGACATTTATGTGTTAAAATATCTGGTGGCTAAGCACAGAACACGGTATTCGCAAAACAGAGGCGGTAATTTCAAATCCTTGGACAAACTCAACTCGAATCATCTATGAAGCTACTAGGAAAGGCCCCCAATCTAGTACATAAAAAAAAAAAAATTGCTAACAAAATATTGGCTTATTTGAGTACTTAGTTAAAATATCTAAATATAATATTATTAATAATTCTTGCTTGTATTGTTAAATTTTGAATACAAATGTCTAATATAAAATCAATTGATGATAACAGGAAAAGTCTTGTTCTATTTAAATGTCCAAAATACCTCTAATTTTATCCATATAAATTTTATTTTATCATCACTCTAATAATTTTTTTTTTCAAAATAATAACAACAGACTTATCACATGACAGAAATTTTATATATTGAGATAACAAACCTGTTATAAAAGAGCTAATGAATAAGGGTAATGTCTATTCTAACATTATATTAAATTTTTATGATAGACATTTAATCTAAAACTAATTAATAATGGTGGAGAGATCATTTTTATATAAAAACAATCAGGATATTCTCAATTTATTCAATGTAGAATTGTTTTTTAATCATCAATCTAATATGTACTAACCATTATGATTATACCTGCTTAACATGAAATCCGGTATATGAATTTCCTCTCTCCCCTTGTACCTCTCAATATATATATATATATATATATGAGTTAAAAATTAATAAAGTTAAGCACTCATGCATCGCTCCTCTAATGGAATTATATATATCTATATACGAATGGTTACTAAAGGGGCTGCATAAAGAAATCAATAAAGTTCATTTTTTTTCTAAAGTTGGAAAAGAAATTCTCCCCAAGTTGAAATTTGATTATGAAGTTGGCTTGTTTTTTTGATAGAAAATGACACTAATGGTGACATTTGAGGTCAATTTTTATCTCAATTGAAATGAAAGTTCGTAGCTTGCAAAAGTAACCTTCCTAGTTGAAATTTTCTTCATCATGAAAACCATGTGGTGAAACAGTGAATTTTTTTTTTCTTCTTAAATATCATAGCCATCTTTTTCTCATTATTATTACTTAAGGGGCAAGTTTTTTTTTTTTGGGGGGGGGGGGGGGGGGGGGGGGGGGGATCACTTTTGACTTTAGAAGAAGAGTTAACATCAAAGTAATTTGTATTCTAATTGCAAGCACCTAACTATGATATTGGGTTCGTTTCCTCTTCGATGTAGAATAAAAAGGTCATGGATTTTTAATAATAAGAGCTTTTTGATATCAAATCAGCCGGCGCCGGCATAGCAATCTACATTCTAGAGAACACCAACCATGGATGAGCTCACAAAATTTAAATTGCAATTTGGACACACATTTCTCATTGCATTTGAGTTGTTTCTTTGGCAATTGATGCTGCCAGTTTGAAAATATGGTCCATCTGTCTGTCAAGAAAGAAACAAAATAAAATATATTTACCTATACATTAATAAGTCAAGTTGAACTTAATGAGCTTGATTGCTACCCTTCAATTTGGATGGCTGTGTGCAGCTACAACGATGGGTTTTTAATGTATATAATTTATATTTGGTACTTTGTTCAAAAATTTTTTTTATACAACATTACCGATAAAATACAACTTATTATCTCATTAAAAGATTTTGTACCCGTGACAATTAAACTAATTCAAGTTACAGTGTCATTAGGTACAATTCATAACTACAATATAAATAATTGGGTCCAACTCTGATGCATATTGAGCTATTTGTATAGTACTTTGTACTACAAACGATTAAAGTCTGTGAAAGAAAAATGTGAAATGGGAAGGGCAGAGAAATTTTGAACATCACATTTCATTCAAAACAAATTCCAAAGTCCTAAAGCATGTACAATTTGGACAATTGACTTGCATCTCTGGTTTCTTGCATGAGATGCTGAGGGCAGTTCCCAAAAAACCCCCCATCTTAGTCATCATGAAGAAAAATATATGTATATATATATGGACCCATCAAAAAAATAAAAATAGAAATAAAAAGATTTTTTTTCGAGGTCAAAGAAATTGACCATGATAATGTAAACACGTCCTCATGTGGGCAATGTGAGAAAAAACAGTGAGAGTCGCTATCAAGAGTAATTTGTCCTGAACGGCGACGTCTCATTCAACTCTCCGAATCTGTCACCAATACTGTCGCTATCCGTGGTTGTACCTTCTTCCACGCCACTCACCCCTCAAAATTGACCGTTGATGTTTTTTTTTCTTCACCTTTTTGTTTTGCAAAATATTAAATTATACGTTTAATTTAATTTCACGAGAATCACGCTGTTTTATATTTTTAATAGCCTTTGAGTGGGAAGTACAGTATTTTTCTATAATTGGAATTCAGATGTTAAATTTGAGTGAGCTCAAGCTGCTTTGTTATTGCAATTTTTTTTCTTAATTAAGATTTATATTAACAGTTCAAAAAAAAATGAATTGTTTTGTGATTTTTATAATTATTAATAATTGGATATTTAACTCAAAATTTAGGTTTCTTATAATTTTAGGAATTAGAAGATAAAAAAGCTAAAAATTAATATTTTTAATAAAATGCATGACTTATTTTGATATAAAATAATTATATTAAGGTTTATGATATTGCTACTTCAGTCATTTGATTTTTTTTTTTATTACTCATTGTTTTATTTTTTACAATTTGGTTTTACATTTTAACAATTTTTCAGAATAAATTAAGAGAGCACTAAACACCAATGTTTTAAGGTCGTTTACACCCAACTCCTGAATTTAAGAATATGGGGTGCAACAGGATAATTTTCTAAAAGTTATCCATCCTTGCACTACTCTTATCTAAACACGTTTAATTGCAGATTACAAATGGGATTTGGTACATTAGCATGTGGATAATTAATTGAATAGATTAATCACCACAAATAGTTAACATAATTTGATGATTAATACTGATTACAGTTTTATACTAATGAAGTTGAAAAGATTTATTTTCTCTATTTCACTCTTTCAGTTTGAATCACGAAGCAAGCACTAGAACCTACTTATTTGGCGATATTTAAGAATAATCCAAATATAAAGTTTAAAAAGTACATTGGCCGCCATTATTGAAAAAATTAAATAAAATATTTTTAACTATTCATGAACCATGACTAATAAAATTCAAAAGCTAATTAGTAATTTTATCCGTTCGTTATAAACATGCGTTAAAAAATTGTTTTTAATAATTTGAAGAACTGTTAAATGTTTCAAATTCAAATCTTAAAAAAATCGAAAGAATCTATATGTAATTTTAATTTTTATAATACAAGCTCAATAAGCTTCCATTTAAACATGATATAAAGAGGACTTTCGAGATCATGATAAATTTTTTGGAAAATTAACAAGAAATGAAACATTTAATCACAATTTAATAGCTCACTAAAAACTTTGTCAAATGAACAGTTACACCAAACTAAAAACATGAACTTAATGCTCTTATATCGATTGACTCTCTCCCTCCCCATCAAATTAATGCTTTAGCAAGTAAAGACAATCTTGAATTTAAAATATTCTTTATAAATAAGCTAGCTTAACTATCTAGCTATATGGACTCCCGTTGTCATGTGATTGCATGATAAGGAGCGCAAATTAACAAGAAAGAAAGATTTGATCATAGGAAATCAACACGTATTTAGATAATGGATTTAAAAGGTTATCCCCTCAAAGTTAAAGCTAAGTGCTATGTCTCTAGGGCATATCTTAAGATGATATATTCACTTCATTTTATAATATAAAACGAAACCGTAATGACATTATGAAATCTTTAATTTAATTTAATCGTCTCTTTGTTAAAAAAGGAACCCATCAAGAAATTAATCCACCAAATGCCAACATCATCATCGATCTTCGTTTTCATTTTCTGTCCCCTTGTAGATCATTTATTCTCGTGGAAAGAAAAAGGAAAAATCTTGTACAGGATAACAAGCTAAGCCCAAGGCTGTGGCAAGTTTGTGATGATGATAAATGGGGTCCCATTCGGTGGTTATCTTATTCAGAGGATGTGAAATGAATGATGTAAGGGTACTTGATTTTTGATACGATATGCCTCACTTTGGTCTCATCAAGGTAACACATGGACGCTCGACCTTTTGGTCAAATGCTTTCAATGTTATTTTCATTGGTATTGGTATAGTTTGATCACGTAAATACAATAGGTAATTTTTTTTAATTGGTTAATCTTAAAATTTGGATAAGAAATCTTTAATTTCAAATTTTAATAAGCGGAATGTCTCCTTAATACTTTTACTCATTGTAAAATAAATTATAAAGTTCCTCTTATCTTATTTTCAAATCTAAAATCATAATGTCAACGAGCCATGATCACAATTTTACAATTGAGAATAAAGGAAATTGATAGGATGCGAAACAAAAGAACCTTAAGGTTTCTTAACATCCATTTATTAACATCCAAACAATTGCATCACATAAGAAATCTCTTAGCTAGATATTTGAGCAATCAATAAGAGAAATCTCACCTTATGTGAAATTAGATTTTTTAAAAATATTTATTAATAGTGTACAAAATCTCCAGCGGGTAAATTGAAAAATAAAAAATTCTCAAAAGATTTTTTTATACATACAAATATATATGTGTACGTACATACATATTCAATAAATAATTGTAAATTAAGCTTCAGCATTTTGACATTATAGTTTAATTTCGTATTTCTTTTTTAATTTACTCATAATATATACACACTCACTACTTATCCCTTATATCTTGACTTAGGTAGCAAATGAGGTCAGAATTGTTAGCAATTCAAACTCATTGTATTGCACTCACTCAATCTCTCATAAAATTGCTAGATGCAACTTTTAGATCGATTCTTTAATTAATTCCGAATATGAACAAGTGCTTTCTCCTACCTAACTTTTTAAAATTTGAGAATCAAGATAAATCGTATTTCTCAAATTATAAGTTTCGAATTTAAGGTATATGTGAACTTATGCTTAATTAATGTTGAGGCCTTGATCTTCTAATTTAGTTGTTATTTAACCTAAGCCTAAAACCCTAGGCAGATATATTTCCTCGATCAGCCTAGCTATGCATGAATAATTCATATAATAACGTAAAGAGATTCATGCAGAATTCAAACTTTCAAAAAGAAAGAAGAAAAAAATAAATTAAAGAAAAGAAGAGAAAGGAAAAGCATAAAACCAAAAGCAAAAGACTAAAAAACTTGGGGTGCTTTGATCATTCATAAAGAGCCCAAACATAGTATCCTTTGTGTGAACAAAGTGGAGCATGCCACCCCATGTGTTAGCTGCTTCAAGAAACCCAGATTTAAATATAAAAAGTGATTAAAGAATAATTAAACCCCTGATAATAAAAAAAATAAAGCAAAATCAGAGGTGATCAAAACGCAGAATTCTTCTCCTTCCTCTTTTTTGTTTTTTTAATTTAAGTAGGAAAGAGTGGAAGTAAAAGAGCCGTATTAAAATAAACTAACGTGAAGCACCTGAACTGGGGAAAGAGGCAACAAAAAGATTCCATATTGCTTAATTTTTTAATATTTAGGCTTCTATCATCTGCTATCATCCATGGAATTGCCCTCATGGG
>NW_018397255.1:4252516-4286457 GCF_002168275.2 Theobroma umbraticum | reverse complement strand
TTGGGGATCCAATCATGTGGCGCTGCTTTTTAGGGGCCCTTTAATCATCTTTTGTCTTTTCTTTCTTGGCCTTTGATTGTTTAAAGTTTTGATAACTTCGACATGGGCATCAACTTCCAACTTCGGCTACCCTCTGCCACCATGAAATCCAACAAACGGCCCCTTCAATGTGCACCATCCCCTTTTAATTCTCAATTTCTTATCTAGATTCTAGTCTAAATTTTTGACATATTACTTCTCATTACGCACTTCAAAATCTTTTATATATAAATATATATATATATATATTCATTTAAAGCTTACACAAATTGCACTAAAGATAAATATTTCAAACAAAACTTTGAAAGGTTTTTTTTTTAAAAAAGTAAAAGTTATTTGTAAATTCTATTAGTTAATGGGTACCATGATATTAATTAGTTTTTTTGAGGAATAATCAATAAACTCTAAAGCATGGTTAATATAACTGAATAATAAAAGAAAAGAAAGCTCAAATGTTGAAACAACTGTAGTTTTCACATATTCGCAACTATTTTGTTCTTGAGCGCAGAACATTGTTGTGTTCACAAACAATATATTTAGAAGAAAAAGGATCTAAAAAAGATAAATTTATATTATATTATATTATATATATGTATGTATGTATTTAGAGATGCAGCCTAACTTTTATCTAAAAAAGATAAAAGTTAAATTTTGTTCAAAATATGTGTTTTTAAAATTATGAGTATTTATTTTTAAAAATTTTTAAAATTTTAAATTATTTGTTAATGAAGTGACAATATATGATTTATTGATAATGTTATAGACTATATATTAACAATTCATCAAATATAAATCTCATATATATATATATATATATATTCTAATGTGTATGTGCTTGACTTAAAATTTGTTTAATATATAATTAATGGCAATCCTTTTTTTTAACTCTACTTTTTAAAGTTATAAAAGAAGTGCTAACATAGGATGGTGTTACACTTTTTATTTTAGAAATAAAAAGAAAAACTTTCTTGGTAACATAATAAAGAATTTTACTTTCAATTTAATTTAATAGAATATTTCAAAGTACTAGCAAATGCCAAACATGCTATATATGAGCTTTTTTTTTAAAAAAAATCATTTTACTTTACAAAAAATCAAAAAATAAAATAGAAAAAATTACAATGAAAAGTCAAATTTCTTGTTATATATGATATTTAATTTGTTGTAAGTAACTTCTATGATACCTTTAAAAGCCTGCTTCAATAGTTCAGAGGTGGGGGATAAATTTCTCTATAAATTTAGAGAGCCAGATTCGAATAAAATAAAATTTTGCACATAAGAATGTGTCAACGATTGTAAGCACAATAGAATTTCACCCACCACCATAATTATTCTCTTCTCTTCAACCTTGCACAAGAAATTAATTAAACAAATTAATTGAGTGGTTGGTATGTCCTTTTTGCTCTCTTTATATTACTTTTTTGTTTTGGGGAAGTGTTGGTGATGTTTGTTTCCTACTTTATTTATTTCTTTTCTTTTCATTTGCATGGTTATGGTCTAGCATGGGTTTTTTATTTGCTCCCTACTAACCCTAAACTAATCAAAGCTATAACCCAAGTTAAATGTTTTTAATCATTGTAAAATAATAATTTACACCACATGACCTTTTTTTCAGGTAATTTGCAGGGTTTCTAATTACAGAGATTTAATTTGTTACTGATTTTAAGAAAGGAAAAGCCTTGTACATCCATCTGAATGACGACTTTTGTCAAAACAAAAGCTGTTTTCCTGGAAAGCAAATATTCTGTACCATTTGAATTTTGGGCAAAACAATCACTTTACCATCCCTTTCTTTATCCCTTCCAACAGGATCATTTGTTTTTCCCAGAGCCACTTATATTTGTTTCTTGCCCTCCCTTTCTTTTTTTATAAGTTTGATAGGCAGAGCTACAAACTATTGACATGCTCTTTATCGACTGCCAAGCAAATTCTTTCATCACCTTAAACTTTGATTCATAATCCTTTTGGAGCTTGTCACAGAGATTAAGACACCTTCAGAAAAAATGGACTCAACATTCAATCTTTGATATAATTAGCCAGGGATAAGGTTCCAGTGTTCACAATGTTTTCAACACGTTACAACGCCATTTTTTGATGTGGAAATATGTTGACCCTCCCGCTCAATTAGGCTAGGTTTGGTTTGTAAAAAAATTGCAAGGAAACCCTGACAAAAAACCAAAAGAAAACAAACCCAGATATATTAAAATTTTTTTTTTGAAAATAATTCACACTGTCTTCAAGTTTTCAAATATGATTCATATTTGCCTAGGAGCTATAAAACTATGCTCATCAGTTTCTACTTTTTTTGTTTGCTTTTTTTTTTCCTTTAATTTAATCTCATTTCAATTGTTTAAGGTCACAAGGCAGGGAATCTAAGAATTTGGTGTCATCAATCATAAGCTTGCTAGCAACTAGGAAGCAACCCAGTTGTAAAGGATGATATATAATGTTTGTCCAAGGTATCAGAACTACGGTAAAGGGTCAAATTGTTCAATCTTTAAGAAAAACTGAGCCAAATTCAGTTAAAAAAACACAGAAATCTTGAATGATACGTTATAAACGTGAATTTCGGAAAACTAAAAATTTCGGCATAAAGAAAACAAGTAAAACGAAGCTTTAAGGAAATGATGATTGATGATTATTTTTTTTTCTGCTTCTCTCCATTAGAAGGAAACTTTTACTTCCCCCCCCAATGGATTCCGGAGATTTTTCCATTTACAGCAGAAGAGAGAAAGAAAAAGGAAAATAAAACTTCCAATTACGACCTAATCATTCCCGCACGCCCCTCCATTTGGTGGTTCACCATTCGCCTTAAGCAAGCCCCCCTTCCCACGTGAACCACCCTTCTCTCCCTCTCCCTCTCTCTCTCTCGATCTTTTCTCTCTTACTTTTTGTCTCTCTTCCTCTTCTTCAGCTCCAAATTTACTTCTTCCCATGTTTGTTTCCCTTTCATTCTTGACCTCTATCTTTCAACTTTGCACAGCGGAGGTCATGGTAGCTTAACTTACACACTTGCCATCTTACAAAGTTCTTGGAGCTTCATTTAAAGTACCCAACTTTGCGTTTTGCCTTATTTCTTTGCATTTGATTTGGTCCCATATTACATACATGTGACTTTGGCTTCCTCTTTCTCCGCTTAGTTCCATTGTTCAGGAGAATACCAATGAAGACTTGGAGCTTGCTCATCTGAAAAGAAATTGCAAGCTTCGTCTGCACTGAAGAAATTGTGCTCTTCCATCTTCACATATTGGTGGGGTGGTTGATAGGTTGTTTTTGAGAACTGGAAGCAATTCATGGAGGATGGTGAGGAAGAAGATGAGTTGAAATTGAGTGAAGAGGTTGTCGTTGGTGACATCAGAAGATGTTGGCTTTGTAGGACCCCAGATGAAGAAATAGCCGCGTTGTTGGGGCTGCAGTTGTTGTTGTCTTCATTCAAGATAGCGCTCGAGTCACTATCTGATGACCCATCTTTCAAATCTGGGAAAAGGGTGGCGCCAACTGATCCAATGCTGTTGTTGAAGCTCTCGTAGTTCAGTTCTGCTGGCTCTGATGAGGTAACCAGAGAGGAAACCGGAGGCGGTTCACTTTGTTCAAGTGTTTTATTATCAGTTTCATGCACAATCACCTCCTCCTTCACACTAAGATTGCTCTCTGTGCTCTCTCCATTCAGCTTTGCCTTCAGCTCTCTTATCTGCATCATCAACAGATAATTCAGACACAATTCTAATCGTACCAAGTTCAAAGTTATGGAAAAAAGCAGGACTCTTTGAGAAAATTAAACTTGGCACATCAACCAAGCTATTAAGATAAGTGAAATATTATTACCTCCTTGAGAAGAGCTTCATTGTCATGCTGGAGGGTATCATAATTGACCTTAAGAGTTTCATAACTGGTTTTGAGAAGGCCATAATCCCTTTCCAATTGCTTGGTCTTCCATCTAGCACGGCGGTTTTGGAACCAGACAGCAACTTGCCTAGGTTGCAAGCCAAGTTCTTGAGCTAGTTTCACTTTCCTCTCCGGTTCAAGTTTGTTTTCAACCTCAAAATTTTTCTCCAAGGCCTTAACTTGATCTACACTTAACCGCCTCTTCTTCTCAGCAACATGGCCTGATTCTTCCACACAGCCTTCTTCATCTAAGCCATCTAACATGGACTGAAACTCTCTACTGTAAATATGGTTGTTTCTTGGACTATGTTCATCTGTACCGAAAAAAAACGAATAGACAATTTAGATACTAAGACAGGGTAATATGCAAAAAACTGAAAGAAACAGACCAAGTAAATTGGTTTCATGTATTGAATGTGAATCCAAGATTTTTTTTCCTTTGGAATGATTGAATTATAAATGAGGAGACAAGAAAATTAAGTGAAGTTAAAACTGGGTTTGTTTATTAGACCTGTGGTTGGGCAGATGGACATCAAAGCACCCAAGGAATCTGAGCTGCCAAGTCTCTTCATGGTTGATGAACTTGACGAAAAGAACACTCTTTTAAAGACAGATCTCTAGTTAGATCAAAAAGATGCTCTTTCTTCTTGTTGTTGTTTTAAAAGTCTATAGTTTTCGTGTATGTGTGAGGTTGGTTTTTTTTTTGTTTTGGTCAGATCTTTTCGTAAGTGCTCAAGGGATGCTGTTATAGAGATGCAAGATTTTATCACTTGCAGAAAGAGTAATTCCCTTGTCTAAAACCAGACCAACTTGTACAAGGCTGTAGTAGTTTACAACTGTACAACAACCACTGCCCTCTCTTAACTTCCCCACCATATTTCTTCTCCTTCTTCAACACTATCCCTTCCCTACTCTCAGTTCCCATCCAAGAAGAAAGCCAAACCAAGAAACCGAAACCAAAACCCAACAAGCCAAAGCTTCCAAGGAAACCAAAAAAAAGGAAAAAATATACAAACACCCCCAAAACCCAAACCTACAAGAGAAGAAATTTCTTCTTTTCACTCTCTCTCTCTCCCTCTCTAGCTTTGCTTTTACATCATTACTCAATCAAATTCCAATCGTCTAAAGACCATTCATCTAGAAAGAAATTAAAAAAAAAAAAAGTTTTATCAAGTGAGAGAGGGAGAGAGCAGAATGGGAAGATTTAGTGAAGAGAGCTTTCACAAATCAGAACCCAGCTGGCCTAACAGAGTTTCTCTCACTTTAAATAAAACTAAGATGGGTCACACATAAGGGTTAGAATCTGACTGGGGTTAGGTACACTGAGCAAAAGGCTGGCAAATGCAAATGAACCCAAAATTCAATCCAAATGCAATTTCTTGTTTACCGGTTATAGCCGGTTTTCGACCGTTTATTTATTGTTTTTGCGTTTGGGTAAAATATGAACGTTGAAAAGGATATGTGGTACGGCTCGGCTTATAACGGCTTGGCGCTGTTTTCTTTGGGAGCTTACAAGATTTGGTTGCCGTCAGCGTATCATGCCCCTTACTACTCGTGGTCGGTGCGATTTATCGCCGATCTTTTTAATTGTTTCTTCCTGCCATTTATTTTAGTAAAATTTTTAACATAAATACGTAATATTTTCTTAGTTGATTGTCAGATGATTAGTGCTTACCGTTTCATCAAAAACTCGTATTTAGTATATATGAATTTTTCTTTTATTAACCAATTTTTTATAATGTGCTATTATTACAAATCTTACATAAGTAACAAATTAAATAAATTTTAAATTTATAAATAAAAATCTTCTTTTATCTTATATGTGTGTTTTTAATTTAAAAATGTGAGCCCATTATATTTACAAAAAGAATGAAAAACAGGACCCTTCCATATGAAAGGATGTGAATATTCTCAATTTTGGTAGAAGATACATTCAAATTTCGTAAGTTGATAAGCTAGCGAATTAATTATTTGAACATAATTTTTTCTATAAAATAAATTATTCGAACATAGTTTCAAACGATTTAAAAATAGTTTGAAAAGTTATTTTTTAAAAAACAAACTACCAAATAAATTGGTTTATAAACAAAAAATAATTCATTGACTAAACATTTGTTAAATCCTTAAAAAAAATTGGGTTGAATTTTGATATTAGATGTGCAGGCAACTGCCCATGGCTTCCATCATTTTTTTTTCCTAGTTTTTTTGACCAAAATAATATGCAAAAATGACCAGAATGATTGAATTTTCCTTGCCAACGAATTAACAAAACTCAAGACATATCTCCCCCCCCGCCCCTTAAAATATAATTTTATCTCCTACTTTTGTTTATATTTGATTATTTTATTGAGGGCAGCCCTGAATTCAAACTGTTTTAACCATGAATGATATATATTTCTAGACAAAGAAGATTTTGGGTACAATTATGTCTTGATGCAAATCTTCATGACAAAGTTAGTTAACTCTTAGCTTTTTCCAACTCTTTCACCTGCATGTAATTATGGAGGGATCTTATAGGCTCACATTACTAGTAAAAAAGCATGCACAAACATTTGTAAAGCCAAAAACTTAGAGGAGAAAGAAAAGAAAAAAAAAAGAAGAAGTTAAAAGTTAAAGACTAGCAACAATTACACCTGTCAAAAGCTATTTGCTTGCATGCCTTTCAAAGGCAGAACCGCACGCCCAAAGTTAGACTTTCTAATCTTCTATAACAAGAAGCACTTTAGGGCGAACTGAGTACCATATAACACTTGATTATATATGTTTTTTTTTGTTGAAATGTCATATTCAATTGATATAATCAAAAGTTTATAAATGGAATGGAACCTATCATTAATCTGAAAAACAAGATACTGTTTTCAACCTCAGGGTTGTTATGATCACAGTTCTGTCTTCAATTTGTTTATTTTTTTTGTTCTTAATTCAAGATCTATCCCATTTTATTTTGAAGGTGATACATTGATCCATATTAAAGAGTTATGCTTGAATTTCATTATGTAATAATTTGTTTGATATTATATATCATGAATTGAGTATAATTTATTCACTAATAATAAAAGATAACCCGATAATTAAAATTTAAAACTTAATATTTATAAGATAATTATTTCGCATTATGTATATTTATAATTAATTGAAATTGACCCAAATAATCTAAATGAATAGATTATTACAACTAGAATATAAAAAACTAAAAGAGTTGAAGATATAGAGCAAATATTCAATAACTTTCTGCAACATGAGTCTTGCCCACTTCCATGAAGTCATCAAACATGGGCTAAATCCAAAAGGAGGAGATTGTCTAGAAGATTTTGGTTTCAATATTTTATTTTTTTCGTTCATTCTTTTTTTGTTTACATTGTAATTAACTAGAAATGTAGCACCTGTCTATCATCTATGCCTTCTCTTTCTTGATACCTTTTGGTTAGGATGGGATGGAGAGACATGATACGTCACCTGTCCCTTATATTGTTGAAGTTACTGTATTTTTCTTTTAAAAAAAAACATGAAAAGAAGGAGAAAAACAAAATTTTGAGAAACAGAATGGCCTTCAAATGAGAACACTGATTGCATAGTCTTAGATCGTCAATTTTTGTTGTTAGTTATAAAGCCTAAATCATCATTTTCTTTGAAACAAAATTCTAGCACTCAAACTTTATGGAGAAAACAAGAAACATGTAATTACTTAACAAATTTATTTTTTCTTCTTTCCTAATTATGAAACTGGTTGCTTACCAAAGATGTATCACATCACCCATCCTCCAACATTTGACCCACAATATGGCCAAATCAATTTCTTTCAATACTAAATGGCCTACAAGAATTGCTAGAATTCTCCTTTTGAAATGAAAATAAACCAACTTGACACGAGAGGGAAGGAGAGGTATCTCCAACTTGAGATTTCTATCCAAATCTCACCTCAACCGTCTAGTGGTTTTTTGGTACAAGAAGTAAAAAACGATTCCCATTGTTTCAAATCACTGTGAGGAACTCTTTAGGATTAAGAGGAAAAAAATTAAACACTTTGGCAGATCCATTGTTTCAACTCTTGTTAGTTGGCAAAAGGGAAAAGGGACATGGGATAGGATGCCACGATTGCGCAATCTCTAGATTTCTTCTCACTAAGATCGTATTAACAAAAGGGGAACTTTCTTCATTCTTGGGAGAAACTTCACTTCAATTCTTTGCCTTGGATACGCCCTAGGGCCACCACAAAGAATCAAAATGATAAGGCTGTACCAATCGTAGTCAAGTGAAGCCAAGAGCTAGGCCCTTGTAAGCTGGCCCACATGGCCCAGTAAAAATGGGAACAAAATTTTATGATGGGAGAGTGATCATGAATTTCAGAGCACGAGCTGGTAAACAAAACCTTCCATGGAGCCCAAGGATTAAGCTCCTTGGCTCACAACAATTTCATCAACTGTAAGACTATCTTAATGAACACTTGACAATAAGTCTCATTCATCTACAATCTGCCAAGGTGCTCAGTGCTGACCACTAGTTCTGAATCAATAACAATCAATATCGAATCCTCTCTCCCTTAATGTTTGAAGTTGTTTCATTTTTCAATTCATCTTGAAAGCAAAGGATATTTGATCCAACTGATCCATTACCTGACTCCTTATGGTGAAGGAGAATTGATGAGTCCCTGTGCCAGAACGCTCCTGTGTAGTCAATTTTACACCAAGGCAACTGCTTTTAGGCTACTTTTTATTTTTTGTTCAACATTTCCCAGCTAGTGAAAGGCATATAAGCAAATTTCCCGTCCCAAGCTGTGACGAGCAAAGCACAAGTGGGAATTTAGCTGTAGTATGGTCATCAAAGAATAGAGAGCCCACCACCATGAAAAAATTGGTTGATGCTGTGCAAAAAGTGGGACACAGGAATTATTTCTTTGATGACAACAACACGTGTGAGTTGGGTTTCTTGGGTACTCAAGTTTCAAGAGAAAC
This sequence comes from Theobroma umbraticum, assembly GCF_002168275.2. Taxonomy (NCBI): domain Eukaryota; kingdom Viridiplantae; phylum Streptophyta; class Magnoliopsida; order Malvales; family Malvaceae; genus Theobroma; species Theobroma umbraticum. Next base: position 4,277,581 of record NW_018397255.1, on the reverse strand, counting down.
CCCACAGAAAGGGGAAGTGATGAGTTGTGAGCATGTGAAAACTGCCGAGTTCTCACATAAAAAGTTTAAATTTTTTTTTGAAAAATGCCTCTGTACCCAGGGCAAAAGCATATCAGAGAAAAGCTGTCTGCTATGATGCCAAGATGGTCCACGATGGTCTATCGAACCTCAGTTACATACAAAGATCTAACAAAAGCGTTGCAGAAAGCAGACTATTTTGAAAGTGAAAACCCTGGTGAAGAAAACGGGGTTTTAGAAACCATGTCCTCCGCAATCAAGGAAGAAATGATTGTTGACTGGACTCCTAGAAAGGTTTATGATATTTTCCTGCTACAATTTTCTTCGGAGTAATAAAGCCAAAAGCAACATGACTTGAATCTAGAATCTCTACTCAATTCATCTTATAGGACAGAAACTTTCCCTCAATGGGAAACTATATGCCAAACCTGTAGTATACATGTAAAAAAGCCATTGGTCTGGTTTTACGTAACTCAAGCTGAGTGGAGGAGAATGCAAGTTTAAACGATAAATTTCAGTATGGGGAAACCTTGAGCCAGCAGGAATGAGTATGGGACACATTGATTGGTGTCGCTGACTGGCGCAAAAATTCCCCAGACACACTGCTGGTTTTTATCTACTCATGATCGATGTATGGACATATGATAAGGTGCTTCTTGATTTGGGTAATGTTCACTCCTTGAAGAAAGTTACAAAAAGGAAAAGTACTCACAGATAATGATTAATTTTCCCCCCCGAGAATATGGTACTCTCAGATGACCATAACTTGCAGTCTAGTCATGAGTCACAGAGTTATCAGCACATATCCGAAACAGGAACAGAAGAGAATGGCATATACCCAAGTTTATACGTGGCCAAAAAAAGAATATCCCAACTTTATCTTGCTAAACAGCTCAATTTTTGCAACTTAATAATAAGCACATGGAACAGTGAATCCAGTCTGAAACTCTGAGGGACGGCAGTTCCATACCTAAGAACAGTTTGGAACCGAGCAAAGTATCCTGCCACTGCAAAACATATCTACTTGAAGAATGGCAAAAACGATCTTAATTTATAGACAAGACCCTATTATCACCAATTTTTTTGGATAACTCTCAGTCAATTTTGTGACCTGAGAAAAGGTTCAACAGGATATCGGAGATCCATACTAACATATACCATGAATTAGCCTTTTCTCCTACTGCAGCCAGCTGAAGCAGGGCCCAACACCCACAACACTGCAGCAAAAATTGCCATATACTTGAGCTTTGTGCTTAAGCCCCATGTTATTTTTGTTAATACTTTAAAAGCTCATAAATATCTGTCTTCAGAGTTCAAGCTAACTACTATGCGGAAACTGGGTAGGTAGCCAGCAAATCTTAGACCGGTAGAAAAGGTGGAATTGCTAATTGTGGTAGCCACAGAGACACGCATGGGGTTATCCGTTCTAGGTTCTCTTTGATACACTCATCCTGTTACGGATAAACGACACAGAGAAGCCACTATATACTCTGTTATCCATCCATTAATCTTTCGCCCTCAAAGGATAAACCAAATTTGAGGGAATTAGTCCGTCAGAAGGCGATCACATGGCCTTTTGTTGAGAGCCTGTTCTATTTCCAGAACAAGATGATAGATAACCAAAGGATGGGTAAGATGTTTCAAAAGAGACAGGAAACAGGCACTTGAAAATTGTTTTCATAAATTTTCCACACTTTAGAGAGTAGGAAAGAGAGAGGTCTTTTTGTCTTTGGATATCTCCTAAGGGCTATGAACAAGTCTATATAGAATCTACAGGGATACAAAACAAAGAAAAGGATAGAAAAACAAATAAAAGGGGCCAAACCTGGAAAAAGTTCACTGGGTGGGTGGGCTTTTTAGAGTGTAGACCCCTTAATGGTAGGCAGCTTTTCTTTTTTGCTTTCTTTTCTAATTTGTGAGTGCTGTCCAAAAGCTGGGTTGAAAAGTATGGGAAAGCAGAATCTCTAAAGACTTTACTTTCCTTCTTTCAATTACATAAAAAGGTACATTTTTTCTTTCTCCTTTTTTTGTTTTTTATTGTGCCTCCGAAATAGAATTTTGTAAAATAAAACAGGGAAAGATCAATTAGAGAAGTCCATAGGGTTTGGCTATAAGCTGGTTATCATGAACAAGCGGCTGTTTTAATTTAAACTCAATTGAAAAGTTTAGGTAGCTTGCTAACAGGTTTGGCTATAAAAATTTGGCAGAACATGAAAAATTATCATAAAATCCCATCACAAATAGAAATAATTCATGGATGAAGACTGGCTGAACAAGGCCCTGATGTTCATTTATGTAAAAGTTAGGGTTAAGATTGAATCAATGACATAGCTGTCAAGCAAGACAATCAAATAACTAACATATCACAACTCAAACACAACAAATGCTGGTAGCCTAACTGAACATCCTCAACTTCTTAATAGCTTGCTTCATGCTTCATTAAAGCACAAGCCGGAATGTCCTATTGCTCCTTTGGCTATCCAATGGGAGGAGAACCATTTTGGTAGCTAAATTAAATTCAAAATTTGTAAATACCAATTAGATGCACCTATATCTTATCAAATGATTGACTACTCATAACAGTCTAATGAAAAAATCAGTTCATGTTCTTAAACACTATGTTGTCCCAATCATCATAGGGTGTTGTATGACATTCTTAACAAAGATGCTAGTTAAGTTCCATGATCAAATTTAAAAAAAAAAAAGATGAGGGGAAGGGGGGATATGGAAACTGGCCTGTCTCCTAATGCCATTTAACTTGACTTAACATCATGAAATTTTACAAAAAGATGACTGATTTTTCAAGCAGTTCCAATGCAGAAAAAGGTTTTGTTTTAATGACAATTCCATGATTGTTCTGAGATCAAGATTTTTAAACTTGCAACTATTTGCTAACTGAACAAATAAGCCCCTAACTAAATGCAATGGTGATAAACTACAAAATGTTTTTAATCTTTGACTTCACTTATACTGAATTCAATCCTCAATCCTAAATCAGTAACGAGTACTTTCACAGTTTCACTGTACTTATCAATGTGTGGTAAACTTAAGTTTATGTAATACCAATTCGACTTTATATTCATAGGAGTATTATGGCATTCATAATCAATTCAGTTCACTTCAACATGTTTTCATCCAAAAAAATAATATAATAAAAGAATGAGGAGATATCATTTCTACCTTTTGCACCATTCATATGCTGAGGTCCATCAGAAAGAGAGAGAAAACTGGGTTGTCTCTTGAGGTAATTGAGGATGGGTTAACCACAATGAACTTGTGTCAAATGAAGATTGCATTTTTCTCTATTGAGATTTGTTTTATATGAACTTAGGCTCAAAAATGGAAAGAGTTATTTATGAACTAGCAATAAGCCATGAAAAGCAAACCATTATTCCCAACCAAACTAAGAGACTGCAAAGAATATGGTATGAGATACTTCCCAATGCTTTGAGTATTTTGAATGCACCTGTTCCAAATTGATATATCATAAATCAGCAATATGAATTTTACTGTACTGGCCTACTTCATTAATTCAAGTATTATGTTTCAACATGGTTAGATTGAACTTCCTTCGAGAAGAATTACAAGGCCACATTTTAAGGTCCGTTAAAGTCTATTCATGAAGTGGCTACACTTGGATTTAAACCATCACTCTTGGACTTAGTACCATGAAATCATCATTACCGCACCAAATAATGGCCGAGTCTGTTTTTTAAGGACAACAAGCAGAAACACAATGCAATTTCCAAATGCTATTTATTTCTATCTAAGATGGTGTGCTTTATAACAGTGTTCTCCATGAAGTTTTATATATTGCTTGAAATTATCCAACTAAACACAAATAGAACTAGAAAATACAAGGATGGGACAAAAACTCTCCTAGGCAATAGCACTTCAGCTCCAAGATCAAAGATGCATTTCCCAATAATGACCTACTAATTGCTAATCTACATTCTTCAGCAATCAAGAAAGTAGTTAAGCAATCTCATAACAAGTACCGTCATCGCTCTAGATAGGAAAAGTGAAAACTGATAATTAATTTTTTTAAGCAGGGAGTAAGCTTAGAAGTCTATCATGCATTGATAAAAATAACATAAGTAGTTATGTATACATTTTGAATCAATCAAAGAACTTATTCTACAACTATGGCAAAAAAAAAGTGCACCATATGAACACACGAGGTTTTAAAACCCTGTCAAAAGTTAAATTAGCTAACGCATAAAAGTATCTAAACTAAAGGTTTTCACCCAATTATCCATTTTCATCTTGAAGAGACCTACAATATCAGCAAGCAATCGAGGATGATTAAGCCCTAGGAGCCAACCAACCCATCTAAACTCAATGGATTTACCAGTTATCCAGAGCAATGCAAATGACTTTTGACCTCTAGAAATGGAAGGGCACCAAAATCACAAATCCTGACTCTCTCTATACATAGTCATATAGTTTCAAAACAGTGATTGCGTAGTCATTAAAGGAAACCAAATAAAGAAAAGCATAAACAATAAACATTTTCATTTTGTGTCTTCCAAGCCAGACAACGTTAAGTTATGATGTACCTTCTTTTAGTTCTAGAGGATGAGAAGTGGAAGCAGTTGGTCGAATGGTTACAACATTAAATCCACAAGAACAACTGACAACATCCTCAAAATGGGACATTTCGAACACTATAATTTGAAGATTTTAATTTAAAGACCTTAAAATTTGAATATTGAATATAAATACTTATGAAATAATACTGCACACAAGTGGTACAATACTCAAATTATTAGTAAAAGCTTAAAATCGACTATGTGTTCCAAACTAAGATATCGAGATTCGAGACATTTGATTAAACAGAGGCCCAAAAGTACGGCCCAATATTATTCAATCGATCCATTATGAGAAGTTCACGTTCACCTACAAATTAATTGGGAGAAAAGATCTTATGAAACGGTTAACTATTCCCATTCCAAAGCGAAAAGTTGACAATCTTCTCTGTTTCTAAGTTTCTCTTCTTCTTAAAAGGAATCTCCATGGTACTTCTATGTTTTTTTTTTTAAAGTGTTTTGAAGCAAATTATAATTACTATAGTATAGGTCCAAAACAGAGTAATATTTCTGAAATATGACAAAGATTTTCTTCTTAATTTTCGTGTATAACAGTGACTTTTCCCAATTTTTTTCTTGGGATAGAAATGTTTCTATAAACAATATAGTAACAATTTGACACGCAATGACATTAACTATGAACAAAAAAAAAAAGGAAAAACACGAAACAACTGACAAAAAATTAGAGGCTCACGATCAAAATGACGACTGAGTTGGAGGAGTTCTGCTCTGGTGACTGGAGAGAGAGATGAAGCTTGCAGGATTTTCCCGCCGATGATCATGATTGACAGCAGCAATGATCGGCGTTGGTTCGCCGTTGGAGGAAGAACCATCAGCTTCACCAAAAAGGAAAGGTGGTTTTCAATTTTCACGTGGCGGAGGTGCAGAGTACGTTTGATTTCCGATGCTTTTAATAATATTTAAAGAAAAGGATTACAGTGTCATAAGCACGTGCTTAAAACGTGATGATATAACAGAAATGAGAAGAAAAGGACAAGGATTCGATAAATAAGGAATAAAAAGAAAAACTGAAATCGAAAAGCCGAAGGAATAATTATCCAAAATTCTGCTTCCAAGAAGCCACGTTAGCTGCGAACTAGATTCATCCACACAAATCCCAGCGCTATTCCTCTCTCTCTCGACTCTTTTTGCTTTTGGGGTGATGGCGGTGGCGGTGGCGTTGGGGGGCCAATAAAGCTGAAACTCCCTTTGTGTTTCTATTATTAATGGCTTCCATCAATCTCAAATTTTCCTTAATGGCTCTCGCCCGTTTACAGTAAGTTCATTTTTTTTTTCTTTTTGCCTTAATCTTTTCCGGGCTTCCATGATTTTATCATTTTTTGGGAAACTTTTCTAATTATGCTTAATCTGTAATTTTTGGGTTAAAAATATGTTACTTTAGTGGTTTCCATATTAAGTCTTGGTATATCTCGGTAATTGACATAAAGACAGATAATTTTTCATCATTTTAATTATTACTTGAAAATGTTAATTGAGTGTTCTACAGGTATTTGTTAACTGAAATTTAAGGAAATGCGATAGTCTACTATGAATTGAATGTAGTGATTTCTTGTGCATTGAAGAAAAATATTTTTCGAATATTAAAAGTTTGATAAGTACTCTTAAGTCACTAGTTAGCAAGATTCTTTTATAATTTTATGTGTTATTATTCTAGAATTCTAGTGGTTTAAGTATATATGAATTGTTTTTTCTTTTCTTCTGTTTTATTTAGAGGGTACAATGGTTCGAATCCTATTAATACAGCAAATGGGTGCAAGCCTGTTTTGTTTTCTAGCATTTTGACTAGAAAGCTAGGTTTGAGTTTCAAGGGTGCTGGTAAAGTTAGCGCTGCATTGGTATCTGGAGAAGGGGATGTCCTATCTTATCCTAATAGTAATGGATCTGTTACTGGGAAAACTGGTTTTGTCAATGGACTTGTTGACCAACCAACTGGGATTGAGATACAACCTGATGCTATAGGTTTTGGAACACTTGCGGCTGAAATAACTCCTATGACTAGTGGTTTCTTGTCTGATGAATACGACCTGGATCATCCTACAGAAGGATTTGCTTCCATCCCGGAAGCCATTGAAGATATTCGTCAAGGAAAGGTTTGCCATTGCCCTAAATACATGTCTGATAATTTTTTATAAGGATTATAGATTGCTAATCAAGGAAAATTTTCAGTTAGTGATTGTTGTAGATGATGAAGATAGAGAAAATGAGGGTGATCTGATAATGGCAGCGTCATTGGTAACACCTGAGGCCATGGCCTTTATTGTCAAGCATGGAACTGGAATTGTTTGTGTGAGCATGAAAGCTGAAGACTTGGAGAGGTTAGAACTACCATTAATGGTGACCCAGAAGGAGAATGAGGAAAAACTTTGTACAGCATTCACTGTATCAGTGGTATGCTCTCTTCTTTTTTTGGAATACATGTGAAAGCTACAGCTTTTGTATTGTCAAAACTTGCAAGTTGGTGTGAGCACTTTCATTCTAATGGTGAATTCTTGTTTGGTCTTTTGCTTGCTTTCTATTTTAACTTTTTTTGTATCCTTGTTTTGACCTCAACTGCAATGGTTGCTTGCAGGATGCAAAGCATGGTACAACAACAGGTGTCTCTGCTCGTGATAGAGCTACAACAGTGCTGGCTTTGGCATCAAAAGAGTCAAATCCTGAAGGTTTCAACCGCCCAGGTCATATTTTTCCTTTGAAGTACAGGGAGGGAGGGGTTCTGAAAAGAGCTGGGCACACTGAAGCTTCTGTTGATCTTGCTGTATTAGCTGGGCTAGAACCTGCTGCAGTTTTATGTGAGATTGTGGATGATGATGGTTCCATGGCTAGGTTGCCAAAGCTTCGTGAATTTGCACAGGCAGAAAAACTGAAGATTATTTCTATTGCTGATCTAATCAGGTACACTGATGAGCCTTTTTCATAGAGAATGCTGGTGTTATTGTTAAGGTTTTATTGCTTTTCTCACTGCTTGAGTCTCTTCAAGCTAAAGGATAGGTATATGGGCTGCAAACTAGTTTGTAAACTGAATTGCCCAGTTTGCCTGCTCCTACATGAAAGGGGGAAAAAAAAGGGAGAAGTCAGAACTTGCTGCTTAATACCATCACATACCACTGGTCCTAGATGTACTAAAAGGGAAGAAAGAAGATAGACCTTGTAGAGTTAGTACGACTCCCGTCCTATGTTTCAGCCCTGTTGAGAATGGTCTATGGGTGTGAGCCCAAAAAATGAGGAAAAACTAAAGGAGAAGAAATAAAATGCATTAACCATCAATTAATGTTGCTTGTTTTTGTAAGTTCTTCCAACTATGTCCTTGCTATGTTACTGACTCTTTCATTTCCTGAAGTACTAGTGTTGGAAACATATTCAACATCTCAAAGTGGACATCTTATAAGGGTATGACTATCCAAATAGAAGGGAAAATTTAGAAGGTGAACATACACATGTTGAAATGCAGACCCACTTTTGTATCTGGGTCTGAGCAACCTAGCTTTTAAGGAACGTCTAATCATCAACATCATAACTCATCTGTTTTTTTTTTTTTTTCATTTATAGACTAACAAAATTAATCCATTTTCTGAAGTTGTTTATATTATAATATTTGGCAGATATAGGAGGAAAAGAGATAGGCTGGTGGAGCTGGCTGCTGCTGCACTGATACCCACAATGTGGGGCCCATTTAAAGCATACTGTTATCGGTCATTGCTAGATGGGATCGAGCACATTGCGATGGTTAAAGTAAGCAATTTATCTGAGCTAGCGTGCGCACCATCTTCATCTGTTTCTTTTTAATATTCAGTAGGCAACACCAATGCTAGACAACCAGGTTTTAAAGCTGGGAATTCAAGGGTATTCTTGATGTTGTAGCATTAATATGTGCTTGGGTATATTGTTAGAAGCTACATGGCGTGCATCTTGCTCTTCAGTGATGCACTCATATTTGCTGACTTTCTATGATATTGGTCATTTTTGTGTTTAACTCTGCCATCTGCACTTGTTTTTGTTGCTACAGTCATAAAACATGTTTTACTACTTTATAAAAGCGTTGCTGAGCAGATATACTTCCAGACGGCATTTGTGAGTCCTTTTGCAAGTTATAGCTTGGCAACTTGAGTTGATCAGCTGGTTATACTAGATTACATGCCTTCTTTTTGTGGACCTTGTATCACACAGAAAATTTTGTTTGCCCCAATAGTACTATTTTTGTTTTTAGTGATGATATCAGAGCTTAGGATATGGTTCTTGGGTAGCAATAGTCTTAATTAATATTTGGATTTTGTAAGGCCTGGCAAAATTCTTTGTATGTGAATGCATTAGGCACACAGGCTTGAAAGAGAGAAATAACTTGTACAATGAAATTCAGAAAAGCTTTTGAGCCTACATATACACTGTAGATAATCAATAATGAAGCCACCTCTATTCTTGCAGGATACCCTGGTTTTGGAATTTTTAAAAATCTAGTAAAGGCGTGTGATTTGGGGTTTTAATATTCCAGATATGTTTTGGAAGTTGGGAACAGCTACGGCTTTCAATAATAGTGTAAATGATAGAATAGAGACCCTAAATATGCATGTCCTGATCAGGATTTAAATGTGCCTGAAGGATAAAGAGACTCTTTTTCCCACATTAGTCAAAAAGGTGGAGGCTTTGGCAACATGTTGTCTTGATTTAGTTTAAGGCTTCAATCTAAGTTCACCGGATCATATTTTATATCATTATCTAATTGTTTCCCAATGTACTCTACTTAATCTAAACTTTTTTTTTGCCCTTATAATTTTTTATAATAGTTAATTGGGGAGGGGGGAATTTTAACTGGGACCTCCATTTTGAAGGAAAAGTGTGGCTTGTCCGTTGTATGCAAAAAACTTTATCAGACTGGGTAGATCTGCTGATATAGTAGGGAATTGACTGGATTGTGGTACCTGCAGGGTGAAATTGGCGATGGGCAAGATATTCTTGTGAGGGTACATTCTGAGTGCCTCACTGGTGACATATTTGGGTCAGCCAGATGTGATTGTGGCAACCAGCTGGCACTAGCAATGAAGCAAATTGAGGCAGCTGGGCAGGGTGTATTGGTGTATCTTCGTGGACATGAAGGTAGAGGCATTGGTTTGGGCCACAAGCTCCGTGCTTACAACCTACAAGATGATGGACGTGATACAGTTGAGGCCAATGAGGAGCTTGGGTTACCTGTTGACTCTCGAGAATATGGTATTGGTGCACAGGTATGTTTTTTTTAGCAATTTGTCAGGTATTATTTATGCATTGCCTCTGTATTTAATAGAATTACTCATGTTACCCGTTAAGTTAAATGTTCTATTATTTCAGTAGGCATCAGATAATGAATCACCCTTCGGTTGAAAATGATCATCGCTAACTAGGCAAATTTACTCTAGGGAAACTATGGGCATTTTTCATTGGGGGAATTGTGCAACCTTTAATGTAATTTAAGATGTTGTCAGTCTTTTTGTTGCAGATATTTGTAACATCGTATTTCATGCTGTAAGAAGCTCCATTAGTGCGTTTGGAATCAAAGTTTGACCATGTTTTTATACCTGTAGCATATGATATACTGACCTTTTGCATCGCCTACATGGCTGATTTTACGAATCTATCTGCTGCAGATACTACGGGATCTGGGTGTTCATACAATGAGGCTGATGACAAACAATCCTGCAAAGTATGTTGGGCTTAAAGGTTATGGTTTGGCCATTGCCGGCAGGGTTCCATTATTGACCCCGATAACGAAGCAGAACAAAAGGTACTTGGAGACAAAACGTGCAAAAATGGGGCATATTTATGGTTCAGATATTAATTCGACCAGTAACACCTCCTCTATTGCCATATCCGAGACATAAGCAGGTCTGTTTAGATATCCTTGTTGCTTGAGTTAGTATGTCAAGTAGGTCTGCTGGGATAACAACATAATCGGGAGATGCTCTGACACTGGCATTGAATTTTGATTTGCTATTTAATTTTAAAATTTTATAATAGGGAACCTAATCATGTTGAAAATCCTGGTTCAGGTTCACCATATCTATTCCATGTAAATACTTTCTTTTTTTAATTTTCTTTTGCTATGGAAGTGTAAATATTATATCATCAAGCAAATTAAGAATCAAAGGCTGTGGGGTATAAAGTACTAATTTATTTTTCTGATTGCAAGAGAAAACTGCATCATCTCCTTCGATATTTTTAAAAATATTTACTTTTATTTTTCATATATATTTACATAAAATCACATATTTTTTTTCTTTTTATTTCACTTTTTTATTAATGACAATTTTAAATTGCATATGTTTTTATTTTTATTATTATATATTTTTAATTTTAATTTTTTGATTTATTATAATGATAATGTTATTTATAATATGAAATTTCAATCAATAATAAAAAAAATGTAAATAAATGATTTTTATTAATAAGGTATAAAAAGAGTTCATTAAGCAGAAGATTTTTTATTTATCAGTTGAATTGATTTATTAATTTTTTTATAAATTTTAAATTAATGATTATAATTTAATTTAATAATTTTTATTAATTGATTTTTATTAATTGACTTTACAGTAACATAAAAAATAATAACCTTACATAATTTGTCATGAATCTTATCCTGACCCGCGCGGGAATCTTTCCTTTTGTACATTCATCATTCAGTTTTGACAAGTGGATGTTTTTTATAAGGCCACGTAATCATCCGGGAATTTGCTGGCCTCCCAGGACTGCGTATAAAGTTTCAGTAGGACTAGAGACTTAGTGAGCAAGTCATGCTTTCCATGGCTTCTGGTCAACAAATGTTGGGTGGAAAAAGGTTGAAGAAACATAGACTTGATATAAAAAATTATCTGTAAATAAAACTATAATCAATGCTAATTGGCTTGTTTAATATTTTTTTCATGAATTTTGATTTCGAGTTTTACCTTTTTTAACAATTTTAAAGAAAATTTGAAATTGTGATGTTGTACAAAGTTTAATGTAATTCATGTGTGATGTTATTTGAAGGTAAATTTATCTTATTAATGTTAAGAATTTTTGAAATTGATTTGAGATAATTTTATTAAATTAATTTTTTATATTATTTTAATAATTTAAATAGAATAATCATTTCGAGATAATGACTATTTTGATCTGTCTTTAGAAATAATCATTTTGAAAATTGATTATATAACGAAATAAATAATATCACAAAGGGAAAGTGAGTGATTATTCAATTTTCTCCAACAAAACATGTCATTAAAATTTATGTTTTAATGGTAATTTGGGAAAATTCAAATCTAAACGATCAGTACTTAGCAAACTAAGTGGGTAGTATATGGAAAGCTTTGTAGTGTATAATAAAAAGGAAGGAAAGAAGAGGAAAATTTGAAGTGGCTTAAGGGATAAGTTGAGAGCAGTAGGAAAAAAGGGAGAGGGGCATCCAATTCCTTGTTAAAGCCACAACCCACTTTCCCAGTCCTCTTCAATTTCTTCAAATGACAAGTCCGACCAAGGTGATGATCTTGGTATTGCCATTGCCAAATTACCATCATCCTCGGCTGTCTCGTAATTCCCACTTTCTCCAAACTTCTCTTTTAAAAAAACAGAAGAAAAACCCAAAATTCTAAGTCCTAGTAAAAAAAACACACAAGTCTCGAGTCTTCTTTTATTTATTTTTCTATTAGATTCACTCTCACACTCACTCTCCTCTTCTCTTCTTCAAACTCCGTGAAATAGGAAAAAAAAAAAAAAAAGCGTCCAAAACAGCCCAAAGCGAATTATAACTTTATTTTTGCCTTTATTTTTTTATTTTTTTTATTTTCTCTATGCCATGAAAAACTTCTCTTCTTCCTCTAACCACCGCCACCCGCCGCCGGCCGGTGGCCATAAACCCTACACCACACACCACCACCCTCACAATTACCAAAGCAACCACCAACCGAGACCCAATTTTCAGCCAGTCAATAACCAAAATGTCGCCGCTACCCACCGCCACCACCCACGGCCGTTGCTTCCAACAATTCCAATATCCTCCGCCGCCCAAACTTCGTAATTCGACTCATCGACGACTCTTCCTCCTCCCCCGCTAGGCCCAACGACCTCCAAACTTTAATTTCCCAACTCAACCCAGCCCCCGAAAATTCCCTAATTCACCCACCGGAAAACCTCCGCTTCCCTGTTTTTCCGGGAATGGATCCACACCTCTCTTCCATTCTCTCTCTCTGGCGTTCCCGCCTTGATGGGTCCCACCATTTTACTCCCAACCTTATTTGCAACGTCCTTGTGCCTTCTGACATGGTGGAACTCAAACAAAACCTTAAAACCCTTTTTTCCAACCATATAAAGGGATTGATGGAAGGGGACTTGGTTAAAAAATGGAGAAGAAGATCGAGGAAAAATCAGATGAGATTGCTGGTGTGTCAGCACAAATGGGTAAGCGGCATAATTCGATGGGAGGATTTTTTGAGTTGAATGACAAGAAGAAAGGTTTGATGGCGGAGAGGTCGATGATTTCAAAGCGGTTGAAGGAGTTTAAGGGAGGGATGAGGAGTTTGTTGGGGTGTCTGGAAGATGGGTAATCGGAATGTGGAAGAAGGGGATGGTGTGAGGTTTTCAGGTTTGATGGAGAGCTTGATTGGGAGAGATTTCATAGGCTGATTTTGAGGGAATGCAGGAGGTTGGAAGATGGTTTGCTATTTATGCTCATAGGCAAGAGATTCTCACTAAAATACATGGTGAACAGGTGAAAAATTTATTTCTCACTCCTTTATTTATATTGTATTTAGCTCCTTTTTTTGGGTTTTGTGATTGATTTTGGAAGGTGGATTCAGATTATTATCTTATGTGTGTTGGCATTGCTGTTTAAAACCTTGGTGATGCAGAACTTGAAAGGTTGTTTATATACTTGCCATGTGTGGTGGAGTTTAAAAAAATATGAAAAAGAGGTTTATATGCGTGAAACATGTTCATTTAAAGATTATCATCAAATATATTGACAGTGTAATTTAGAATTTAAAAACTTGAAAAGTAGGTTTAATTACTTTCCAAGTGCAATAGAGGTTAAAGCTTACAAAGTAAGTGTTTATACTTGCCTTGTAACGGATTATTATCTTAACATTGACCATGTTTATTGAAAATTTCCATGATTTTGTTTATATATATATATATATATATATATATATATATATATGTCAGGTGTTCATTTAGTTGCAAATAAAGAAATTTAGAACCAATTAATAAGTGGGGCCTGCAAGAAATTAAGGTATTATCAAACTGAAAAAGCAGATTCTGTTTATCTTCCCATGCAGTAGTAGATAGTAACTGCAAGATGATTAGGAAATTCTCTTTGCTCTTTTATTTATTTTGTTCTTGTGTTACTTTATTGTTTAAATTTAGTTATAGTGTGGTGTTTTTTTTCTGGGTTTCTCTTATAAGTATTAAATGCACAGATAATGGTATTGATTGGAGAGACTGGTTCAGGAAAGAGCACACAGCTGGTCCAGTTTCTTGCTGATTCAGGAATTGCTGCTAATGAGTCAATTGTCTGTACTCAGCCACGAAAGATTGCTGCTATCTCATTAGCACAAAGAGTTAGAGAAGAAAGCATTGGATGTTATGATGATAATTCAGTCGTATGTTATCCAACATTTTCATCTGCTCAACAGTTTAATTCGAAGGTTATATATATGACGGACCACTGCTTACTCCAGCATTATATGAATGATAGGAATTTGTCGGGGATTTCTTGCATCATTGTTGATGAGGCCCATGAAAGAAGTTTGAACACCGATCTTCTTTTGGCATTGGTTAAAGATTTACTTGGTCGAAGGCTTGAGTTAAGGCTTGTAATAATGTCTGCAACGGCTAATGCAGATAAACTCTCAGACTACTTTTTTGGTTGTGGAATCTTTCGTGTGATGGGGAGACACTTTTCTGTTGATATTAAATATGTTCCTTGTGCAACCGAGGGAACTTCTGGCTCCGGTATGGTTGCTTCATATGTTTCTGATGTCATAAGGATGGCTGCTGAGGTTCACAAAACAGAGAAAGAGGGGACTATTCTTGCCTTTTTGACTTCCCAGATGGAAGTAGAATGGACTTGTGATAATTTTGAAGCTCCAAACGCAGTTGCATTACCATTGCATGGAAAGCTATCCTTTGAAGAGCAGTTTCATGTTTTCCAGAATTACCCTGGGAAAAGAAAAGTTGTATTTGCAACAAATATTGCAGAGACGTCACTTACAATTCCTGGGGTCAAGTATGTGATTGATTCTGGTATGGTGAAGGAGAGTAAATTTGAACCTGGCACTGGAATGAATGTTCTTAGAGTGTGCTGGATCAGCCAGAGTTCCGCTAATCAACGGGCTGGTCGTGCTGGGAGGACAGAACCAGGAAGATGCTACAGACTATACACAGCTAGTGATTTTGAGTTGATGCCTCCTAATCAGGAGCCTGAGATTCGCAGAGTTCATCTTGGTGTTGCAGTTCTGAGGATCCTTGCTTTGGGAATCAAGAATGTTCAGAGTTTTGATTTTGTTGATGCACCTAGTTCAAAAGCCATTGACATGGCAACTAGGAATCTTATCCAGTTGGGAGCCATTATTCAAAAGAATGGTATTCTTGAATTAACTGATGAAGGACGGTACTTGGTAAAATTGGGGATTGAGCCTCGTCTCGGTAAGCTGATTCTCAGTTGCTTTCATTGTGGCCTGCGTAGAGAGGGCCTTGTTCTTGCTGCTGTTATGGCAAATGCCAGTAGCATATTTTGCAGGGTGGGTAATGAAGGTGATAAGGTAAAAGCTGATTGCCTTAAGGTGCAATTTTGCCACCGGAACGGTGATCTCTTTACTCTGCTTTCGGTGTACAAGGAATGGGAAGCTCTCCCGCACAACAGGAAAAACAAATGGTGCTGGGAAAACAGTATAAATGCTAAATCAATGCGGAGGTGCCAAGACACAGTCACTGAATTGGAAATTTGTCTGCAAAAGGAACTTTCTGTTATTATTCCAAGCTTTTTGTTATGGGATCCTCATAAGTCTACTGAGCGTGATAAATTTTTGAAGGCAATTATACTGTCTTCCCTGGCTGAAAATGTGGCCATGTATTCTGGATACGATCAACTTGGTTATCAGGTGGCATTGACTGGACAACATGTTCGGCTACATCCTTCATGTTCATTGCTGATATTTGGTCAGAAGCCGAGTTGGGTTGTTTTTGGTGAACTCTTATCAATAACTAATCAGTATTTGGTTTGTGTAACTGCTTTTGATTTTGAATCTTTAGCAACACTTCATCCTCCGCCCCTGTTTGATGCATCTAGGATGGAAAGCAGAAAGTTGCAAGTGAAGGCAGTGACTGGTTTTGGTAGTACACTACTAAAAAAATTCTGTGGGAAATCCAACCATAATCTTCGATCTCTTGTATCACGGATTAGGACTGCCTGTATGGACGAACGGATTGGTGTTGAAGTCAATGTTGATCAGAATGAGATTCTGCTGTTTGCTTCGTCAATGGACATGCAGAAGGTTCTGGCCTTGGTAAATGAGGTGCTGGAATGTGAAAGGAAATGGTTACTTAATGAATGCATGGAGAAATGTTTATTTCATGGACAGTGTGCCTCACCATCTATGGCACTTTTTGGAGCCGGTGCTGAGATTAAGCATCTTGAAGTTGATAAGAGATGTCTGACTCTTGATGTATTTCATTCAAATGTGAATGGCCTTGAAGATAAGGAGCTTTTGATGTTCTTTGAGAAATATTCTAATGGTAGTATTTGTTCTGTCCATAAATCTCAAGCCAGTGGACATGAGAGTGATGACAAGGAAAAATGGGGCAAGATAACGTTCCTAAATCCTGATGCTGCCAGAAAAGCTGCTGAGCTGGATGGAGTTGACTTTGCTGGCTCTGCATTGAAGGTACTTCCTTCACGGACATCGTTTGGAGCTGATCATAAGATGTTCTCGTTCCCTGCTGTCAAAGCAAAAGTTTATTGGCCTCGCAGGCTGAGTAAAGGGTTTGGAATTGTTAAATGTGATCTGCTTGATATTGGTTTCATTATTGATGATTTCTCTAGTCTGGTAATAGGGGGAAAATATGTTCGCTGTGAAGTTAGCAGGAAATCTGTTGATGCCATAGTGATATACGGAATTGATAAGGAGCTTTCTGAAGCTGAAGTTTGGGATGAACTACAGACGGCAACAAAAAGGAAAATCCATGATTTTTTCCTGGTGAGAGGAGATGCTGTGGAAAACCCGACATGTAGTGCTTGTGAAGAGGCACTCCACAGAGAAATAGCCCCCTTTATGCCTAAAAGGACTCCCCATGCAAATTGTTGCCGGGTTCAGGTTTTCCAGCCTGAACCAAAGGAGAGTTTCATGAAAGCCTTGATCACCTTTGATGGAAGATTACATTTGGAGGCTGCAAAAGCTTTAGAACAGCTAGAGGGGAAAGTATTACCTGGATGTCTGTCATGGCAGAAGATAAGGTGCGAGCAAGTGTTTCATAGCTCTATATCCTGCTCATCATCTGTCTATGCTGTTATTAGGAAGCAACTGGATTCTTTACTAGCAAGCTTCAGACATCTAAAAGGTACTCATGCTGGCATAACATTATTTTTTTTTTCTTTTTCCTGTCTAGCATTCATGTGTATTTAAAATATTAGAGGGGTAGTTACTCTATAAGTCCTAAAAGTTTGCATGAATGTGCAATAAGACTTGTAGGTTTGAAAATGACCAATTTAGTCCTAAATCCATTCAATTTCTAATGGTGGAAGTCTGTTAACCTAAAACCATAATGGCAAAGCCATCATGTCATTATTATAATTTATATGGCCATGTATCGATTTTTTGTAAACCACTTGTCATTCATGTCACCATTGGTGGGTTGAGTAAGATATATATGTCATCATTTTTCTTTTTTACTTGTTCTTTTTTTTTTTTTCCTTTTTTCCTTCTTTGCTTCTTCTCAGAGGTTCAGAATCTCACAATCTCTCTCAATAATCCCCCTCTTGCTCTCTCTTGCCACCTCTCCTTACCAATGTCAAATCATTTCATGCATTTGGCACTAGGGCATATAATGGAAAAGAAAAGAAACATTAGATCTAATTTAGATTTCCATCTCTATATCTTTTCTTTCCATTATGTCAGTACATTGAGAGATATTGATTCAGGATTTTACAGTAATGGAAAAGAAACACATGCTCACCATTTCTGAAATCTCAGGATTTTATGGATCATATCAAGATATTGATTCAGGCCATTTCTCTTTCTTTTTTTTTCCCCCTTTGTGCCGGTGTTTGTTTCTTACTTTCTATTGAAATTTAACATAGCATTTGGTTGCTTGTCAATTATAAGTTATTTTTTTTATTTATTATAAAGATAAAGAATTAGGAATGGAGGCATTAATTATTGTTATCTTTACACTATTCTAGAACAAGAAACATGTTTAACAGTGAAGTTAAATTATAAGGATTGGTGATAAAAGGAGAAAAGAAAATTTAAAAATGTACTTTCAAGTTGGAAAGAAGGAGAGAGTTAAAGCTAATTGGAAAAGAGAGTGGGAAATTTATAAAGAAGACATGGAAAAAAAAAAAGAAAAGTAAGAAAGGAAACAAATGTCTGTCCTTAATGTGCCATATAGGTGACAACCAAACAAAAGCTGATAGTTACATGTCAAATTTGGTCTTACTCTTATTAAAGGTGACTGACAGAAGTGCTCAATCCCCGTACTATGTGTAAGTTGAATGATTTAATAGGTCATTTTCAAATTATAATACTTGATTGCACATTCACATAAACTTTTAGGATTCTTAGTATAGTTATCCTGATTTTAACCTATTAATACTGCACTATAGATAGTTAGTTTTGCAGCATATGGGTGATACTAAAAATTAATGAAGAGGTGAATTTTAGCATATAAAAGATTAGAATATATCTTCTAAAAGATGAGGAAAAAGTTTTTCTGTAAGCTGATTTCTTGAGCACTAATTTAGTTGTCTCTATAGTTTTCGGCTCCTTTTGCCTGCACCTGCTTCTCTGCTCGTCCTGGATTTTCTGATCAATGATTGGTATCTTGGCCAAAAGAAACAGGGATATTGGAGAGAAATATTAGGAGGGTGACAGTTTTGTGTTGTGCAGAAGTGGGATTACAGTGGAAAATAACTTTCCAGTTGGATAAGACTTCAACTCAAAATACTAAGTGGAGAGTTTGAGATGGTTACAGAGAAACTCTTCCATCCAATATCAGTATAGACTAAAGGCTGCATATCCTCATGTTGACATATTTGACTAAGTATTTCAGCAGTTTGATCATAAGGAGTTCACAAGTTCTCTTAAATTGCCAAGTGCTGATGGGCATAAATTATATTTTTTACAGGTGCAGGTTGCTACCTAGAGGCAAATGGAAATGGTTCCTATCGGGTGAGAATATCTGCCAATGCCACCAAAACCGTGGCAGAGTTGAGAAGGCCTGTGGAAGAGCTGATGAATGGTAAGACTGTAAATCATGCCAGCCTCACTCCCTCCATACTGCAGCATCTGTTCTCTAGAGATGGCATCACTCTGATGAGATCATTGCAGCGAGAGACAGGAACCTACATTTTTTTTGACAGGCATACTCTCAATATAAGAATCTTTGGCTCTCCAGATGATGCTGCTGTGGCCCAGCAAAAATTGATTCAATCCCTTTTATCCTACCATGAGAGCAAGCAGCTTGAGGTCAAACTTCGTGGTCGGGGTCTGCCTCCTGACCTGATGAAGGAAGTGGTAAAGAAATTCGGGCCAGATCTCCATGGGCTCAAAGAGAAGGTGCCTGGCGCTGAGTTTGCTCTTAGCACCAGGCATCATGTTATTTCAATTCGTGGTGACAAAGAGATGAAGAGGAAGGTAGAAGAGATTGTTCTTGCGATCGCAGAGACAGGTAAACATTTAGCTGAGAGATCTGATAGTGAGGTTACCTGCCCCATTTGCTTGTGTGAAGTTGAAGATGGCTACCAGCTTGAAGGCTGTTCCCATTTCTTCTGTCGTTTGTGTTTGGTAGACCAATGTGAGTCTGCCATCAAAAACTTGGATAGTTTTCCGGTATGCTGTGCCTACCAAGGTTGTAAAGCTCCCATATTGCTTGCTGATTTGAAGTCTCTCCTGTCAACGGAGAAGTTAGAGGAACTCTTTAGGGCTTCTTTAGGGGCATTTGTTGCATCCAGTAGGGGCACCTATAGATTTTGTCCGTCTCCTGATTGCCCGTCAGTGTATCGTGTTGCTGATCCTGAGACTTTTGGTGAGCCTTTTGTCTGTGGAGCATGTTATGCAGAGACTTGTACTAGGTGTCACCTGGAGTATCATCCATATCTGTCGTGTGAGATGTACAAGGAATTCAAGGAAGATCCAGATTCATCTTTGAAAGAGTGGTCCAAAGGAAAAGAGCAGGTGAAAACTTGCCCAGTCTGTGGATATACAGTTGAGAAAATCGATGGTTGCAACCATGTTGAATGTAAGTGTGGGAGGCATGTTTGCTGGGTCTGTTTGGAGTTCTTTAGTAGCAGTGATGATTGTTATAGCCACTTGAGGGCTGTTCACATGGCTATCATCTAATTTTAACCTATCTCACATTTTTTGTCGTAGGTTTTCTGTTACCATAACCCATGTAAATACTAATAGAGCCACATGTACAGGGCTATACACACATCTTGCCTGCAGATACAGACACCCGTAAATAATTTTAAACCGTTTCACATTTACTCGTGTTATTATAAAAGCTGCATCGCAGAAGTTTGTGCAGAAAAGGATTGCCTTCCCAAATGGGATTATAATATCAGATAAAACTCAACAAATATACCCGTTTCCTACTTTTAGCTGTTTGATTTTTGGATAAAGGTTCTCCTATTACTACTGATACAATAGCATTCAGAGCAAATATCTATAACCAAATGCAAAACCCACACTAGCAATGCCAAGGCAAAGCGCCAAAGCAACTAACCACGACATCTCATCCCCATTTCCGCCCTCATTTCCCTCTGGCAGCAATCTTTTCCCTTCTGGTTTGTCACAACAATGCTTCTCTTGCTTTGGCAACTGGGATTGCAGGTTTGAGACTTGAATCTCAAGCAATCTCACCCACTGCCGATAAGCGAACAACTGCAACGAATCCTTCACAAAGGCATTCGATATACGCTCCCTCTCCTTAGCCAAGCCTGCTGCCTTCTTTTCTGCTTCCCTTGCACGCGTTTGAGACAATCTCAACGCCTTCAAAAGCTCCAACTTGTCATCCTCACCTTCATTTCTAAATACCAGAAACTCATGATCGTCTTTATCAGTCTCTCGTCCCGTGCTGCAAACTCTATTCATCGACAAAGCAACCGCCTTATCCACCCCTGTAAAGACCTTCAGAGGTGGAGGGAGATCACAGTTTTGCATTAAATCAATACCAGACTTTTGAGAAATAAGAGTCCCTAACATCGTATCATTCTCTTTAGCAACCCTGGAATTCAACTTCTGATGGTTCTGCACCTGTCTCGCCATTGCTGATGGCTCCATGTTTGCAGTACAACAAACCTTGATCAATCCCCGAGTGCTTCTCCTTGAATCGGTACAGATCAGAATTTGGAAGAAAAGCCGTGTTAAGGCGCGGAAGAACGAAAAGGGGTTGGTGAAAGAGAGATACCAGCGCAAGTAACGGTGAAGTTTGCGAGGGGATTAAGGCTTTTATATATATCTTTTTATATTGGAAATTCGTTCCTTGCGTGCTTAGACTTAAGCTACAAATTAGACCATCGGTGTGATTTTGGGTTCCTTTTTTGTGTGGTCGCAGAAGTCTCCACTCTACCTTTTTCTCCAAGAATATATATAATTGACTATTAAAGAATGATTGCTGGGAAAGTTTAGAGCATGAATTTCTATTCTCCTGTTGAGATTAAGCTGCAAGCTTTTTCATTGTTCTACTCTTCTTTTATCACAAAAATAAATAATAACGTCATGAAATTAATATTTGCCTTGTTTGTGTCTAAAAGTGACCCCCCCAGTGCCTAGTAGTGTTTTACAAGGATTCTATTTTTTGGCTGTTTAATCACATCCAAAAGGTATTTCCAATTCAATTAAACTAGCATTAGATTGATAATGAAGATAAACCCATTGCCCAAAAGTTACAAAAATGAAAGGCTTCGCAACCCAAAAGAA
The DNA here is from genome assembly GCF_002168275.2 of Theobroma umbraticum. Taxonomy (NCBI): domain Eukaryota; kingdom Viridiplantae; phylum Streptophyta; class Magnoliopsida; order Malvales; family Malvaceae; genus Theobroma; species Theobroma umbraticum. The sequence goes on along the minus strand of NW_018397255.1, from coordinate 4,255,818 downwards.
CTGTCACAATGATCTCTGCACCTCATCTAGTTTGGAGACAACCAAAACCAAGAGAAATATCAAACATCTCCCTGTTTGCAATAACCAAGACATGTTATTAAATGTGAGGTAGCAGGCATGCCTCATTAATCAAGTACAGCCCAAAATGATGGTCACAAAATATTTCCTCATGGGTGATAAAAGTTGGATACCAATTGTTTTTATATACAAAAAGAACAAAAATTTCCAGGAAAAAAAAATCAAATCTTTAAAATTTTCTATCATCAGGGTTACGTCATATGTGTTTATGAATTGGGCCTTGGTGGGTTTAGTTTTAGGCTTAAGGTTTTAAGGAAATTTTGGTATATTAGGTTGTAAGGAATTTGTTTATATTTACATAAAGAACAGCACTTATTGTGGTTAAAATACAACTCAAAAAATCAATACCCAAGTCTAGGAAGTAAGATGAGAAAGTACATGGTGGTAGTAAAAGCATCATTTTCCCATGGCTATTGCTTGGATCTCCCCAACAGAAAAAAAGGGGGTAATGTACTAATGTTATTGCCATCAATTAAAGAATTTGTTGGGCAAATTAAGCAAATTGTTCTTGAAAGTTTGGCAGATACTTATTTTTTGTTAAACATGTCGGCACCAAATCAATGAATCACTCTTGTCATGCATATTTATTACTTTTAGAACAATTTTTCCATGAATTAATGACTATGTACAATATGAATTTCATTCAGAAGCAAAATACAACAATCTCCAACTGTCTCTTCTGTATCCAAGCACAAAAAATTGCACAAATTGTTGGGTTTTTGCTTTGACGTTTAAATTCTACTTTGCTTAGTTGGCATCTTCACCCACTTTATTCACTTGGTTTTTCACTGGTTCAATCAAGGATTGAATGACTTCCTTTTCCACATCATCTGCATTTTTTCAGCCAAGATAATCCATGAACTCAACTCAATATTGAAAAACGTCCACAGATGATCAAATTAATCAATCTTGAAATTCAAAGTCCAAGATTCCATGCAATTATATCGAAGAACTGATCAACTCTTTTCTTATGACTTGCACAAGGGGAAAGGGAAAAATCCATGCAGGCAGCCATCAGGATCGGAAATTAAGAAGTTCAAATCAGTATACAAAAGACTGCTGCCACAAGAACAGGAAAAAAGCACGAAAAAAAAAGGGTGCTTGGGCATTTTTGTGAAGTACAGTAAAACCTTCTGAATTAGCTCTTCTGCTATACGAGCATCCTTGGCGGTTCTTTGGCTATGGTTTCAATGAAGCTTTCCGCTTCCGGAAGTGTATCAGCAACTTTATCTGCTACCTTCTCCACCTCCTCTGCCACCTTCTCCATTACCTCCACCACACATTCAACAGTTTCTACAACTCTGTCCTCCTTTTCCACAGAATCGACCAAACTTTTTCTAAGAAATGTCATGAAACAGCAATAAAAATCATGGTTGCCTCATTGCCAACATGTAATCCAGGCCTAATTACCCCTTTCTTGATATCAGAACTGATAAAAGAAGTGATTTAAAACTTACTTTTTTTCGCTAGTAAGGGTCCCCATTTGTGCTTCCGAAACGAAGGCACCGCTTACAATAACATTCCCAGCACCCAGCTTTTCCTGTTTAATATATTGTGCAACCAACAGCTGAAGATTATAAGCATTATTACAGAACAAGGAAAAGTAGTACAGTGCTGTTTTTATTGCTTACTATACCAGGAATTGGTAAAGGCACCAGGTGAACTCGAAGCTCCAGATTCAACAGAGTTGCACAAAAATCCTAATCCTATATATCAACCAAAGATGAATATATTGTTTAACATGAACATCCCAAGCCAACGCCAAGAGGCAACAATCCAAGCTTGATTATGAAACTTGGCTGATGGTTGCATCTTGATTTAAGGTAAGGTTGAAATCCTTGGCTGGTTCCAGCAGAAAAACCAACTTTCGAGCTGCAACAAAGTATCAATCTTGTCGTTGACATTGTTTCAACTTTCAACGTACTGAAAAGGCTATATATGGAGTTTGGAAGTTGGAGCCTTTATTTGATATATGCAATGCAATAGTAACTCTCAAAAGACAATGAAGTTTGTTGAGATCTAGGCATTTATAATTGATGTTGTTGAATAATTAATCAAAAGATTACTTGGAAAAGCATATTAAAGATGCATGTTATTAATTAGTTCATTGCAGATTAGATTTTTAGAGTTCAAATTTTGTCAAAGAAAAGCTATACCACCTTGCCAAAAGAGTTAAAAGAGTACGAGTATTAAATAATCCTATTTGCCTAAAGTATTATTTTGATAATTGTGATTTATATTAAATTGGGGGTTTCCAAATGCTTCATTCTAATTCTGTCTTATATAGTATTAAACCAATTAATTTACTTTATGGTTTATCTTAATTCTGAATTACTCTAATTAATCCTCTTAATTAAAATCAGCTACCAGCTAATGGTGACATAGGATGCATGGTAGCTTCGGCTGGTTCCCTTAGAGGATGGTTAAGTAAAACATAAACCCACTAATAATCCTCGTCCAGAACTAACAATGTAATATAATATACAACGTAGTTTTGTGATTGCCTAAAACCTTGGCGGCGGGGCTTTTACTTTTGTAGCCGTTAAGAGAATAGTCGCAGGTACCAAGTTCTAATAGAAGAAGTAAGCAGGGTTTACTTCGAGTTCGAATTCAACAAGTAAACGGGGCAAACGCCTAGGCTTGCTGCTTTTACTATAAAAGCCGTTCCCTCTGTTTATTTGCACCGTCTTACTTCGCTCTTTAACAGGCTAGGCTTTTATTTCTTTACACAATCTCTCTCCTTTAATTATTAATTATTATTTTCTCAGGCTATGGGATTGTTGTATTGTTTGCTTTAATTTTTTTTTTAAATAGGTTCATGCTAAGAAAAGATGGATTTGACCTAATAAATTAGTGAACAAAATGTCACATACGAGACATAACTTTGACCCTTATTATAATCAAATAAAGACCACCGAAGCAGCAAAAGATTGTTCTGAGCTCAAAAATCGTCAAAACCAACAAACCCACTCCTAACATTCCACCCTCTCCCAATGGTTAAATCCTTTCTCCCATTCCTTGACTCACAAAAGAAACCAAGGCCATTCTATCTAGGAGGCTAGCTGCTGATTGCACCAAAAATCTTCGATTGGAGTCCAGAAAAGCTCGTGACAGCAGCACATACCTTGCAAAACTTCTTAATATCTCCAAAGATGAGCACCCTGACCAACTTATACAAAATAAGGTCAGATAACGTTGAAAAAGAAAATTACAAGAAAATACAA
>NW_018397255.1:4252315-4252506 GCF_002168275.2 Theobroma umbraticum | reverse complement strand
TGAATCAGTCTGCCTTAGCTTTAACCTACCAGCTATTCCTTGGATTACAAAACGAGAAATCTATGACAAGAGAAAGCTATGGTTGGTTGATTTCAGCATTAAATAAAGACTTAGCAATATGCATATTAATATTTGTTTACAAGTAACACCATGCCAAGCATAAAACAAGCAAGCAAAATAAGTAAACCAAA
>NW_018397255.1:4252114-4252305 GCF_002168275.2 Theobroma umbraticum | reverse complement strand
ATCAGTTGAAGCATAGAATATAAGACACCAACATTGGATGTTCTTAAATTCACAAAAAAAACCTGGAAATGTCAACTACCTGCTCAATAATTTTTAAAATCCAACAATGAAGTTTAAAATAACTTGATTGGACAATGATTTCATCTTTTCATAAACACACCATACCAAAATTCATCCTTAAAAACCACAAA
>NW_018397255.1:4250502-4252014 GCF_002168275.2 Theobroma umbraticum | reverse complement strand
GGACTGATGTTTCTTGGAGCTCTTGTGAACCTGATTTCTTACCTCTTGCCATGACTTTGTTGGAGGCTTGGGACTCACATCTTTAACCTTGCTGTACTGTTATGAAATTTGCAGAGATTTGGATAAAAGTTCAGTTCATGAAGTTGCATTCCAGAAAAGCCGTTCAAATTTTATTAATAATGAATATTCAGTGCACCTGTAGGACTTGGTTTTATTTTCTATGAATTCTTATTGGCCTCCATTTTATGTCTGACTGCTAATGTTTTACCATGGTTCATTTGTCAAACTTTGTTCAACAACTGGTTGCTGACAATTTTGTTATTACATTTTATTTCTCTGGGGGATTGTTTAACGGCTTTGTTCATTGGCCTAGCCTCCTAAGCTATTTTCTGGTTATATTGCCCTTCTATTTGTAAGGATATAAATTTGCCAAGTTGCCTCGCCTAGAAGCTCCCCTGGCATTTGTTTCCCGTTTCCCTTTGTTGGAGGGTAATTCCTTGTACATGAAGGCAGCTGGGCTATGTGGATTCTCTCACAATTATATATATCTGTTTGAATGTTTTCTGTGCTTCCCTTTGTCTCAATGTAACACTGATGTATCTTATAGGTTCAGATTTTGCAGGTGAAAGAAACCATACTTGTCTTGGTAGCCACTGGGTTTTCGATATTGTTTTTCTGGGTCCTGAATTGAGAAAATAGCTCCTGTGATTGTAGTAATTACAAGAAACAAATGTGAGTTGTTTGATCTCATCAATCTAGGTTTTATGTGGTTCAAATTAAAGTTGATAGGATAGCTGTAATTTTAGAGAGAAGTAGACCATGAGAAAAAGAGTATGTATTGATTATGGTGGGCATTCATTCATTAGGCACAACTGAGCTGGTTTGAAAAAGAGCAATCATTGCAGCTAGTAATACTTCTTTAATGGGTTTTGGTTGTTCTACTTGCCTGCTTAAGTTAGAAATTGTATTCTTTCAATAGCTATTGGGGCCTTGTTGTAGCAAATTGATGTATTGAATCTGTATAACTGAGTTTGATACTTCATATAGGTAACCTTTGATGCTAGAAACCATTTTTATTATGTAGAACCACTTGTTTGTCGGGGTTGTTTTGAGTCAGTAGGACCATTAACGGTACAAGTGTGTTTTATGGTATTTCATAGATCATTTGTTTAGACTATTAGATGGCAGAATTCCAAATTCCTTTTTTTCCCCTTTTTTTTTCTTATGCAACTTTTACTTTTTAACCCTTTCTGAACTGTTTATAATTTCCATGCCAACTATTGTTCATATATCAAACCGTGTCAAGTATTCTGCTACATAGATTTGGTTGTATGTACTTGCCGCAATTTTATTCTACTGGGGCTGAGTATAGCTCAGCTCCTTCCCCGGCTTTTAAAAGTTTAAACTTTGTTGCTGATGCTTTATAGATCTTGCTTTCTCTCTCTGTGCGTGTGTGTTATTTGTGGTTTTTAAGGATGAATTTTGGTATGGTGTGTTTATGAAAAGATGAAA
>NW_018397255.1:4238265-4250402 GCF_002168275.2 Theobroma umbraticum | reverse complement strand
CATGGCAAGAGGTAAGAAATCAGGTTCACAAGAGCTCCAAGAAACATCAGTCCTCTCAGCATATAACTGTTGGACATTTTCAAATAAAATATATGATTTCATATCAAAATAGAAAGATAAATTGTGATTGTTGAAAATTAAAATTAAAAGAAGGGTAATGTTTGTTGAAAATAAAATAAATAAATAAATAATAATAAAAAAGTCAATTTTATTGGAAAAGATTAATAGGACCAATTCTTTGAAATAGACACAAATAATGTTTGTTGGGAACAAACATGTAAATCTATAAAAGAGAATCTTCTTTATCCAATTGAACGTACATCAAAAAACAAAAACTTTCCTTCCTTTTCAAGTTTTTTAAATTTTCTTTTATACTATTTTCTTGCAAAAAAATACTATAAAAGTTTGATATTTTTGTTAATTTCGTCAATACAAAACGCCGTCAATTCAGTGGTCTAACAATAACTATTTATTGACTTCTTGTTTACTTATTTTGTTTGAAATTAATTATAACGATTGTTATTTTCTGTTACTGTCTGAATTGCACGGCTTTTGTAAGGGGAATTTAAATTGTTGGTAGGGGACAGTAATGGCTGTCTTGATATAGGACATAGTAATTAAAAGCGAGACAGTAAATTTCCATACCAATATTCAGCTGATTTTGTGTGAAAAGGGTGTAAATTCAATATGATTAAGTGCCATGTTTACTTGTGAAAGAAGTAATATTATTATAATCAAAAATAAATTTGAAGAAAAGCAACAAATTGTCATCAAGGCGGTTAATTTGATCTATAGGAGATAAGAGTTTTAATTTAGGTCTCTTGTACATCTAATTAAACTGGATATCTTATTCCATATAGGATTTAGCAAATAACAGTATATATATAGTATAAATAACAACCTTGTGCTATAATTAATTTTCATTATTTTTTGTTTGCAGTCCTTGAAAAATTATCGGCTTGTGACAATCATGTCCAATTGTGGAATTCCCATGGATGTAGTGAGAAGCATATTGAGTCGGCTTCCTGTCAAGCCTCTTCTCCGTTTCAAGAGCGGTTCAAAGGAATGGTATTCCTTAATCAATGATCTTTATTTCATCAAACTCCATCATAGGCAATCAGTGGAAACCAAAGTCAACATCATAATTAAAGAAATAAGATCAGATAAATTCCTTTCTACAAATTTCAATGGCATCAATTTCAACAACCCCACAACAATTGATCACTCATTGAAGCATCTTAGTGGATGTGATGAAGGTGATAGAGATGTTCTATTTTTTGGTTTATGCAATGGATTAGTTTGCTTAATCAACAGTAAGATAATCGTGTTGTAGAACATCTCAACAAGAGATTATAAAATCATACCGAATAAGTCGTGGAAAGAAAGAGGTGCATGGTGAAAGATTTCAAACTTCTATGGTTTTGGGTATGATTCAATAAATGATGATTACTAGATAGTAAAAGTTGTAAAGGAGGTCGACTCATCAACTGATACACTTATAAGTGAAGCAAAAATTTACAGCCTGAAAACAAATACATGGAGAAGGGGTGAAGAAATCCCTTACTACTTTTGTTATCCTTCAGTAATGGGTACATTTGTTTGTGGAGCTTTCCATTGGAATGCAATTAAAGAGAAAATATGGGGATATCCCGTAAGCATCATTGCCTTTTATGTTGAAACTGAGAATCATGGCCTAATAGAGCTGCTCGACAACATGGAAAATGAAACATATGATGTGGTTGTGGGGGCTTTGCAAGGATGTCTTTGTGCAATTGCCACTCATTTCAATGATACAATTAATATATGGATGATGAAGGATTATGGGGTGAAAGAGTCTTGGACGATGCTGTATAGTTTCCAAGGAGGGATATATTAAACTCCTAGTCTATATGGTGAGGCCTTTAACTTATTCAAGGAATGGTGACCAACTTCTATTAGACCGGAATGGCCAATCTCTTTTATGGTATGATCTTTATATATATATATAATTAGAAAGAAAAATTCGAACTCTGTTTTTTAAGTAGAGGGATAATACACTTACTAATTAATCAAATGTTTGGGAGTACTCTTTATTTGTTCTTTATCATAGATATTTAAGGATAAAAGAACATTTGTATTATGTCGAATCATAAATACTTGTAAATGTATGATCAAGTTTCAAAAAATCTATATCCATTATCTAAAAGATCTTCTAGACTTGTTTCCGAACTAAGGAAATTATGAATCAAATATTAAAAATTGGTTCAATCAATTGTTACCACACTAATTTATACAATGGGTACAAAAATTAATGTTTCACTGAGTTTTTACACCATTGTGCACAAATTTATTCCCTTTTCAATTATTATAAGATTAAAACCATTGATTTTTTATTGGCAAACTTGTCTTTTGAATTAATACCACCGATGGTTGTTTTCATTCTCTCAACTACGTTTTTGACCAAAGGAACCCATTACTCATGCTCATGTAATTTTGTGGACAGCTGTAGCATACACTGTAGCACCCGACTAAAGAGGCTATTCGTAACGTCAATTTACTGATTTTAATCAACATTAATATATGGATGATGAAGGATTATGGGGTGCAAGAGTGTTGGAGGATGCTGTATAGTTTCCAAGGAAGGATATCTTCGACTCCTCATCTATACATTTTTGAGGCCTTTGGATTATTAAAGGAAAAGACGTTTAAAGACGTCCACCGTCCTCGGTCGAAGAATGTTAAAGCCTTTCTTGTGGAGATTTGTATGGAAAGTCTCATTGAACTTGATGATTCTATCATAGAGTAAATAAGATTAAAGATTGGAGAAGGAGATGACGGAATATTGGCGCAAGATTTTTGCTCCTTATCTATTCTTTATCATAGATATAGCTCCAGCAACATACAATGCATTAACCGTTTATTTTCTTTTATTTTAAGAATACTAGTATGTTTTTCTTTTAAGGAAAAAATGGGTTTACAAGGTTACCAAATTTAAACTTTACTGATATAATTATAGTACTTATATTATAGAAGAAGATGATCACTTCCAAAACCAAAAGATAAACATTGTACATATTGAGGGAGCGAGAATTGTTTCCACATCCAATGTGGTTAAGGCCGACTTCCAACCAAAAGAGTGGGGCCTTTTCGTTAAAGAGAGGGACGACATACATGAAAACGTGACCAAGTCATATGGGCAAAAACTATTATCCTTAATTTATAATCATGATTAGGATATTCTCAACTTTGATAGCATAGTGTTAATAATTTCAAGCATGATTTTCCTAGGGTGGTCTGCTTTATGATTTGAAATTGAAATTCAACTTCCCTGGCAAAGTGAAGCCAGGTGTTATAACCTTTTTTGCCCCTCTTTTTACATGTAACTGACGTTTACTGACCTACGTTTCCGAAAATAGAGGAAAGGAGTGGGTGGCTTTGATCCAATCATGGTGAAAGTGTTCAAGTAAATCCGTGGATGGGCTTGAACTCTGGCAGACCGAACAAGGCAAAAAGCAGGAACCCTTTTTAAAGGGGTGGGCTTGGTTTTCCTCTCTTTTCCATGAACCCCACGGTAACGTCTTCCGCGTGGTTGACTGCAAAGTCTATAGACTTGGACAAAACCAAGGAAAAACGAAACCACCAAGTAAATGCAAATGGACATACTAGTCTTTCAAGGAAAGCGAAATGTCTCAAACCCTCACATCTCGTTTGTGGAATAAAGAACAAAAAAGGCAGAGGGGAAGCCAAACTCCCTGGTCACACCATTAATTCTAACCCCCACCCTATGGAGAAGGATGGTGAACAAAAAAGTAAAGCTAAAAGCTATTTCATAATCTCTTCTCTTCTCTCACCTTCCTTCTTCCAGGCTCCATGGGCATGAATCTTATTAGGCCCCCTGCTTGATTTTCCTCTGTTTCCTTCTCTGTTCTTGCAATGGCTCGTAGTGGACAATTACGTGATTGTGAGCACAACCATGTGGATGTGGCGCTGACTCCACCACCAAGGCCGTCACCACCAAAGCCACCACTTCCTCTTTCTACTCCTCTTCACACGTCGTCTTGTAAGCAAGGGAATGTCATGATCACTGGCGTAATTGTCATAGGAAGTATGCTAAGTACTGCTCTTCTAATTGCTATTTTTTGCGCACTTGTCAGATCTTATTTTCTCAGGAGGAATCGTTCAAGGACAGGAAGTATGCCTCTTTTTTTTGGTGCTCAGGAAGATTTTCTTGATGAAGATCGAGGACCAGAACCACATTTAGACAACCCCATATGGTACATCAACACTATTGGACTCCAACAGTCGGTTATTGATTCCATCACAGTTTTTAAGTATAAAAAAGATGAAGGGTTGATTGAAGGGACCGAGTGTTCTGTTTGCTTGAATGAGTTCCAAGAAGATGAAAGTCTTAGGCTTTTGCCCAAGTGTAGTCATGCTTTTCACCTTCCTTGTATTGATACGTGGCTAAGGTCCCATAAAAATTGTCCACTGTGTCGAGCCCCTGTTGTTTGTGAATCCATGGTTGCTCAAGCGTGTGCATCGGAGCCTAATTCGAGTGATTCAGGTTCAAGGAACGAAACTCTGGTCGAAAATTCAGAGAATTATGGTGGTTTGGGGAGAAATGATGTTGGTGAAGGTGAGACTAGTGAAGTGAGAACTTGTCCAGTTGAAGATGAAAACACTAGTGAAAATTCTAAGAAAAGTTCGGAACATTCTAAGACAAGGATTTCTGATTCTGGTTCTCAAATCTTAAGCAATATAGCTGGGGTTCAGGATGACGATCAACCGACGAGGAGGTCAGTTTCACTGGATTTATCTTCTGCCTTGGAAATTCATAGCGATGTAGCTGGTCCAGGGAATGGAGCACATAAACATCACGGAAGTTTGGATACAGAATTACGACAGCTAAAGTATCCAAAGGTGAAGATTGTTGGTAAGCGAGGCAGTGAAAGTTCAAGCATATGCAAGATGATGAAAAGTTGTTCTATTGGGCGTTCTTTGTCCAAGGGGCAAATTTCAATGAAAAGGTCTTTCTCAAGTGGTGGAAAATTCTTATCATCCAAAAAAAGCAGAAGCCAAGACTCGATCCTTCCCTTGTGAATTCAAGGCTAGTTAACAGCACATAATAAAATTAAGGCTGCATCTGTATAAGGGTACAGAATACAAGAAGAATAGTTGGTTTTTGTAAAAATATTTGAGAACTAAAATATGCTTGCTTTGGTTAAATCCTTATTCGTATGATGTTTAATTATTAATAAGCAAGGTTTAATTTTTAGCACTTTTACATGCATATTCACAAAGTAATTTTGACCAAACTGGTGAATCATGCTGTATATAATATTTTATCTACATAAATCAAGTGTCGATATTCAATTTATTTCATATCCGATAACAATCACTCTAGTTCATCAAGGTAAAATAGATTTGACAATCCCTTTTTATTATTTTGACTTTAAGAAAATTTATCCGTACCTCATATTTTTAGCAAATATATATAACGCACTTAATTACCCTTCAACTTTTATTCGCTTTCATAGAAATCAGTATTGGAAAGGAATTCTATCTAATGTTTACCCACCCACCCTCTTGAAATATTGTCTTGCCACTTGAAAGTGGGCCAGCCAGCCGTAGCCACTTGAAAGTGGGCATTTCTTGATCGTTCGATCAACATGTTTTTCACTTCTCGGATGGCACTTTCCACCCAAAAAATATCTAGCTTTGCTCGTCCCATCTCATCTCTGTTCCCATTGATACCATAGCCATAGGCATAAGAGTGTTCACATTCTTTATATTCACTTGCGCAAGTAACTATGGACCCTCCACTCCTCCCCTTGATACTGTCAAATTGTACTTTAAGTCAGGTGCTATTTTTTTTGAGGTTCGGCTAATCTTCCCCATAAAATACTACTACTGTCTTCCTTATAAGTAGTAGTAAATTTTGTCACAAAGACTAATAAAGAATAATGTTCGTGTATATATATATATATATATGACCACTGTCATAAAGATTAATTATAATAATGTTAGTATTATTTTTGAGTCATAAGCTGTCAATCCATATTTTTCCATTTCTAAAGCTCGTGTTCTCTTCAAATTGGTGCTACACAAACTTCTTTATCGGTCATGATTAGAAAAATAACAATAGTAAAAGTCATGACTCGAGTCACCTATTATTTAATTTGAATCATATATTCGTAATTTCTTGCCCATGAGATTTATTAGAATATTTGGCTCATCAGTTTACAAATTTCAAATCATGTTTTTTTTTATTTTAAATATTTGATTCAATCATAACTACACACGCGGGTACATATATAAAATAAAAAATTTATTTACATATTGCATTTTCTCCACCCAAAGTGCCCAAGGCCTCGGCTCAGTCAGATTCTTTTGGACCATTCGTGATGGAGGAACAACAAAACTAGGCCTAAGCCCAAATAGTTATTGTTAACTCTTGCTGGACGCTAGAGGCTGGACCAATTTTACAAAAAGCAACAATTATCAACATTGTAAGTAGATTTTTCATTTTTTTTTCATTTTATTGTTTGGATGTATTTTAAAAGGTTATATACATATGTATACACATATATCTGTATATATATATATATAATTACTGTACTTTCAAATTATTGATGTCCATTTAAGACAAAACCCTACTTTGTTAATATAGTATTTAATGCTTTGTATTATACGTTTAATAAATATATTAATTATCATTTTATTTCTAATTATGAATGTTTTCCCCCACTTAACATATTTTGCAGACGGCCAATGTTCAATTGGCCATGATAAATCTTAGAATGGAACTGTCTTTTCTTTGTTAAAGAAGGCGGAGAGAGAGAGAGAGGAGTAATTGGGGCATCGAATCTAAGCTCTTGAAAATTGACAAGGTGACAAACTTGTTTCTCACGAGTCTGACAAAAATTAATATCTATTCAAGCAACATATAATTGATATTGTCTTCATCAACATGGTTTTTTTGGTACAAGTATTTATTGAATCATAGAAAACTTTGGTGGCTTTATAGCTTTCTTTTTTGCGTGTGTGTACTTGCTTTTAAATCCTTGTGAATATCAAATCTTCTTTGATCTTTGCTTTTCAGGCTGATGTCTTCAACTTTTGCAAACACAAAAAGGGGCATTGTTTTAACCTTTGTGAATGAACAGTCTTAATGTGAACATTTATAATCTCTTTGGATGTACATACGTTGGTTCTTTTATTTAGTATTTATATATATATATATTATTCCATTTCAGCAAGGGGTGGGGCTCATAGTGAACTACAGGCTGGAATTATGGAAAAATAGGAGTTACAAGGCTGGAACTAAACTCTATTACCACAATTCTGTTCGAGGTTTGGATGGTGATGCCAACTCAAATTTTCCTTTCTGTTTTTTGCATAATGCCAAGCCACTTATGGCTGGCCATTCAGCAAACCAACCAAAGGCGGATTCTAGGGTGGTGATGCCGACCCTGACACGAGATTTTCGTGCGGAGTTGGTCATAGGATTTATTTAATCAAAAATTTTTATTATGTATATTATATGGTTAATGTTGATTAGTTAATCAATGTAAAACTTTTTTGCTGAGTGGTTAAAACCAAACTTTTAACCTCGTCTTAATTTAATAATACACTAATTAACTTGACCTATTACTGCCCTTTAACTCACTTACTAATACTTAATTTTTTACTAGATACCCAAGCTTCAAAACTTAAAAATACTAATATTTTAACCCTTCCATAAATAACTTATAATATAATTCCTTGTCTGCCTTGCTTAATAAATGAGGAGAACAGCAATCTTAAAAGATGCTGAACTTTTTCTGAACACTTCCAACCTAAAAAGCATAAATGGGCCCTACAAACTTGGAGCCCTTAGCTGCTGAAATGGTCAATGGATCTTCGGTTGCTTGGCCCACTGCCTTTGACATATAAAAATGGGCACAAGCCAGTTCTCACTCATTTCCGTACTCTCTATTATTTACCCTTTTCTATTTCGTTTCAATCATACATTTTCTAAACTATGCTCATAGATACTCAACCATAATCCTCTTTATACGATATGAAGTAAAAAGACATGTCAATACAAAGCAAAAGGGCACCAATGACCATTTTTTAAATTTCTTTTTATTAAAAAAATATTTTTCCCGCACTATTTTCGAATAAGAAATATATAACTAGTACTCAAACTTAAAGAGGCAGAGATGTCAAAATATAATGAAGGCCACGTTTCATCATTTATTCTGAATTAACAGCACTAATTATTTATTGGATTAATCATAAGCCGAACGTATTAAAAACAAAATGCAAGCTTTTTGTCGTTCAAAGCACGAGGCCTCGCGTTCCATGAACATAAATATAAAATACAAAAAGACTATATCATTGTTAATAAACTAAATTTGAATAGTGGAATTTAACACGTTTTACATTGTATATGTGTTGAACTAGGATTGGGCCTCTTAAGAGCTTGACCTTTTCTAAATCAGGAAATCCGAAAATCCCAATTTTTCTTCTTTGTCGAATCATGCAAGCAAAGATTACCAAAATAAAAGAGGGTCCCAAGGTTCTTTGTCATGACTTTTGGAGCAAAGTCTCCATCAAGAGCTGGGCTAGATGCTGAGTACCCGCTCTGCTTTCTTTCATAGGCATGTCGTTTTGCCTTAGAGTGATTTGTTTTTTTAAATAATGCAACTGTATTATTACCAGTATAAGTAATGGATATATACTAGTATATATTAACAGAATGAAATGACAATCATATCTTTATGTTTTAAATAATAAGTTGTGTCTCAACTTCTTTTGATGGTTTATGTGTTATCTCATTTTAGTAAGGAATAAAATGCACGTAAATTGCATAAGTTTCTTATGTAGTAAAAAAAAATTTATATAACATTATGTCTTTTCAAAAAAAAAACATAGCATTTAATTCAAAGATTAATATATAGGTTTTATATTTGAAAGAGTTGAATTTGAATTTTTTTTTTAAATAAAACAAAAAAAATAGAGGGCAAATATATATGTTAGGAAATTAGAGAACGAGGGCAAATCCACCAACCCTATATGAAAGTCTTCAAGTTTCATCCAATTTCCTACTTTTTTTACATATATATAATAATATATATAATAGGCTTCTTCATGCATGTCCTCTCAAAATTTCCAGAGTTTTTTTTTTTTTTTGTAAAGAAAAAAATTTTAAGAGCTTAAATTAAAATGGAGTTATCATTATGAATAATTTTTTTCTCAGCGAAATTAATATATTTCATTAAAAAAATTTTACAAGAGAAAGAACTTACTGTCCAGGGAGTATACTGGGAGCAAGTTGATACAAAATGGCTAAAAGGCTCCAACCAATTAACATCCCACAAGATGAATAAACAGAACGAAAAGAGAAAAAGAATTACAATGTCTGATACGATAGAAGTCCCTTATAAATATGAATGGATCGACATGTGATTTACAACTTGCAATGTTAAATATGTATAAATTAAGAATAACAATATACTTGGTTTTCTTTTATCCTTTAATTTTCCCTTTTTCTTTAATCAGTTTATGTTAACTAGCATTATAATAATAGTATACGCTCTTTAAAGATATATAAAGTTCAATTAATTTTCACTTTAACACAATATTTACACAATTAAAGCCATTTCCCAGCATTAGGAAATTAGATGTTAAGAAAATCTAGAGGATCATCACCTTGTTGTGTAACACAATTGCTAGACTTAAACCCAAAAAAAAGAGTAAAGAAAATGGAAACTAGACCTAAGTTCCACCAAGTTATCTAAAAACAATAAGTAGAATTAACTAATTAAGCACCGCAAAAACATGAAAATTAATGGTAAAAAATATAACTTATGTTCTCATAAAACATGAATTAAGCAGCTGCCTCTTCTTGAAACCTATCCACCATTTCATACACAGCAGCTGCAATTTCGTTCACCGTAGTTAGCTGACAATTATCTTCAACCTGTCCCAACCGGACAAAAAAAAATCATGAATCCCATATTAATGACAATAAACAAGTAAAATTGCATAAAAAAGAAAATGTTGAATTGTTGAAGAAATTAATTGATAATTATGAGTTATTAAATTACCTTAACACTCAAAGAATAAAGGACCATATGTTCAACAGATGTGACATTAAGGTGTAGCACGTAAAGGCCTAGAGAGTGAAGCCCCGCAACCATTTTCAATAGCTGTTTTGGGTGTCTTTTTGATAGTATTTTGAGGTTTGCATGGCTCTCCACCATTGTTACTTCAACATCCGCAACAGATGATGACCGCTTCTCAGCCATTGACTGGCCAGAGGTCGCCGCCGCGCAGCTACGGTGGGTACTGGTGGAGCCAGTTGAGTACTGAGGAAAGGAAAAGAAATCGGAGAAGAGTGAAGAAAGGGTGGAGTTATCTGATCTTTTTCCCATTCGTTTCCGTGCTTCTAAAGATTGGAGGAGTTGCTCTAACTCTTTTACAAAATTAATTGCTCCCCCTATGATTGATGCTTGGTCTCCCTATGAAAAAAGAGACTTTCGACCATTAATTCGTTTTTCAAAAGCGCTTTTTCTATTGTCAATAAAAACAATATTACAAATTAAAAAATTTTCTTTTGTTGAACTTAGTAAGTACAAAAGAAATACTTGGAAGTGAAAAAGGTCAAGGAAAAGGAAAAAGTACCCTTTGAACGTAAGACGCAGGCATCATAGACTTGAGCACAGCCAGATAATCATTCATTTGCCTCCTCCTGTTTCTTTCAACAGCGATATGAGTCATCCTCTGGTTCTCTATGTCTTCTTTGTTCTTGACACTTTTGGTCCGCCGTCTCTTCCGCCGGCATGACATGGCGCCCGCTGGGGGTTCCGCAGGAGAGAATCCGCAGCTGAGAAAGCCATTATCCGGGGAAGAAGAGTTGGAGTCCCATTCCTTTAAGGGTTGGTGCTGCACCATCAAAGAAGGTGAGGAGCCCCAAGTTGCACTGAAATCAACGCCTCTACTTTTAGCTAGAGTTTCTTCAGTACCGTAAGCTTTTTCTTCTTCTTGTTGAAAACCAAAGTTATAGCTGCAGGGTCCACTCCCACTTCCGCCTGAGCTATAGAAGTCTTTGCTGCCAAAACTAAAAGGGTCTTGCTGAAACACCACAGCTTCTAATGCCATCTCTCTTAATTTCTCTCTATCAGAGTTTTAGAGAGCTTTTCTTTCTTGTTGAAGGAAGTGTTGATATCTTAGCCTATTAGAACAATGCCCTCAACATAGAACTTGGAAACAACCACAAATTTAGGCTCTTCTCTATAATCTGAGAAAGTCCTTCTATCTACCCTTTATAAAGGGTCTCAATATCTAACAATATTCATGCATCTGAGACGCCAGGTTGCACGAGAGGTCTTGTGAAGGCTAAAGAGAGAGAAAAGAGAGACACAGAGATTCTCTTATTATTTTACAAGTGGAAACATATTATTAAAATATTAAAGAAAGCGAGTTAAAAAACTACTTATTCTTTATTTTATTATTATATAAGTCATTCAAGTCCTCGATTGCTAGGAAGATTTGTCATTTTGAAATCAGAAGTGGTGTTGGTTTTTTTTTTTGTTTTTGGAAGGGAATGATTAGTTGAAAAAGAGAATTAACATACAGAGGTTCTCGTGGCTGTAAAATTATTCCCATTCATTGGTAATGATAGTAATATTGCAGAGTTCTTGTCTTTGGAGAATGTTGCCTCTTGTTTGATTTGGTCATAATGACAATTTAGACAAGGAAAACTCTGGTGGGAGGGGCAGAGAGAGGGGGAGAGAAGAGGGTACGTGGCAAATTAGGCAGGGCAAAGACAGAACAGGTAGCAGGGGAAGGGAGGAGGAAACAGCAAAGAGTCTGGCAGGAGAATCCATGTCCATGTGACTACACGAACAATGTTGAGGGGGGCAGTCTCTGCAATCATCTACGATAAAGACTAATTACTCCCTTTCCAAGAATATGTCTTGTTTTACATTATTTTTCGTTGAATATATATGTAAACCCAGCATCTTCACTCTCTCTCTCCCTCCTCCCTAAACAAAATTCCTTTCATTTGCTTTCATTTAATTACTAACCACGATTTGTTAATCTTTTTATGTACTGTAAAATTAGTTCATATTTGAGATATCAACGCACGGTATATAGCAATACATATA
>NW_018397255.1:4235616-4238255 GCF_002168275.2 Theobroma umbraticum | reverse complement strand
TATATTGTAATCCATAATCTCATCGATTGGTTTAAAATTTTCTATTGATAAATGTTAATATTAATAAGGTAATAAATTGTAATTAATTTACTACTTATGCAAAAAAATTTGTGATTTATAGTAGCAATATATGAAATACAAACTCATAATTTAAACTCTTGTTATGCTCTCCTGCCTTCCCAAAAAGATAAAAAAAATGTCATTTATTTTCAAATTAAAGTGTGTAATTTTTTTTTTGTGCATAATATCTTTGGCCAATTGAGAAAATGGCTAACTCGATATTTTCGTGAGTAAATACAATTTGAATCCAAGCCTTCACTTCTCAATGATTACAGGCATTAAGCTTATGTTTGAACCCATTACATATATCTTCCATCTCAATTTGTACATTAATCCCTCCCATGTAAACTCTATTATGTGAATTGTGAAATATTTGTATAACTATTGCTTAAAATATAATTGTGAAAAAATAAAACGAATGAATTTTCACAATTAGACAATTTTAGAAATTATAAAAAAAGCTCGCATTAAAATGTTAATTAATTAGTAATTGTAGTGTATGTGTCTTTCAGTACTTTAAATTAAATTGCAATATCCATTCACCATCCTTGCAGACACCGACACGAGCTGGCTAAAACCTTTTGCCAAATTTTGTTCCTTTTTTTATTTATTTATTTTTTGCATAAATCCACAAGATTAATTATTATTGTTTTCCTATTTATTGATAAGCTCAAAGCATTGATCTTAGTGTTATATATAGAAAACATGCATATCTAACTGACAATCTTTGAATGTATCAACCTTATCATTATTTGTAAGATTCGCTGTCCTCGAAGTCTTTCACGAAGCTACAATTGATTTGGGTGTAAAGCATTCCAATTCCTCCCCTCTGACGAACTTTGGGGGAATGGCTTTGTATCATGTTTACCTGAAATTACATTTATTTTCCTTATATTCAAATTAGACTTATTGTAGCAGACACTAGCATGATGTGTGAACACATATCAGTTTGGCAACTCTTTCTTTAAATTTATTTATTTATTGCTAAGTCAATAAACAAGATTGGCTTTCCCCATTCTAATTTTCAAGTCATCCTATATACAACTCCAATTTAGGTGATTGTCAAGGTTCTAAATATTAATTTACATTGATAATTAACACATCAATTTTTCAAAATCTTGATATGTAAATACTATCATAATAACGAAAAACATTTAGACCGATTTCCTAAAGTGGAGATGGTGAAGTTCTCAATTGATTTGGTTAAATGAAAACGAAAATTGAAAACCAAAACCAATAATCTGATCAAATCAATGAGTAGATCAATGACATGCAAAAATATTAATGAAGTATCTATCAACAAGACGTAATATGTAGTTAATGAAAGTGATGACAAAAATTTCATATTTTTTTTGGTTAAAACTCGTATTTAGAAAAAGCTAAATGTCAAAATATATTGAAATTTTTGAGTTTTTATTGGAAAAGTAATAATAAAATTTATTTTATTAAAAAAACATATAAGTAAAAATTAAGCACATCACGACAACAAATGGAAAAGATAACATCATTGTCAAACTTAAGTAGAAAACAAAAAATGTACCACTTGAAATGTCATTACAAAAGAAATAATCTTGTGACTTTAGGATACTAGATTTAGTAAGACCATCAGTTAACTCATTAATAGTATGAGAAATGTGTTAGATTTTTCATTTGCCTAGTATATGTAAAATAAATTTTCTCAATTTTCATGGAATTGAGGTAGAATTTAGAACTCAATTGACTGCATTAAGAGAATCACTGTCAATAATTTTATCTTTGAATTTACTGATGTATCAATTTTGATTTTGAATTTTAATTTTCAATTAATCATTTTTAATTCAAAACTTCACCTAAGTCTTATCCTTCATAAGAAACAAATAAATCAGTGTGGACATTTATATTAAGATCTCAAAACACGAACGTGGGTAATATTAGAGATAGTGCGTTTACAGTAATAATTGTTCATGTTTACCCTTAATGGCACTAACTGGTTTATGAAAGAGTGAATAGTCTGTCACTGATGCATTCTATGCGTGAGAACTGGAGTTGAGACATGGCAGGAGATAGATTGATATGTTATAGTGGTGATTCTGTTTTTGGTGCCCTGTTTTCCAGAGCTTCGATCATTACGCAGGTCGCAGGGTAATACCGCCCATGACTCTGTGCACATCGACTGATCGTGTTTGCTGTGTGAATTAATGTTGACTGGGCATTTGCTGCTGAGTAAAGCTGAGATGTAAAAGCCTTGAGAATTTTTGATTCTGTATTTAATGTGCCCAGGTGCTGTCTGAATATCTAAACATTTATGTGCCTGGGGTTTCAATTGTCTATGTTGGGTGGCTGTGATTCAGTCGATATGCATTGCTAACTTGACATTTTCACTTCTTTAACAGACCAAAATGGAGAGTGTGTGTGCAGGCAAAAACCGAAATACTAATACAAAAAAGTAAAATATTTCAATTTTTTTAAATTTTAATCAAAATTTTAAATAAATGTATTAACTTTTAAAATAAATATTTCGTGTTAAAATTACAAACAGTATTAATAGAAATTAAAAAAATAAAATATTTTTTATTAATTTAAAAAATTATTATTATATT
>NW_018397255.1:4230191-4235604 GCF_002168275.2 Theobroma umbraticum | reverse complement strand
AAATAAAAAAAACCATTGATTCATACTCCGCTGGAGAGAAGAGCACCAGGCTCTCCTTTGGGAGCCCCAAATCAGGCTCCCCAAGGGGAGCACCAGTGCTCCCTTAGGGAGACCGATCGGGGCTCCCGGGAGCTCCGGTGCTTTTCATTTTGAGAGTTTTTTTAATTAATAAAAATAATATATTTATATAATAATAATTTTAAAAATTAATTAAAAATAAAATTATTTTTTTTATTTTTACCATGTCAGTAAATTTATGAAAATATTATTTATTGAGTAACGGTTAAATTTACGTGTACGAAAAATATTTTATAAATGAAATGTTTATTTAAAAAATTAATAAATTTTTATAAAATTTTAATTAAAATTTAAAAAAGTAAAAATATTTCACCCTAATAAAAACCTTGGATTTCTTTCAAGTTTTGCAATACAACAAACCGCTAATTAATATAATGAGGAGAGAGATTAATTATTCTATAATTAATTAGCAGAGCATCAAACTGTAGACCGAGAGGGCCTTGGGTTCAGGTCACCTACCATTGCTTTATTCGCCATTAACCTTTTTCTAGCCATTTGCAAACAATTTTAATTGATCATTAAGCGGAATGCATTCCTTTTTTTTTTTTTTGTCTGCTGGCTAACTTGGTTTTTAGCCTATTAATTACTAGCTTATTAGGAAATTGATTCTCCTGGTACTTGAGAACAAATTTTAAATTGGTATAATTATATATTGCAACAACTTGTATCATGCAAACAGCAAGGATTTATAATTTTCATTATGTAAACGATTATGCTGAGGTACGCAAAAAGTATATAGTGTTAAAATTGCAAATGGAGACGAACATACTTACATAGTTATGGTCAGAGGCGAAGGGAGAGGAACTAGCAAAGCCTCCGCTCCTTCAAAGATTCAAAAATTCATATATTTTTTAAATATCTATAATTTTATTTTTAATTTTTTAAAAATTTTATAATTTTGTTTTTTTAAATATTGAATTTTTTTGTTTGTCTTCTCAAATTTGAAATCCTTATTCCATCACTGGTTATGGTAATTTAAGATTTAAAATTGCAACTTTAACACCAAATTCAGGACTTAAATTTATGTAAAATAGTAATGTTGCAATTAACTCATTGAGTCATTGTCACAATGAAATGCTAATGGGATATGTTTCCCCATCGTAGCTAGGATATATAGGCTTTAGAATCAAGGTATAATTCCACCTGGCTTCTAGCAGAAATTTCAGCAATTACTTGTGCTAAGCTGAATGCAATCTTGATACAGTCATTGCAGCTATAGTGTCACAATATTTACGGTAGAAGCTTGATTAATCTTATTTCTTCCTTAATTTTCTCCCTTTTCGTTTTTTTAAAGTAATTTTAGCCTGAGAAGAAAAGCTTTTCTTGGCTTGCAAAGTACATAATCAAGGATAGAACGCGTCTAGCCTGTTCGTCTACTGGGCAATCTCTCAATATTTGATTAGGGAAGAGAGAGAGAGCATATTCTTTGTCACCAATTGCGAAAAACCGAGGCTATGTTGGCTGGGTTTTCAAAAGAAAACTCAGCAGATATCAAGAGAGAGAAGGCAGAAGAATGCATGAAATAAAGAAAGAAGAAAGACTGCTGTGGTCATCACATCCCGACAATCATGCCGCTATGACTACGTCATGGCCTATGCCCCAGTCTTTGGTCTTTTTGTTTCTTGACTTTTGTGCCCTTTAGAACAACCCAAAAACAAAGCCCCCCACAAAAGGTGCATTGAGTTGGGCATTTCATTGTCCTAATTTGCGACAGAGAGAGTGAGAGAGGGGAGCAATGATAAACTTTTTCTCTCTTGTTTGGTTCTCTGCTGCCCTTTTTACGAAACATGCATGGGTTTGGCTTGGACTGGCTCAGGTGTTCATTTTCCTGCAAAGGCAAACACTGTCAAGTACCTTTCTTGGATTTTTGCTTTTCAGAACTGCAGCTAGCTATAGCTCTATCTTGAAAAGATATCTCCATGACAGGAGAAAAATTAAACAAGAAAAATGTTGAAGAGACAAGTTGATTACCACTACTCTTTTGCAAGAAATTATAGCATTTATTAATAACAACGTCGAGCCAATGCATAATCAAAAAGGCCTCCATCCTTTGGCCAAAAGAAAATGTGAATTTAAGGTAACCACTTGCAATTATATCTAATGTGATAAACTTCTTTGGAGTTTAAATATAGTACTATATATATGTATTAACCGAATGAATAAACGCGTAAATTTATTACTTTTCAAGTCAAATCCTGTACCAGTAAGCTCAAATCATGTAGCAAATATGGCTGTGTAATAACAAAAACTTTTGTTTTTTTTGTCTGTTCTAGCCCAACTTGATCGATTTGCATGTGGGCAAAGCTTTCCTATTACTATGAGCATCAACCCCGCCAAACATGCAACTCCGCGTGTGTCCGTGTGTTTTTCAGTTCACGTGTTAAGACTTAATTATAATACTAAGTAAAGGTAAATTTCTTTCCTTTTTTTTTAGAAGCATTGACATTGAGAATCACTGGCATTTTGTTGCCAATCTGCTGTTGGTTGCAAGACACTTTCTCATTTTCTTCATAAATAATGAAGAATGAAGATGGTCTTTGAACTCTCCAATCCTTGTATGCTAAATTTATATATATAACCTTTTGAATGCTTTTGTAACTGTACACAGTAGTAGTAAAATATCCATTCTAACAAAACACAAATCCTTTGCAGATTTCAGATCTTGACACTAGTGTTTTGCTATGTTAAAGATAACATCACCTATGGTGGTTAAGAAAAAAAAAAACGATGACACCACCTGTGTATATCCTCCTCGTTTTTCTCTTCCTCTAACACCGCAAAGACAATTTGGGTATTGAATGCTCTAATTCTTCTTCTTTCATACTATTCATCACTACCATTAGATTCTTAAAGAAAGACAGGAAGGTGCCGGGTTTAATGCATACATATAAAACGTGACTGTGGCTGCTGCATGCAGTTGTGGTGACTCACGTTCTTCATTCGACCCAAAAAGAGTCTAATTTCTCAGTTCCAATCAATCACTCATCATTTTATCAAGCACCAATTATTTTAAGAAGGTGTTGCTTGATCCATCCATCTCTGATTTTTTGAGCTCTTGATGAGTGAAACCCATCTTCACGTGATTATTCATAAAGTGTCAGTACTGATTAACAAACACAATTACTAGACATGATAGTGGGGTTCAGTATTATCTGAATGATTAGATCCATTATAAGTAAAACAGTGTATAATTGTATGCGATCGCGACTCATCATGTGAATTTTTTTGAAGTAACAAATTTGTAATTAATCAACTGTATCCTTGTAACTACCTTCATTCCTAGTAAACTCCCATTTCGACATAGAATGTCTCTCAAACCATACTACCGAACTCCTGTTGATGTGGTGAATAAGCTATCTCTCATGCAATCATGATGGGCTCGACAGAAATTTACTGCTCCTTATTCGGCACAGTACTTTTCTAGTATGTGAAAGATCAGATCAGACCACTTACAGAAACCTTGGTGCGGGCTTGCCAACTTGCTCTGCTTATTGCTTGGATCATACTCTTCTACGTACTTTCATGACTAGCAAGCAGTAGCAGAGATTTGACCTAGTAAGGTTAACTTGTCTGGTTTGCTTGGACTTAGCATAAATATCCAATCAGTTCTTCCTAGCCGCACAGGTTTTTATTGCATATCTGCATCAGCCCCGGACAAGTACAAGCAATTCATCTGCAATGATCAAAACTATGGCTGATCAACAAAGCCAGCAGCATCCACCAAGCTGGATGATCATCATGTTTTGGAAGCAATTGATGGAGCTACAATTTATGTGGGGGATACCAGATATATGCTGCCCAAATTGAGCATTAGATGAAACACTACTTTATTATATCCCCATCAGAAAGATTGTCTTTTGGTTTTAAAAGTATTCATAAATGCTCAGGTGAATTCTCCAAAATTGGTAACCAGCTGTCGTTTCGATTGGCTTCTTCTTTATGCCTAAGGAGTTGCAAAAAAATATTGGTCCTGTCATTTTCATTTCTCTTCTTATTCAAATTGTTGGTTCCCTCTAAAATTGTAAGCTAAAACTATGGGCGCTAGGATCCATTATTTGATGAAAGAGCTTCAGTTGGAATCATAACCTGGAGACTGGACCCATCTTTGTTTGAGGTTTGTCGTCAATTGTTGCCATTAATTTAGATTAATCTTGTTGAGACAGATTGTGGAGTTCTTGATTAGCTTAATTATAATTAGTAATAATTAATTAATGATTTGTTTTAATATTTTTCATTGTCATCCTACTGTTAATTAGCATCTAAAGAAATCTCCAAGTTTGAAGAAAAAGAAAGAGAGGAACATAGGAGAGCTAGTGACTGTCAATTATATTGGACCGACTTTTCCTTGTGACACAACAGCAATACTTAATTCAAATCATATACCTCATTAACAAACTTAAGTATCTCATATCTTTGAAGCATAAGAACTAATAAAATTAAATTTAGTTAGATGATGTCATTTAATATTTATCAACTTAGGAATCATTGTAAGTACCAGATTAAAATTAAATGTTTTTGATTCGCTTATATGCCTCTATAACAATATACTAGTATAACATGACTATGATGGAACAAATAAAATTGTTTTCCTACCGGTAGATTCTCACAATCTTAAATCAAATTAAAACTCTTTTGGGGCCTTGTGTATGGTTTAGTTGAAATATTGTGACCCTCTTGCAATATTTGTAGGTCAAGACTAACACTTACAGCGGTCCTAGCCCATAACTTTCACGGGCTCGAGGTCCGGGCGAATGGTCACAGCCTGAACAATTAAATGGGCCAAAATACTAGTCTGGACTCTACAAATTGGCATGTTCATGTGTTTTTTTTTTAATCTCCCTTATATCTCTGTTCATGAACAAAGAATAATGCTGTGATATATGCAGTAAAAATTGTCTAAAGATCTTGGTATAATTTTCTTATTCCTTCCATATGAGAGCAAAGAAAAGAAAAGAGAATAGAAGAGAAGATTTCATCTCTTAAAACTAAAAGGGAAAAAAAGATAGTTGGCTACAAATTTATAGGTGATAGATGAGATAGCATATATCCTGTGAGATGTGTCAACATCAAATTAAATCTGGGTAGGGAGTCCCCTTTAGAGGGAGAGAGTGAGAGACATGCAAAGAGAGCCCACCCCATATGATTTGGTGTCTAAAAGGTCGGTTGGATAAAAGGCTCCTTTTGCCTTCAATTCTTCCATTATTCAAATCTTTCTTCATGCCACTATTAATTTGGCATAAGTGAAATATGATACACTCTCTGTCTCTGTCTCTCTCTCTCTCTCTCTCTGTCTCTCTCTCTCTCTCTCTATATATATATATATATATATATATAT
>NW_018397255.1:4205714-4230181 GCF_002168275.2 Theobroma umbraticum | reverse complement strand
ATATATATATATATATATATATATATATATACTTCCAACTCTTGCTTTTTCATTTCTAATCATCAATCAATAAAATGTGTAGTATTGGGTGGTTGGCAATGAAATATTAAAGAGTGAAAAGATAAAACCCTATGGTTATGATTGTTATTGTGAATGTCATTAGCATATAATAATCTTTAGTAATCAAATCAAAAATAAGAAAGCAGATAAAGATAATAAATATTTTGAAAACCAACGAAAAAATCGATATTCATTGTTTACGATATATAAAACATGAGATCATATATTGTAATTTTTTAATTATCTAATTACAATCTTGAATTATATAGAATTTATCAAAGTGTTTTATAGAGTGTATATACATAAACTCATCACCGATGAATGGATATAATTGTATTTTATATACTTCCAAAATAATTAATAATGTAAACTATAATACTAATATATAAAACCACTTATTGAGTTATGAAAAGATAAAATAAAAAATAAAGATAAAAATATCATTTTACCTCTTTAGAAAGGAGAATTTTGAATTTTTTGAAAATTAATTTTTTTGAAATGTAATTAAGAAAATCCTTCTTGTTTTCTATCCTTTAATTTTTTTAATTTGTTTATTTTTTTCACTTATTTTTCCTCTTCCATCTGGGTGAGTCAAAATCCGGTCCGTGCCACATGTTGGCGGCTGAAGGTCAAAATTGGCTTTGAAGTTTTAACTGCCAAACACTACTAACGCTAACAACGACGGTAAGAACTGAAAACCGCAATGTGATAGTAACTTTTTGGACAAGACAAAGTTCCGTCAAATTTAACCCGCAACTGAGAGAGAAACAGTAAGCCCCACCGGCCATGGGGGCAGCCTTGTTAAGCAGTAGACACCTCCCAAGGTTGTCGTCGCCGTTTCCCCTTTTCCTGTTCCGGTCGGGTTTTGAGAGCCCTCTCGGGTTGGGTTCGCTAGGCGCCGAGAAGAAAGAAAACGGAAAACAGAAAGAAAAAAAAAAATTGCATGTGGATGTAAAGTGGAGGTGGTTCCCCAACCGGCTTATCTTTTTACTCTTCTAAAGGCTTTTCAGCTTCAAACCGTAATATTGTTGCTCAAGAAGCAGGCTTTTTCTAACCTTTTTCTTGACTCTAAACTACACAACAAGCACAAAACCAAATTTTCCAAGCAAAGGGAGCTTCCTTTCTAACCTTTTTGGGTTTTGTACATTAAAAATGTGAAACCAGAGAAAGCTTTCAGGTTCCCCCTTTTTTACTCCTTGCCAACACTGGAAAAATGTTCTTTTCTTCTTCTTCTGTTGAATACTTTTAATGGGGTTTCTTGTTTTTGTCTTGATCTTGGAGAAAGATTGAGTTTTATGACTAATGCAATAATTTAATGCAAAAATTCAAGTTAAAGAATTAAATGTTATGATTGTTTACGAGGTTGAATTTGGTATAAATTGATTGATAAGGAAAGAATTACTAAAGATTCTCTCCCAAGTGGGCGGGTTTTGTTTTCCAGGGAGAGAGCCTCTCTCTCATATATTCGTTATTCTGTTTCTATTTTTGATGTTGGATTCTATGTTTTAGCTTTTGTTTGATGCAGTGAAGAGGGCTGCATTCTTCATGGAACTTGTTTTTAGCAAATGGGTATTTGCATTTTCACTCTGTTGTTGGCTAATCTTTTATGTAGCATTTTCGGGTAAGCTCGAAGCTCCTATTTTTTTTTCTTGGATTCCTTTTGTGTTTCTTGAAAAATGCTCATTGTATTGAAAATCCAACTTGTTGAAATTGTCTTTTAATTTTGTAAGTGGAGGGGTTGCATGGAGATTCTAAAGTGAGAGGGGTGAACTTAGGAGGATGGTTGGTTATTGAAGGTTGGATCAAGCCTTCTCTTTTTGATGGCATTCCCAATGGGGACATGCTTGTGAGTATTAAGCTTTTTGTCTTGGCATAAACTTTTTTGTTTTTTTTTTCCTTAGTTTTTCTATCAGGTCACATGTTTATGGATATTGAAATGTAGGATGGAACACAGGTTCAATTCAAGTCGGTGACATTGCAGAAATATATTTGTGCAGAGAATGGAGGTGGGATGGACGTTTCAGTTAATAGAGATGCTGCATCTTCTTGGGAAACCTTTACAGTAAGATGCCAAACAAAATTTTTGGTCTTTATCTCATAATTTGATCTTGTGTTGTATGTTAAACTTGAGCTTGATTGACTCTTTGGACCTACTAGTTACATTCTTGCAGATATTACAGCAAGTGAAACCTTTATCTATTCTGCTTAGTTAACCAAGTTTTGGTTGGAAGGAACAACAATGAGTAATGCAAAAAGAGAAGATCCAATCTATGTCCGTGAGATGTATTTAGGTAGTTTTCTTCTGGTTAAATATCCAGAGTGAGGTTCTTCATTGCCACATTTTAACACATATGCCTTATCCTAACAAATTGGTTTCTGGGTTCACTTGATCAATAAAAGCCTATTACGGGTTTACAACATTTTGCCTTGCAAAACTTCTAAATTCACCCATTATCCAAAATTTTTTGTTAAAGACTAATTTTCACAAGTTTATATGGAGTAATGAGTCATTGGATTTTTCCTTGGAAAAGGATGGCTCATGGTGGGTATGTGGTAGAAAACTGTAGAATATGAAGTGCGTGGTGTACCTAAAGTAAAGGTGATAAAGGCCATTTCAGTTGTAGTGGCAAATAAGGTTTATCTCATTTCATTTTCTATGTTCTCTATGAAAGTGGGGGAGAGAAATTCTTATCAAATGGATAGTTGTCCCGAGTTACTTGTATCATGTTGTTACTTTTCTTTAAGCATTGTAGAATTTTATTGTCCTCCATCAATTGTGATTAATGCTTGTGAAAACAGTCTTTCTTGTTGTGTTGACTGATATCTCATGCGTCTCATCTTGAGCTGACTTGTGGGGCTTTTAAAAGGTAAATCCTTCTTCTGAAATGAAATCTCTTATCCAACAATTTTCTTTTCATGCAGTTATGGAGAGTTTCTGAATCAGAATTTCAGTTCCGCACCACACAAGGCCAGTTTCTAACATGTTATGGTACTGGATGCTCTGTATCTGCAACAGCAGAATCAGCTTCCACAACTGAAACATTTCAAATTGAAAGAAATAACAATGGTCAAGTACACATCAAAACTAAGAGTGGGACCTATCTCCAGGTATAATACCAAACCCTTCACTTTTGAGTTTACCAAACCATTCAAAGATCACGCATCAGTAATGTTGGTGGCAAATAATAGACTGACATTTTTTTGCCATCTGTCTCTTAAATGATATGGTTAAAATATACAAGCACCCAATATTTCAGTCCCTGCCTGGTTGTCAAGAGCGCTGGTTGAACACTAAAAGATTAAGGTTCACAAATAAATGGCAAGTTGTACTAAAGATTGAGAACTTGTAGTATGGTCAAGAACCTTCAATTGAGGAGAATTTCTGAGATTTTAATTACGTAAAGCAAGTTTCAGTAATTTGTCATTCAGCATGATATTAATGTTTTTATTTGAGCCATGCTTGTTTTATCTGACATTGCATCAGGTTTAATTGTCACATTTGGGAGATTAAGACAAACTTCCCAATTATAATTGTATACAAGAGCATAATAGCTGGTCGCTGGATTATCACTTACCGGATTAATGTGTATTTTCACTTCAGCTTGCAACTATCAAATAGTATCATAACCCAAATGCAAGCAACTGAACCTTCATAAATTTGCTCCATGGCAGTTAAGATTGTCTGAGTGTTCTTTCACTGAATCTCTGGTTTAAATATGATGCCAAACTGTGACGTAGTAAAACTTGATGATTCTTTATATTTTAGGCCACCATAGGGAATTGGCTCACGGCAGATTATCCAGGGACCCCAGGATGGGATGATAATGCAGCCACATTTGAAATGTCAATTGTAGCTAATAACTTGCATGGAGATTATCAGCTAGCAAATGGATATGGACATAACAAGGCAAAACAGGTTCTTGAGGTACCGTAAACAATTTCTCTTCTTTTTTTTTTTTTTGGAGGGGAGCGGGGGTGGACGACAGTTAAAACTTGTTACGTTCATCAATCATTCTGAAGAAGGTCAAGTAGGTTTGATTGCATTTCGTATTATCTTAAACCATTTATCATAAAGATTGCAGAAGTTAAATCTTGAACACCATTTTTCAAACTTTCAACAACATAGTATGATTTCTGTAATCTCTGAACTGTTGAGCAAGAAAAACATTTTCAGCAGATAAGATGAACTGCTCATAAATCAGCAGTTTTTTATTATCCTGCCTTCTTGTTTACATGCATGTTTGAGTGCATATTGTTCTCATTACATTGTTTGTTATCATTTTATTAGGATATTCCCCAGGTGTTGGACTGAAAGCATATCTCCAACAAGAGAATTTTCATAGCTAATTATGACAATCTTTGGCTAATTGTGCATTGGCAGAATAATATTCCATAACTCTGGATAATTGTGGATAAGTGCAAATAACATAATTCACCACTAGGTTTAATTCAATCTTTTATTTTACTAACTTTTTTTTGGGGGGGTGAAACTGCAGAGGCACAGAAACACTTTTATCAATGTAGGAGATTTTGAGTTTCTATTTAGACATGGAATAAATACTGTGAGGATCCCTGTCGGCTGGTGGATTGCTTTTGATCCTAATCCTCCTGCTCCATTCATTGGGGGAACTCTAGAAGCTCTTGATAATGCATTTTCATGGGCACAGTAAGTCTTTATTTCACTTTTCTTTGTAAGACTGCTATGATTTTAGCTCTGCATGTCCTTTGATGAGTATGTGAATATTTCGATGCAGAGCCTATAACATTAAGTGCATAATTGACCTTCATGCTGCCCCTGGCTCCCAAAATGGGATGGAACATAGTGCTAGTCAAGATGGCACAACAGGCTGGCCTACATCTTCAGATTACATTTCACGGACTTTGCATGTTATAGATTTTCTAGCTTCCAGGTAAGTCCTAACAAATTAATGGATTTGCCTTTGAAAGTGATTGTAGCCAGAGTGATGGGGATAAACAAAAAATGTTCTAGTAGTTTAGCGATTTAGATGCCAGTTTGTGAAGGTCATGCAGCAATGCTAAACAAAATTTTATCATCACTGCGTACTGGTGGATTGTAATTTGGAGTTTGGGTGCCTCATGGAATTGCATGTACTGATTTTCTCATTCAATGATATTTGATCACCATATTCACGCCCATCGAACCTGGAAGAGAGAAAGAAAAAAGAAAGTAAGAAATGGTATTTGTATTGATTGACTTCTAGCAAAAAAGAAATGCAAATTAATAGATCTCCCTGTTTTTCTCATTTCATCTCATGTGTAAATGACAACAATGGAGTCCACAATTGGGGTAGTCCTACAACCACCTCAACTTGCTTTCTGTTACACGCTGTTTCTTCCTCCCTTTTTCTCATCATGCTAAGTTTTGGTGTAGCAATCTGTCATACAAATCAAAACCATGACTCATAGAATTCCAAATGTTTTATGGCTTGCTATATTTTTTTATCAAAAGCTGTTCATCTTGTGTAATTTGTTGTACCTAAGATCCCAGCCATGTTAGCATTTGAGAATGTCCTCTCTGTTAAAATTTTCTGTGAAATTACATGTCATTTGATTTGTTGACTCAACAAGATATCAAAGTTTTCTGAAGAATTTCTGTTCATTGCTAGTCAGTCAATATCCTAAGTAGTAAAGTTTGGGCTAACACAATCTTTCCAACTCCAGTGATCTAATCCTTAGCCTTTGAGCTTCTGCAGCTTTGTGGCTTTGTAAAGTTTAATTTGATTGAATCATCTTGTTTGTTGTAGGTATGCAAAACATCCTGTCTTGCTGGGAATAGAGCTATTAAATGAACCATCTGCTGCGTCAGTTCCACTGGATACATTAGTTTCATATTACAAACAGGGCTATGAAATTGTGCGGAAACACTCACCATCAGCTTATGTGGTAATATGCCAAAGAATTGGCAATGCAGATCCACTGGAACTTTATCA
This sequence comes from Theobroma umbraticum, assembly GCF_002168275.2. NCBI lineage: Eukaryota > Viridiplantae > Streptophyta > Magnoliopsida > Malvales > Malvaceae > Theobroma > Theobroma umbraticum. Next base: position 4,224,170 of record NW_018397255.1, on the reverse strand, counting down.
GGCTGATATAGGCTCCCACAACATAGTGGTGGATTTGCATTACTATAATCTCTTCGATACTTTCTTTGTTAACAAGAGTGCTATAGATAATATCCAATTCATATACCAGAGCAGGGAGGCTCAACTACAAGCTTTGAATGGTGCAAATGGTCCACTTGTTTTTATTGGTAACTCAAGTTCTATTTTCTTTCTCAACAAAACAGTGTTTGATTTAAAAGATTACATTTTAGAAATCAATGAACTTCTAATCTTGCTGTCAGTCAAAAGGTGTTTCGTAGTTGCTGAACTTTGATATGTGTATGTTTTAATTATGTTACTCTATATGCTGACTTTAGATATGCAATCTACTTAAGATGCAATTCTTACATTTTTATTTGGATTTTGTTTCAGGTGAGTGGGTAAATGAGTGGAACGTTACAAGTGGGTCTCAATCAGACTATCAAGACTTTGGAAGAGCCCAGTTAGAGGTGTATGATGCCGCTTCCTTTGGTTGGGCTTATTGGACACTCAAGAATGACAGAAAGCACTGGGATTTTGAATGGAGCATTGGGAACAATTATCTCCAATTAAGTAATATTCTAAACCTATCTTCACTTTGTTTTCGGAGATGGACATTTAGGGTACTGAAGTCATCCAATTACAGTCAACTCTTCTGTCTCACAACTATAGTCTTGTTTCTTTTTTATCTCTGTTCTGAACGGCATGTGACATATATTTATGCAGGTAATTCACAGAAAGAGAAAATTTTCAACAGCCTTACATGGCTTTTACTTGCGTCGGTCTGGTTCCATCTGTGTCAAATATTTTGAACAATGGAGTTCCTTGAGACCCAGATATGAAGAGGATGATCAAGTGCGGCTTTTTCTTTTCTTTTTCCCCATTTTGAAGGTCTTTGCTACGCCACCATTACATTCATCTCTTCTGTAAAACACCCATTACATTGATTTTGGCAAATATGCAAGCACAATAACATTGGTAGAGCAGAGAATATCCAAAAAAAAAAATGTGGTCAATCCTGTCAAAACAATGGCAATGTATGTACTCTCTCGATAATGTACAAGGAAAAATTTGTTCCTACTTTAGATTCTGTTTCTGTAAGCATTCTTCTCACATCATCTCAGTATGATATCTAAAGCCATTTTTTGTAGACCAAAATGTAAAGTCTCTTGACTACTTGACCTACTGTAAAATACCCTATAAAAAGCACAACCAAAAACCCGAAATATGAGAGTGGCAAGTCAGTGAATCCCATGAAATCTCCAATTACTGAGAATGGTATTGCAATACCAACAGCAGAAATCAGGACTGTTGAACCAATTACAGGCCAAGAAGCAATCTCCATAATCAAGGGAATTTTCTCTGTCCGTATCAAGTGGTAAATCAAGGTCTGCATGAGAAGTCCTTCAACAAACCAGGCGGAACGGAAGAAAGTTTTACTCAACTGACCATCAGAACTGTAATAAAACCAAAGGAACAACAGGGTGGCTACATCACAGAGAGTGCAGACGGGGCCATTCCATAATATAAACATCGGCAAACCTTTCACAGACCATCTTTGAGGGATTTTGACATAATCTTCTTCCATCTTGTCCCACGGAATTGCGATCTGACCCACACTATACAAGAAGTTCTGTGCAAGGAGTTGCGTTGGAGTCAATGGCTCAAATCTGAGGAAGAGAGTTGCTATGAAGAGTGAAAGAACACTCCCTAGGTTAGCAATAACTGACAGTTTTATGTATTTCTTTGTGTTGCCAAAAGTAAGACGACCTTGCTCGACTCCAGCAACGAGCACGTTTAAGTCTTTCTCAAGTAAAATGATGTCAGCCAAGTCTTTTGCAACTGATGCTGCTGAATCAACTGATATTCCTACATTAGCAGCATCCAATGCGAGTGAATCGTTTATTCCATCTCCCAAGAACCCAACAACATGATTACCAACTGTCTGCAAGGACTGTACTACTCTCAGTTTCAGAGAGGGGGTAAGCCGAGCCAGAACTGTAGCCTTTCTAACATTTTCGTGAAAGTCATCCTGGTTGAGTAGCTCCAGGTCTGGTCCTGTAGTTATGTGTGTGGTTCTGATGCCAACTTCCTGGCAAATTCTTATTGCTAGAGACAGTGAATCACCAGTTAATACTTTTGCTTTTACTCCCCTCTCAGCCAACCGCCATAGAGCTTGCTTTGCTGAGTCCTTAGGTGGGTCAAAGAATGTTATCAGACCAAGGAATACCATGTCTGATTCAACACCATCCTCATTGTCCATGCTTTGCTCACTTATTTGCTGCAACATGACATAAAACTGCATTACATTCAAGGCACTTTAAGAATTGTTTTTCTATCATAGGATTGGCTTGGAGGTACCAAATATCCAAATTCCCAAACCTTTCTCCCATAAAGGATGGACTTGGGAGTATCATTCCTAAAAGCTCTGGCCAAACCTGATACTAACGAGCAAATCATGTTTTAAAAGGATGTCAAGTGCTTGGTGACTAGGTGAGCTAATCTAGTTAATGGCATGAAATACTGTTAAATTTGATTACTAAGAAAGGAGAAACTTTTTGAAATTCATGCGCGTAAAAGGTAAAACAGAAAGGGATAGGCGGATAGCAAGAGCATAAAATAAAAAAGAAAATGGTTTAAAGGAGATTTGAACTCACTGTTTGTGGTAGATTCTTTATTGCAACTCCTATAACCCGTAATCCCTCATTGCTTAGTTCTTCCACCACAATTAAAGTCCTATGTTGGTCTTCTGCAGAGAAAGCTGTTATCTCACCCCTATCTACATGCTCCACATAGGAGCAAACTTTCATCACTTCTTCAAGTGCTCCTTTGGTTATCATGAATCTATAGCAGGGTTGGCTATTTCTGCCTTCTGGATTAGATTCTGTTTCCAAAATGACAGATACTCTTCTTCTTATAAAATCAAAAGGGATTTCATCTATCTTTTTCCATTTGGATGGTTGGAACCGGTATCCGTTTGTGTACACAAATGCCAAAATTGCATCATCTAGAGGATATTTCTGATCACTCTTGAAGTAAGAATTCAGGAAGGCAAAACGTAAGACCTTTTCTCTTGGAGAACCCCAGCAATCCAGATGATTAACCATGATTGCACGGTTCATGGTGAGCGTCCCAGTTTTGTCAATACATAGGATATCCCTGCCAAAACAAAAATAAGTAACAACATGTCAAAATAATTGAACTCCAAAATGAAAAACTTGCTGAACCTAGTATGCATAACAACGGAGAGCATGAGCTAGGATTTTTCACATGCTGCAGCATCAAAATGCAAGTGTTTTTATGAAGCCTTTGCAAATGCATTTTTTGAGGTAGATGTCCTATGATTTGAGCAAATTAGATCTATATGTGAAACTCTTGGTTTCAAAAGGGTGGAAGCAAGCAGAGGTCTTTGACCCAGATTTACAGGTGAAAGAATGCTGTCATCCTGTGTAATTAAGCATGCTTCTGAATCCAAAGAATCACCAAATCTCCCTTCTATGTACTATTTCTGATTGTTATGTTATGCAATTTTCCTCTTTGCTTAAATCAAGCATCTCAGTGGAAGAACAACTTGATTTGCTGTGTCAACTTTTTAAGTTCATACTCATTAATAAAGCTGATGCAATACACTTCAAGTAGTAATGGTGTGATTTGATCGTGCAGTTGATGGACTATATATAACTGGCACTGTGCCTTACAAACAATTTGACAAACATACTAATTTTACTGTCAAGTACCAGAATAACTGTCTCTCCGCTTCTCCTCTTTCTTTCACAAATGTACACAAAACTAATAATCCCTTTGCTTCAAGTTTAAGTATTACTTCAGCACCAACATAGAAGTAAGCATTAACTCATTTAACAGTTTTTAAGTTTTTAATCTCTATATTCAGGAACTCACATTGATCCCATGTCTCGTATGGCTGATAAGCTTTTGACTATGCATCTTTCTCTTGCCATTGCAAGTGCTCCCTTTGCAAGACTTGTGTTGATGATGAGCGGAAGCATTTGAGGAGTAAGGGCACATGCAACCGAGATTCCAAAAAGAGTGCTCTCACTTATATCATAAAAATTAAAGTACTCTACCAGAATTATGATTGTGACTACTAGAAGCATCACACCAACAAGCACATAAGATATCTGCCGAATACCCTTCTCAAAACTATCTGCTGGTTTGTGCTTTCCAATAGTCGAAAACATGGTGCTTATGTAGGTCTTGGAGCCAGTGGAGACAACTAGACCAGTTCCAGTACCTGATACGACATTTGTCCCCTGAAATATTAATCACAACGGGTATATACCTCAGTGTATGACGTAGTAAGAATCTATGACTACCTACTGATAGATAACTTGATTATTAGCTAAACTGAAGTTGCCATACTTCTTAGATTCAAATAGTGCAAATGATTAATGGCCAGCCACTGTTCCTGATACTATCATTAACTGAGATACTAAGAGCAACATGTGAGTATTTTCTACATGGGACCATTAAATTCTGTTTGTGTTGCAAAAAGTACTACTACTAGAAGTAACAAATCAAAGAGTGATATTGGAGCAACTATACCTACCATGAAACAGATGTTCTTTAATTCTAGCAGAGGAGTGCTCCTATCTTCTGTCACATCGGCTGTTTTTTCAGTTGACCAAGACTCCCCTGTTAGTGAGGACTGACTGTTCAAGAAGCAAGGATGTAATAAGGCTTTCCATGGTTGACCAGACAGAAAAAGGACATAAAGGGAAATTTCAACCATCACACCAAAAAGGGGAAATGTTGAAGTTGCTATACCTTACAACCAGGTGTTTCGAAGTTAATAGTCTTACATCACCAGGAAACAGGTCCCCAGGCTCAAAAATGACAATGTCTCCTGGAACAACATCTCTTTGGTCCACTTGTACGATTAATTCAGTCTGAACCACCCTCCCTGCACATCTTTGAACTTTAACTGGACTTCTTACAAATTCTGAAAGTTTCATGGCCGCTTTTGAACTACCATATTCCTGGGTGGCATATTGAATATATCGTTAAAAGCCTTTTGAAGCAAAGAAGGATGTAGGACGCTCATTTGAATACTGAGCAAGTAAGAAGTACCTGATAGAATCGAAGGGAGACACTAATAAAAACCAATATAAGCATGATGCATCCATTTGGATTATCACTGGTTATGTATGAGAGTGCTGACAACACAATCAGAATGATGTTGAAAGGATGAAAGAAGGCGTTCCACAGAAGATGCCACCAGCTTGGAAATTTATATTCAAAAGGAACATTTGGGCCATTTTCCTTCAATCTCCTCTCGGCTTCGGTAAAGCTCAAGCCTGCTCAAAAGCGAGAAATGAGCATGTTAACGGCACCCGAAAAAAAAAAAGGTAAACAGATCAAGGAAGTGTGCTACCTAATTAATTATTTCCTCAAAGAAGCTTTTGCGGTTAATATTTGATTTTTACAATAAATTCATCATTGAGTATATATCTCTGTATCACCGATGTAACTTTTTTTTGGTAGGAGTAATTTGCTGCATTAATGCAATTCTTAATTTATCTAAATAGACTGAAAAATCAAAAAGTTTTATCAGTAATCCATCAATCAACAGACAGCATATTTTATAAACATCCTACTAACAACAGGCACTCCATTAACCCAATACTAATCCAATCAATAAAAGCACTAAATCAGAAAAAAATTAACAAGCTAACCTCTTTCTGTGGATCGAACATACTCGAAAACCAAATCCCTTTCTGATCTGGCCAAAGCATATAACCAAGAGTAAACCTTCTCTTCTGCTTCTGTCTTTGAACCCCCATCAATCTTCTCTACATATCTCAAACAAACAACCCAAAAACACAAAAACCTCGTCTCAGAAAACACTTCCTATAAAACCAAACTAAACTATAAAATTAGAACTTAACGGGGGACGACTCACCTCTAGACTGAAAACGCCGGAGAAACCTGAAAACGGAATTCGAAAAGAACCCATCCTGGTCATGATGATTGATATTACTATTAGCATTGCTTACAAGGTTTTGATGAACCGAGTTGGAATAACGGAGGCCGTCAAAGTGGGTTCTAAAACTGAAAAACCTGAAGAATTTGAGGCTTCCCATAGGAGCAAAATGAGGTGGCTTGAATCGAAATGGTCCAAACGGATAGAGAAAATGGGGAGTACAATACCAGAAATAATGAATCCAAAAACAAAATAAAATAAAAAGAGCATGGTTGAAAAAGAAAGAAATCGATAGAGAAGGGGAGGTTGAGGATTTGAAGAGAAGGTAGAAGAGAGAATTAAATATTTTTGTTTTGCTCTTTCAAAAAATCTGTTTTTTTTTTTTCATTTATTTCCCTGGGTTTTTTCTTCAAAGTTCAAAGCTTCAACTACCAAACTTAAATGACCGTTAGGTGCAGTTGCTATAGGAGGGAAATGGGATTGGCAGTCATTCGCCACCTAACTCGGACCGGGTTCATTTTAACATACCGGTTTTCTTTAGGAATATATTGAAAATTCTTTAAATTAGTTATTGAAATGTTTTTTTTGGAAAAAAAAAACCATCATTCTCAACAATAATCACAACACTTGGCCCTCCTATATTTCTTTTAAAAGAAATCAATTATTATTCTATATTAAAATTTTGATAATAAAAATCTTATTTTAATAAAGTTTTATTAATTAATGTCGATTATTAATTATATAATTTTGAAAATGAAAGGGAGGCATATATTGTCACATAAAGAAAAGACCTGTTTTTCTCTAGATTTTTTTATCTATAATAATTAATGTTTTGTACATGAATTGTTTTAGGAATCATTTGTAAAATTAGTATATCTAGGCTTATTAGATCTCCAATTAATAAATTAGTAGCTTTATCTAAATCCCAGCAAGCAATTTTTTCTCAATCCCCAAGTGCTCAATCAAGTAGCAATGATTCCTTTTTCATTTTATTTGTTGCTGATCAAATCATAAAAATCTAGAACTAAGAATAATTAAACATGTTTCATGTGATATCGAATATTCTAACTAACAAATCAAAAACATCTTTTTTTCTATATTATCTTCTGATTAAATTACCAAAAAGCTGTGTGATTATAATTAAACCTAAATAATTAATGACAGATGGCCTAAAATGATAGGTGTTGTCCTACCTCCCTCCCTCCCACCTGACAAAGTCAGAAGATCTGATTATAATATAAAGTTTTAAAAATCATTTCGCATATTAGAAATTGAATATAAGATGAATATATCTGAGTAAGAACTATATACTAAGAGTGTCACGAATATAAATCTTACAAGTAATTTTTTGGTAAGTTATAAATGGGAGGACGGCTCCTTTGAGCTTGCGTTAGTACGTAGTTGTAAGGAGAAAGGAATATAAATATATGCCCTTAATTCGTTTTGAAAAGGGTGAAAAAATAAATTAATTTTCATCAGGAGAATTAAATGGAGGAGTAAGGCATTGGGGAATATATTAAATTTAAGATATCCTAATGTTTTATCAGAATTATATATAATTTTATCATTATTTTTATTTGAAAAAAAGAGATGTGAACACTATTTTTTTTCAATAACGACACAAACGCCAATCATGAAAATTAAATGTTTGAATAGAGGATTATATATAAGGCATGTGAGTTGGACAACAAGATACAGTAGCTTGTCACCTTCCATAAAAATAAATACATTAGCTTGTGATTGGGAAAGGCTAAAGGTGAAGACATAAGGAGAGACAATTAATTTGTATCAAGAAAGACAAGTGTACTTATGTCCTAACGTGTTTAAGCCTAGGTTCCATAATAGTAATAGTTATATTTCAATTAATAATAAATACAAATTACAATTCAAAATAAACTTGAATAAGTAACCTATTACTCGTTCTAGACATCTTAAAAAGCATTATAACACCTAAAATATCTCAACACTAATTAGCTGAACAACAGTATACATGATATCACAAGCTTGGTAGAACGCACAAGCAAAATGGCCAACTCCACTTAGAGCTGGCAATTCATATAATTATCGGTATATAATCAGCTTGTGTAAAAGTAAACTTATATAAATAGATAGATTAATACCAATTAAATACTATTAATTAATCATGTTATACATTTACATGAATTATCATGAAATGATTAATCTATTTAAATATAATTAATTTATTATGAATAATGAGTTATTTTATGTATTTAAATATTAATAATTTAATAAATAAATTTAAACAAGTTAAATATTTATTAATTAATGTAAATTAACTTATTAATACGGTTAATTAAATGTGTTAACATGAGTTATGTGAATTAACTCGTATAAGATACAAATATTTTTGTGACATAAATCGTATTGATAAGTTGTGACAACAATTATAGGAAATCTAACCTTTCTTATCTCTGTATTACCTCTTTAATTATTAATTTAGCCCCACTCTTACCTTGGGTGCATCCATGGCATTGAACATCTAGGTTCTTACCAGAGATCTTTTAAAAACAAACAAATAAAAAGTCGATTACATGATAATTTAATTTTTTTAAAAAAAGAAAAAGAAAAAAAAAAAACTTGTTAAGCTTAAAAGTGAAAAAGGCAGAGACCCAACCAAAATAGTAATAGAAAGGTGATGGACACCAATTCATGATTACAGATCCTCCTTCCATGTGCACATTACTGTATCTACACACAAGCTCTGGAAAAAACGACGCAAGGCATCAACATAACAGCTCATACAACCACATATCATCTCCCATTTTAGAGAAAAAAAAAGCCCCCACCCTGACAATTGGACAAAAATCTCTACCTCACTAAAACTTCAAATATGTGTTCATCTACATGTTCATACAAATATAGTATGGCAAATATTGAGAAAGGACTGTAATCTCAAGTTGTCAGATTTCTATCACAGAAGTCTTTTGTTTTTTCACAGTCTGGATCTCTGCATATGGCATATATATAAACACATACACGAATCATATATTCTTTTGGTGCACTGTTTTTGGTTCAATGAAGCTCATGAAATATAATTCTCAGAGATTAGAATAATAAAGGGTTAAAACAGATTTGGGCAGCTGTCCATTTTAAGCAGCCCATTTTCGGCTGCTAAAAATATTATATACATTATGCTGGTGCTATTCAGAAGTTTGAAAGAAAAAGGAAGAGAAAAAGTTGGATTTTGTTGCGCCTTGCTAAACAATTTAAAAAATAGTGATGATGTAGAGGATGATGTTAGTATGTTTTGTTTTTGGTATGTTGGAAGCGTGAACTGTTCAAAATTCTCATGATCTGCAATGGCATTTTTCCTATGACTTTTACCTGGTTCATATATGCAAGCCTGCATGAGACATGTTGCTCTGTCAATGTTTTATAATTAATCCTTAAGAAATTACCCCCAAGGGGGAAAAAGGGATTTAGTGCAGGTTACTGTTTTTAGGACAGACTGGTTCATCATGGTCTGCCGAATTTGCATACTGAAATCAAGATATATATGATTTGTCGAATGGTCGGGTTATTTGGATATATGCCAAATGGGGACAGCCTTGCCCACAGGGCAATGGTAATATCATTGTTCTTCTGGGAGAGGGAATGCGCTTTCGCTGTCTTGATGTTTACAGCATGTTCTTGACAGACTGAAAATTCCATTCAGAATCATCCATGCTACTGAAACGATATGGTAAAAATGGCATATTAACTAGTTTCATTTTGAAGTAGAGGAGAAAAAAAACACTTCATGGTTAAACCTGATGATCTTTTCCACTTTTGTTATAGTTACAGAAATCTAGTTTCCCTTAAACAGGCCGTACAGATGGTATTGTCACTGCCCCCCAAAACATAGATTTTTCTCAAATACAAAGGCTGTTAAAGCTATGCTAATGATCAGCACAGCTCAAAAAGAAGGGGACGGGCTAAAAACTGGTTACAGTGCAACCACCCACCAGACTTGAAATCAAAAAGTATCTGGGGAAAAACCAGAATCAAGGTCATGGCCTTGACCGGAAAAAGAAAATACTAAGCTCCTGACCAATGTTTCCATCCGGATCAATCAAATGGAATGATTCAGAATGAGATGAACCACGAACTCTATCAAAGTTAGCCCTCAGGTACATAAGTTCATCGTCATGATCGAGTTCCTTTCCACTAATCATTCCAGCACCGACAACAACTGAACCCATTAGCCTTAAAGCATCCATATCAGCTTTCGATGGCCTGCGCTTAAATGCATACCCAACTTTCCTTCCATTACAATACATAGTCCACACTGGCATGGACAAAACTGAGTCTCTATCATTCCCTGAACTGGTACACTCCAGCGCAATCCGGAGGATACCACCTTGCATTTCTCTAGCCAGAACCGCTGTTGGGACTGCAAACTCAAGGAGGAGAATTGGGTTGGTGGACTTTGAGTTTGCTTGAATACAAAAGCTCACTTTTCCCCTGCGATAACCAAAGATGGTACCTGTAATTACACTAGGAGTACAGACAGGTTGTGGATAATAGCTGTGAAGGTAATTTTCATGTTTGATCTCATGGTCTTCGACGAAGGTGCGGTTGCAGCTTGGAATGAGGAGTTCCATGAGGGAACGAAGAAGCCGCCATGAACGGACTTGTTTCTGGCAGTCAACTGAAGTGACACCGTTGCTTATGTGGGCGGTGGCACCAATTGTTGGACAGGACATGTTTGCCTTATGTCAAATATGGGAGGCTAGCTTGTGGGTTGTTGCCAACGGGATCAGCCTTATATAGCAATTGGGATTTATCCTTTTAACCTGTTCTGTTGGTTGGTAGTGCCCAAATAGACTTTTTATTTTCAACAAAAAAAGAAAGAAAACTCTTTTATTACTTTTATATTATTATAGAGACATTTAAATCTTAGGCTTATATTTTTTAATCATATGTGTTCATATTAAACAAGTGTCAAATGTGTCAACTACCCAAAGTTACAGGTTTAGGTTTGGGGCATCACAAATTAGACCATTGCTTTGTTACATATGAAGTTTTGTTATTTTATTCAAAAGAAATTTGATAGAGAAAGAGACATAACATTTTATTATAACAGGTACAACAGAATAGACAAATTATGAAAGGATATAAATACACATTATTCAACTTGGCATTGCGGATAAGACATTCCTAGATAAATTTATTTGTTAACTTAAAATTATTTATTTTTACTGATTATAGATTCTTAGGTCTTTTAGTTAGACAATTTCAGCAATTTAGATAAACATTTGCTCCATATCCGGCTTCTATTCACATTAATATCGTCATCTCTATTTTCAATCTCCACGTTTCCTATGTCAAAATTTATGAGTGAATTAACTAATCAGTAAAATATATGAAAAATTTATCTAGATAAAAAGGTAAACTCATTCAAATCACTATCATAATATATAATACTATCTTATTTGACTAAATATTTATTTTAATATTTAATATTATTCAAATTTTTATTTAAAAATTCAACCAGTTATTTCATTCAAATTAAGATACAACATTTTTTATTTTATTCATTTTAAGAAAAATTAACTATATTTACTAACTTTTCTTTAAATGAAAAAATCCAAAAAAGTTATCTTAATTTAAATAAAAATAATAAACAAATTTTTATATTAAAAAAATTTAACAATATTTAGGCTATCTTATTTTTACGTTCACATTGAAATTGTATCACACTTTAATTGATCTATTTCTTATTCTAAAGGATATAAAACTTCAAAGAAACACTACCTTTATAGCAAGTCAAAGTTAAAGGAAAGAACTTTTGTTTCTGTTAATTACATGTGTTATGCACTAAACAATATTGGCTCCGACTCTAAGAGGTTTTATTTTATTAAGAAAGAAGGCATCTGGTAAGGCTTTGCACAACAAAAAGAAAGGAATCATGTGAAAAACCAAGGTTCAAAGAGGAAATAAGAATATAAAGAAATGTATCCTACTGAAAACTTCTTTTTGTGAGTGGCTTTTGCCACATTTGAAACACAGTGGATGGAAATAACCTTGTAATGCTTGGACTGCGTCCCTTTTCTTCTTCGATCAACTTGTAAAATTGCAGAAACAAAGGAGAATAATTCAGAGATGTCCGTACGATCAAATAAACTAGCAATCTCCCCACCATCAAATCATTAGAAACCTTTGGATATTGTGCACCATTCAACTTCCAAATAGCCAACCTTCTTTCTGAAGAAAATCCAATTTACAACTGTTAAATTAAGTGTTTTAATGCAAATAAAAGAATAATTTTTGTGCCTTTTTGCCCTGCTTTTGGACCCTACGTGTGAAAGACCCGACACTTGGATTTTATTTGCCTTGTCTTGTTTCGTATTTGTATATGATGCAGCACATGAAAGATGGAGATGGGGGGGTCTTTTTATCTTGGATGGACCTTGGGCAAAAGGAAGCTCAATTCCTGCAATAGGAGCAAATAAATGGGGTTTGGTTTCTGCTTTATAGCCTGGTTTTCTCCACTCATGTCCTTTGCCTTTTGTTCTTTCCACGTGTTAATTTTCACAAAATGACAAGAGAGAATTATTGGGTTAATTTTTTTCATTTCCTTTAAGTCTTTTAAATCTTAATCTTGCTTCTAAATATATATAATACTATAAATTAAAATAAATATATAATTGGAAGCATATATGATTTGAAGCATGTGGAATTTTTTAAAAAATAATTCTTTAGCTGAAAATGTTCAGTTGTCTACCAAAAACCATGTAAACTTTGGATTATATTATTTTTTAAAAAAAAAACAAGGATAAAGAAAGTAATAAAATTTCACCTAGAAAAGCCATGGAATTTCAAAATCTTAACCATATCCCTAACTAAAAATTGATAGGATAATCAAATTCTAATATTTTTTTTAACAGGGATTGAATTCCATGTGAAAGAAAATTTACAAATATAATGAATCGTATTTCCTTCTCCTTATCTTTTTCAACTTAATACCTTATTCGTAAAGAAAAGTATTCGAAAGTAAAACCCTTTTATTTTTTAGACCATTGCGTTGAATAGTTGTGAATTGTACGATATACAAAACTCCCTTTGAAGGCAATTAATTATCAAAATTCTCTGGTTTTCTAAGAATTGTACAAATGGAATATGCTGAGACAAAACCAAGTGTGCCATCTCAGCGTCTGAGTCATTGCTCCAAGTATCATGCCACTTTTGTTGTTTTAATTTGAAGAACATGATACAATAATAGTACTCAAAACCTAAAAAGTCTAGAAAATCGAAAAAGAACATATAAAATATTGTATGAATGATAATACAGTAAAGACATTGCTGAAGTACAAAGAAAAAAAAAAGGGGCCCCAGGGGATCCCAATTGTTTTTTAAGCAACCAATTAAAAGGAGAAAATAAAATTTTCAAGATTTGAGGCTTATTGAGTGGGGGATTCTGTAAGTGTGAAGGGGCCAGGCTCTGCCCCACCACTTGGGCTTTGTGGATTTGTATTCCGAGGTACAGAAGCCACACCCTGTGTGTAATGGGCTTTTGTTTTGCGGTCATATAACCTCATATGCCTGGCCCAAAGGTACCTCCGCGTTTTTAGTACAAATCAAGCTCTGTGACATTTTTTCTTGAACATTTATTGATTTCGAAAAAAAAATATTAATGAAAAGTGATAAATTATGTTAGGTATGATATATATTTGATAACCATTCCATCAAAATTAAAGTGAAATTTGTTGAATAGAAATGCCTTTTTTTAAAAAAAATTTGTTCACATGAACAACATATAAAAGTTTAACTACTACACGTGTATTAATTTCAACACCAATTCAATCACACAAATAAAGTAATCAAACTTTTGTTTTACTTCATATAATTACTCTAACAATCACAATCATAAGCTCACACTATTTAAGCTAAGCCAAAAATGATCATTGAAATGTCAATCTAATCAAAATTCACAATGTACACTTTTATCACTAGAACGAGGCAAAATTACTTCTAGATAAGATTTATTCAAATTGAAAAAAATTAATGAAATTAAATTAGCTAGATATTCCATCATTACATTCAATTATTTTTACTTATTTATTTAATATATGAAAAAATTAAGAAAATAATGAGTCTAAATAAAGATAAAATGATAGAATTAATATTCAAATAAAGTAATATTAAAAAATAAATCATAAAATGTGAAACAGAATAGAATAGCTCTTTTATTGTAAAAGGTACAAATGATATTTTACCACAACAATGCAAAAAACAAAAAAAACAAAAACAAAGAGGAGATAGAAAAAACTGATGCAAAAGAGTATGAAAGAATGGTGAAGAAACCAAAAGCAGACACTGTTCTTACAAAGTGCTGCATCCATCAGTTTTCAATAGAAAACAGGGAGACACCATTGGCACCACAAAATGGGTCATATTACAAAAAGGTCAAACTACTCGACCAGAAGTTAGGAAAAAGAAAAGTCAATATCCCGGTCAAGGACCATAACAAAACCAATTAATTCCCCAATTAAGAAAAAGTCATTCATTTCCGTAATTAAAACCATTTCCAATAACAAACACATAGCATTCAAGGACATTAACCTTAGACCTGCTCCAAACATCAAATTACCATCTAATTCACCTCAACTTTACACCTCCATATTTCCCACATTAAACCCTTAACACACAAAATAAATACAAACCTAAAGCAAGTATATCTAAGCCCTCTCGCCCCTAATCCTACGAGCCAACTGGATATCCTTAGGCATAATAGTAACCCTCTTAGCGTGAATGGCACACAGATTGGTATCTTCGAAGAGACCCACCAAGTAAGCTTCAGCCGCCTCCTGAAGAGCCGCAACGGCGCTGCTTTGGAACCTCAGATCGGTCTTGAAATCCTGGGCAATTTCCCTCACCAGCCTCTGGAATGGGAGTTTCCTGATCAGGAGTTCGGTACTCTTTTGGTACTTTCGGATTTCACGCAAGGCCACGGTTCCTGGCCTGAACCTATGTGGCTTCTTGACTCCGCCTGTGGCTGGGGCTGATTTTCTAGCGGCTTTGGTGGCCAATTGCTTCCTTGGTGCTTTGCCTCCAGTGGATTTTCTGGCGGTTTGCTTAGTACGAGCCATTTGGGAAGTGAAAAGTGGAACGGAGATTTAGTGACTTGCTGTTTGCCTCTTGAGATAATGAGAGAAGATTTTGGATGCGGAGTTTGGGTGGAGATTTAGGCGGTTTTATATAGAGGAGCTTAGTAGCGTGGGAGATTCGAAAATTTGGAAATTTTGAAGTGGAGGGAGGATCTTTCTCTTTTTTTTTCTTTGATCGTACGGTGGAAAGAAGGAATGCCGTGGATTGTAATCCGCGTGAAATGGAAAGGACCAATAGGATTTGTTTGTTTGGGCGCTAAATATCTTCGTTTCACGCCCGCTTGTGGAAAGTTTGGAGGGTTTGGATCTTTGAAATCTTTGAAATAAAATTTTGCCGTGTCTGGTGTTGTGCGCGAAAAAGGTTGTCGCTTTGAAAGCTACTTTCATTAAGCTTCGAAAGCCAAGGTTATAATAAACTGAAAGCCTAAAAAAGCATATATAGTTACTTCTATAAATTAATATCCAAGAGATCATAAAAACTTATTTATTAATTAAGATATTATTTAATTAATAATTTATTAATTTATATATCAATTAAGATGATAGTTTTGTATTGAAGTATATTTCATATAAAGATTAATTCAAAATGATAATCACATTGCATAATTTTATTTTATAATTTAAGAAAACTACATTAGAGTTTCTTAATATAGTAAGAAAAGTTAGAGATAAGATATAAACAAACACCAATTTCAAGAAAAAACAAGTAATATTGATCTCTTAATTGAAACATATGTATATATAATCTTGATGTATAAAAAAATTATTAATTTATATATCAACTAAGATTTATGTGTCTTTTTTTATAATATACTATCTTATAATTTTAGCAAGTTACTAATTTAATAAATTATTAATATTTCTTATTGACCCTAAGTTGAGATAGATAAAAAAATATCATGTAATCAAAATTATTAATTTATAGAGATTATATTATATTACTAGTATTGATCAAGTCAAGAATAAGGCATCGGGTATTTTGTTAGAAAAAAAATATTAAAAATTTAGAAAAAAGCATTAATTGATATGTTAAATATTTTTTCTTTTTTGCCATTAAATACATATTTGATATTATTATCATCTATTGTTCTCTTATGAAATTCTTTTTTTTTTTTTTGAATGGCAAATAATCATAAAAATAAAGCCAATTAAGGTAATACAAAAAAACTACCAAGGACAGTTCAAAATATTGACTTACAAGAAAGCCACAATAATAAAAAGTAAAAAATTTTAACATAAACTCACAAATTCACGAACTTAACAAAGTAAACTAATAAGATGAATAGAATAGAGACTAAACATCTTCATTTTCTGAAACAGAATTAGAACAAATTGAAAAATGATTGAACTTGATAGTCCCAGTTTTTCCAAGCTAAAAGTGTTTGACTTTCTGTTAATGTGAGTGAAGGTAAGATCTTTGGAGCTTGTTTTGAACACTTCAATATAGTTGGATAAAAGTTTCACGCGCCACAGAACAAAGTTGTGATCCGATGCTCAAGTGATGGTATTTTTTGAGTCACTTTCAACATGAAGAGTGCTGGAGGCCCAAGGCGAAGAAAAGAAGAAGGAAAGGCCTTCTTTGATAGCAAGAAACACAGCGTAGTTGGGATCCTCGATACTAATGGGAGTTGAGAAAACCCCTTTAATGAAACCTTCATAATCTCTAATGACACCCCCAATACCTGCAGGCCCTAGTTTTCCAAGGGCAGAACTGTCATTATGAAATTCCTTTAATGATCCTAAATTAGTTAAGTGTATATAGATAGCAGACCTTGCAATCAAAAAACAATGATGCATCATACTGTGTTTCTTCTTTACGCCATGCATGGGACCATAAGTTAATTAGACTTAACAAACTAATATATACATTAAGGGTCATGCTTGCTTACATTATATATATATATATATATTTATATATATACATATTATCAATTTGCATATTTTAATTTAATTTTTTTTCTCTTGATGATCAGCAATGGTAGCCATGGCTACAAGGAACAATACACATATGAATGGTAAAGCCATTCGAATGACGTGGCGACATGATGAGTATAAAACAAACGATGATGCAAATCCTTTTGGCAACATACTTATTACTATGTTCTTTTTTGTTTACATCAACATCATCATTTATCTGTTTCACATACACATTAAACTTACAAAATCAGAAAATAGAAAAATTTAACAAAATTAAAGAAAAAAAATGTACCCATTGAAAAATCTGGAGTCATTTTCTCCAAACTTTATTTTATTGAATATATATATATATATATATATATATATATATATATAAGGTCAAAAGTGTTATATGTAGCAAGGGCACTGAAGAAACAAGAGTGCCGACATATGCCTCAGCGTCAACTCTAGGGAATGTCACGGGAACAAATTCAACAAAACAAGGTTTGGAAAAAATTATCACAGTTTTTCCGATGGGTACATTTTTTTCCTTTAATTTTGTTAAATTTTTCTGTTTTCTGATCTTGTAGGTCTCAGTGTGTATCTAAAACACATAAATAATGATGTTGATGAAAACCAATTGAAAGATTTTTTTAATATATGTGAAATGTTCAAATTTATTAAGATTATGTGAAATGATAATAAAATAAGTTAAGATTTTGATTTTTTATGCATTTTCAAGCTTGAAAAAGCTGAACGAGTTATCAGAATCTTGAATGATAAGTATGTAAATGTAGCTTATTAGCTTTAATTTGATTTTAGTATTTATCTTTTTCCAAATCCTCAAAAGTTTTAAAAATTTCTTTTATTAATTTTGATTATGGTATAACATTTCTGGAGTTAACTTTGGGATCCAAACTTACCCTTAAAATCCCTTAATAAGTAGGCATCTTTTATAGTATTTTGCATTTCTTTTTTCCTCCATAGTGCATCTATAATGTGACAGGCTCAAGGATTCCCTTGATCCTTTTGTGTTTGATAATGGAGCTTTAATGAGTTAATTACCTGATTGCTTGTAGGTATCACGTTTCACCGCAAGCCTCTGCAAGTATCCATATGGCACAGACTAGACAGGAGAGAAGATATTTTGTCAAATTGCTCACACTCAGCGAACAATGGGAGGAATACCAGGACCCTTCAACACTCCAATTACTCCAACATATCCGATGTTTAATTATTAAGGTAAGTCTTTCATTAACTAAAAGCCATTGAATAAGTACGATTATGAGTTGATAGGCTCACCTCGTCTTTACGTTTGATGATGAATACTAAACTTCACAGTGTCGATACTTCCAGGTTTTTGCACAGATTCCAGGCTTTGGAAGTCAACATGGGAGAGGATGAATGCGCATACGATTGCCCATGATCGCAATCACCCATTTCAGCATTCATATCCACAGGTATTTTCCTCTTCCTTTTCCTTACTTATCCTGTCATTATTTGCACCCAATC
>NW_018397255.1:4204982-4205704 GCF_002168275.2 Theobroma umbraticum | reverse complement strand
ATATATATATATATATATAAATTTACAATTGAATCACAGTAAATGTTTAACGGGATTATTTTGTAGATTGCAGAGGGTTATTGGTGCAAATAACATGAGAAATGGACATCAAATTGTATGGAACAACGAAGGGGTTGTGCGGGTGCCAACAGCTACTGCTGCTTTTTCAGCCTTTAATCCTTTTGGCTTTTAGAGGACCATCAAGCTACGGAAAAGAAAAACGAAGGTGCTATTTGGAAATGGACAACTAAAGCTAGCTGTCCAAGTGGAGGAGGGAATGCATTTTTCTGGAAAGGCCAACAAAATCAGGACAGGATAGAATATAGGAACTAATGAACTACACAGGAAACATATATTTATTTTATATATAGGAACTAATGAACTACCATATCTATCTTATATATAGGAACTATAACGAACTATGTAGGAACCATATCTATCTCATGCAAAACCAGAATATTATTGCAATGATTTTTTTTTTTGCATTTATTTCGAATAGTGAATTATTTCTTTTTGATATAGTATTGCATTAAGAAAATGTGGTCATTATGATCAATTAATTTAGAATTTTTTTTTCTCGTAGTGATATTTGATGCTCTAGGGTGGCTTAGGTTTGGAAATCTAGAATTCAGTTAAAGTATCATGATTGGCTATCGGTTTGGCTAATATCCCCTTTATTACTATAACAGTTATATAACAATTTAAGCTTGGCTTAGTCTTCT
>NW_018397255.1:4200767-4204972 GCF_002168275.2 Theobroma umbraticum | reverse complement strand
TGAGATCCACAGTTCCAATCTCTTCCCTGAACTTCTTCACATGATCAAAAGCAAACTCTATTTTCCATTTCCTAGCTATTCTTCTCGGACCCTTCCACTTAAACTAACTCATGTGTACCAAAACAACTTGTTTTTACAGTCCATTTTCTCACTCTTATTCTGGAAATGGCTAGAGAATACTAATGCAAAATCGATCAAGATTCATGTCTACTATGCAAGAGTTAAAAAGAGAGAAAATAATAGATATATGGAAGGACTAATAAAGTATGATTTATAACATTTTAGTTTAGCCCCTCAGGTAGCAAATAGCTTAATACAATTGCATGTCAAAGGCAAAAAAATTAAAAAAAAAAATCATACTTCAAAACATATTTTTTGTTAAACATAATTCTGAGAATAGTTTTACTCTGTACACAGCCACAATTAATCTTGGTAACTGAGATAAACAAATTTTTCAAAAGCTATTGGCAATATTAACCCAAGGGAATGTAAATGTAACATATATGTATGGTGTTGAAGGCTTCTAGATACCCGATATACACACCCTTTAACCAACGATGCATTGGTGGAAGAAACCCAAATAAAAACATAAACAAAAAAAGGCACGCTTGTTCAACAGTAAAACATGACTTCCTTCACATTTTCTTTGATGTTTGGGAGAGGCCGAACCTCCACGTTTCTATCTCTTACATTCCGTCTTGCATCTGCAGAGCCACTATCTGCATTTTCATCCTCTATGTAATAACGTGCCCGAAATGCTGCTAGATGAGCATAATATGCAGGAGGCACTGCAAATGAAATCATAATATTATCTGTTAAAACTGCCTTAGGAACAAATGGATGATAACCTGAAAACAAATTTAAGAGTAGTTAACAAAAAGATCAGCAACCTATGGAAACCGACCGAGTACACCTTGCATACCTGTAAATGAGTAGAATTATTATATAATACGTTGAACTAATATAAAAATTATCTGTTCACACTATTTCAAATTAGAGAAAAAGATGTAAACCCATTACGTGTAACATAAATTATTTGTGAGCATTTGTAAGCTGTCTGCTGTAAATTTGTTTTCATCATATAAGACATGGTAATGAGTGGGCTTACTTGTTCCCTACATAACAAAAATAGTGAATACCAATTAAAAAGAAAAGCTAATATCAAACAAAAAAAACATATCATAATTATACAAATTGATCATCACATTAGAAGGCAAGCCTAATTTACCTGAATTCCACCATGACTATTGAGATAAAAATCAAATTCTGTAGGGTGGCAAATCATAGTATCAACAACAGTACCTGCAAAACATGGTTGTGGTAAAAAGTTAATATAGTACTGCAGCAAGGGAGATCCAAAGAACATGATCAATCCTTATTATAACATTCATTACCTGCTACGATATTGCCACTCTTATCCGTTGGGGCAGTGTCTGTAGGAAATAAGCGAGTATGATGCCTCTTCTGCACCACAACAAATGTAACAGGTGGCATATAATCCTCCTCTATTGATGCACAAGCCTGGAAGGAATACCATTGCTGGCATCAATAAGCCCAAACACCAACCATTGCACAAATAAAAAGCAGCAGACATTATTAAGCATGCTCTGCTAGTTGAAAAATCACGAACCCCATACATTCTTCGTATTTTCCATTTTAAATAAATGCTCCAGTAGTTTGATATACAAAAAACCATATAACAGACTCCATAGCATTCAAAATAATAGGAGTTTTTAGTTTATAAGACAATATTTATAGATCATGCTGATGGCAGGCTCAACAATTTTTTTTTTTTTTCAAAAGACACTAAGCTGTTACTTAGTCCAAGTGAGAGAACAGTTCTACAAACCCCCTACCCCCTAAAACACACCTTTAATATACCTTTCGAATTGCATCCATTTCATAGAGCAAAACTTGACTAAATTGGCCTTCACTAACACCATCTCTGCCAAATTAAAAAACCCAAGATCAACAATGCCGCTAAAAACATTCAAGAATTGGGTGATCAGAAACAAAGGCTACCTGTAGAAAATAATCCTTAAAGGTTTTCTTCCAGTCGATTTATAGAAAGCAATAAGCAATTCCCTGAAGCAAACAAGTTATTCTTGATGGAAATAAGCCGACATCTTCCAATAACACTATAACATGGTCCTAAAAAAAAACCATATCCACCACCATACCTAATCATTCCACCATGAACAACTCCCTTATGAGGATCCTGAGCTACTTTATAGAGATCCTGGATTATTTCTTCCCGATGAGGCTGTGCAGAGACTATTCCTCGGTACTTAGTTATCTCTGGCCAATCAATTGAAGCAACCGCCTGCAACCAGTCAATTACCTCTTAACAAGATGCAGAAATAGAAAAGAGACAATGACGAACAAGACCGTGCTTACTGCAGCTATTGAAGGACCAGAATCTTCCCCAGGCTGTGGATGAGTGACATCCGCACCAAATATAATTGTAGGGTCATCAGACACAAGAGGAATTGTTTTTTCAATGGCATCATTCAGCACGGTATTACGTCCCCCAACCTGGTAAATTTACAATTCTCAAAGATGACTGAAAAAATACCAAAAGAAGCCAACATCAAAATCCCAAATAATCAATGAGGCAGAAAAAGTACCTTCACATTGATCTTCAGAGCAAGATTTTCAAAATATTGAAGGCTTAATTTTGAAGGTTGCTTGGGCTTACAACATTGAGAAACTATACCTAACTCCGTCTCACATATTCGTTTAATTTTCCCTGCAAGCAAAAAGATTTTAGTTGTAAAGTGAAACTAGACACTCTTTGAATCTGGATCTCTTACCATATGAGCCACTCGGATCAGGTAAAATAATTATCAACAACTTAAGTGGCCTCTTTTGCCTTGTAGACTCCTCGTAAACATCTAGGAGAGTTTGAACAATTCTAAAAGGATGAGCTGAACGGATAGGGACTGCAGCCGTATGGCGAAATACCTTGTATAACAAGCAGATGAGAAATCAAGTCAGTCAATTACTTAATAACAAACAAAAAATCTGCTTGTAAGAAACTGCACAGCATACCATCCCTTTGTTATTACACATTTCCACCAATCGTCTACAGAAGTCATTTGAAATATTTGCATAATTTGAGGAGAAGTTCACACAAGTCCAATTATCCACTTTCCCGCCATTGACCATTTTCTGCAGAACCAAAAAGCAAAAAAAAGGAAATCAGTGAAAATCCTGGTATAGCAACACTTCGTACAAATGACTACAATTGCCTTCAGGTTCCATGGGCTATGTACAGAGGGTTCTATTACTAGTAACTTCAAAGAGACCACCATTCTTCTAAAACTTCAAAGTCAAGAAAAGCATCATTCCCCAAATTTTCAGCTGGATATAGTATGATGAATGCTCCAATCACGCCCAGAGCTTATCCAACATAAATCCCCCAAAAGAATTTAAGGCACATTGCAACGTCAAATATACAATGCCGAAACATGTGCAACTCCAGTTCCTTTGGAAATTTAATCTTTGGTGCAAGAAGAAAGGGCTGACCCAATCATCTGGACTTTGTTCTGATTTCTCTATTTTTTTTCCCAAGGAAATGAACGACACAGTCAAAGAAAACTAGTATAGCACCTTGTTGATCATGTTCCATGCCCCTTTGCTAGGTTTAACACTTTTTTCTGGTCCTGTATCATGATACTTAAGCTGCAGCAACCAAAACATACGAACATCATATTTCATAATAAAATAGCAAACATGATTTCTCTTGAAAGTATAACATTTTGGGATGTACTTACCACTGGAGCAGGCAAAACTCGCGCTTCAACAAGTGCAAGTTCTTGTCCAACATGAATTCCAAATTCACTTACACGCTCTTCTCTGTTAAAATTATTATTGCTCACCATCTGCAGCAAAATGATATGCCAAGTCACATCATTGCTCTTAATTAATCAACGAAAAAGTGGGTATCGCAATGTTGCTGTACCCTTCTAATATCCCTCTCCCTATCAGGTGGACGTTTACAGGTTGCTTTCAACAGAGCTCTCACTTGTTG
Organism: Theobroma umbraticum; assembly: GCF_002168275.2. Classification (NCBI taxonomy): domain Eukaryota; kingdom Viridiplantae; phylum Streptophyta; class Magnoliopsida; order Malvales; family Malvaceae; genus Theobroma; species Theobroma umbraticum. The sequence continues at coordinate 4,200,939 of NW_018397255.1, read as the reverse complement.
ATCATTTAGCCTTTTTGTGTATCTCTGTCCTTCAACAATCTGGCACAGCTGCACAACAAACAAAATCATATAGGAGAGAAGGGTTAAAAATATCAGTATAGAAAGTGGTAAAAAAATAATAAGATGAAAATAATTCCATATCCATATAAACTGAACCTCCATTGGCAAGTAA
>NW_018397255.1:4200432-4200757 GCF_002168275.2 Theobroma umbraticum | reverse complement strand
CTTCACTTCCAGATTGAAGGGCAGGCAACGATGCATATTTAAGCTCAACTCCGTAATTTTCAAGGAAATAATGAACCACAGACACATTTGTTTTCTTGTCGTCAAGAGTAAACCTAACAAAACCAAAAATTGCACAAAAGCATCATAAGACAGAATAGGAAGAGAGAGAAGGAGTTATATTAATAAAAGAAAGAGAATTACATCATTGATGACAATATAACAGAGAAAATAAGGTTCAGGAATCAAGTGTTATACAATTATTTTTCTTATTACAGAAATCCTCATCTCGTAAAGCACCTCTTTTTTCCTGAGATATCCCTCACAA
>NW_018397255.1:4200335-4200422 GCF_002168275.2 Theobroma umbraticum | reverse complement strand
ATATTTTATAATCTACTTTTCAGCATTATCCAGATGGGTTCTTTGGATAGCGATGATGGTAGCTATTGACTCACATATCTAGCATGA
>NW_018397255.1:4195340-4200325 GCF_002168275.2 Theobroma umbraticum | reverse complement strand
GGAACAAGTTGATTATTAACTCTGATCGATTTGAATATGGAAATTATTTGGGTAGTAAACATATGGGACTGCAACAAGCAATCCAATTGTGACAGAACAGGGATCACCCAAAAACAGTTCTACCATACTGGCGCAAAAAAGGTACTTTAGTATGTCAAATAGCTTCAAATAATTATGAGCAATTACAACAAACTCACGTTAACTCGCTTATTGGCAATCTGGATATGCCAACGATCTTGCAAGTTTTTGCATACTTCTTGTGGATAGGTCGCACCTTCACCCCTTTCAAGGCCTTTTTCACCTAAAATCCATGGCAATAGAAACAGCATATAAGAAATTTCAACCACTTTGATGATATGAAACACTTTTAAACAAATAAGTGACTATACACAGAAATAGTACGAACAGAGGGATAAGGAGAATGGTACTTTAACACAATCTTGATCAGACAGAGGCCTTGACAGGCTTGTATACTTGAAATGTTTGGCAACAAAGTCCGAAACTAAAAGTGGCTCATAGAATGATCGAGCAGACACATCTGTAAAGCAAAACCAGTTCAACCACAACTAAAACATTAAGTACAAGTGGCTACACAAATCTTAAGAACGAACAACAAGCATGGAATAGCTACCAATATTAAGAGATAAACCCATTTGAGTGGGCCGAAGACTCTGATAATACCCCTTCCAATAATCGATTCCATTACCAAGCTCTCCTTTACCACCTAAATCTGGGTGGAAAAATGACCTTCCCACCACAGTATAACTGCAAAAGGACGTTTCAAATACATTAATCCGCTACAGAGGCATATAATTACTAAGAACAAATGCTTAACATTCTATCAACAGGCGAGTACTTCTCAGATGGTTTAGCCCTAAGAACAACATCCAGCGCTTGAATAGTTTCTTGAGGAGCTTCCAAATGCCCTCCACGCAAGAACTCCTGCAAACTTCGAAGATCAGGTTTCGATGCCAATTTGACCGCCACCTTATATTGCCGTTCCTTCCTGCAATAACAGACAACCAGACCAATAACCCTTAGACAACAATGATAATAAAAACGAAATTGCACATAGACACCATCATAGTATAAAACAATATTACCCTGCTTTACTAGATGAACTATGACCTTGGTCTGCATCGATTATCTTAACAAGAAACTCCTTTGACTTAAAAGGTAAAGCACCAGCTGTGTACAAGCTCTTCCGACCATCGTAGGCTGGACACCAACCACCAAGGTGGGATGGCTTGTACAACTCAGTGAGTTGTTGCATTAAAATTCTGTTCATCTTCTTTGAGGTTACCTCAGGAGTTATAGAAACCTATAATACATAATAAAGTACCAAAAGCCATTAAAAGAGAAAGGAACAAAATGAAAAAAAAAAAAAAACAGAGCTGGCAATGAGGTAAATAAATAACCAAACAGAAGAAACCACTAAAACTCAAAAAATAGGGAATAAAGAAAATAGCGTAAACAATTAAAGCATATAATTAACAGTTAAAATCTTCCATAATTTGCTTCTAACCTAAATTAAAATAAAAAGACAATCTATAAAAGAAATTACTAGAAGCCTTCCACAAACAGAATTTTTTTTTTTAAAAAAAAAGACAAAGATATAAGCAACAAAGAACAAAAGAGAAAAAAATTACAAAAATAAAAGGATTAAAACAACAAAGGAAGGCCAGCAAATGGCAAGAGTAGGAGTGGCTAAAACTCAATAGGAAAGACAGAGAGGAAAAGAGAAGAGAGAGAGTTACATCGTAGTGATGAAGATCTTTGTCAGCAACCTCAACGCGGAAATGATTGGCTCTAACATTGCACTTTTTACCTTCCCGACCTACACCTGGCCTTTGTGCAAACCTAATCGCCTTTGATGACGAAGGAGGAGGAGGAGGCGCCTTCGTCGCAGCCTCTGGCTCCAATGTAAGTTTTTCCGAGACCTCTCTCATCAGTGATTCTGCACCAGAACTAGACGAAGGATGATACGCCGGACCCGTAGACGTCAAAGGAACAGAAGGAGGAGGTGGCTGAGTAGGAGCCACTTGAGGAGGGGGCGGAGTGTAAGAGGAATAAGGAGGAGGACCAAAAGGTCCAGGTGCTCTACTAAAGTCACGACCTCTTCCTCTACCACTGCCGCCACCCCGAGAAAGAGAGCGCGACGGTTGGGCGCGACCAGAGTCCCGTCCCCAGCCACGTCCGCCACGGCCCCGACCACCACGTCCAGACATTGCCGTTAAAAGACACAGAGATAATGTCAAGATGAAATTTCAAAAGGCGAGAAACAGAATACAAAGATGATATGGTTACCAGTGGAGACTTTTGAAATGACGCTCCCAAAAACCAGTTGAAGTGAAGTGAGCCTTTCTTTATAAAAGCCACAGACAGAAGACTTGGGATACGATGCCTCATTTTATAGGTGAAACGACAGAGACGGCTATGACGTGGCTTTTAATGACGAATTTGCCATCATTCCTTTAACAAAATGTCGGGATGTTTCCTTTTTTCTTTTTGTACGAAAACGTTTAACGACTTTCTCGGTCTTTGACATTGCTGAAGTTTTGATGGGTTGTACTAGCCGTACTGGGTACGAATTTGAAGGGTTCGGGGTGTGGTGTCAGTTGTCATTCCCCTTTTTAACCCAGGATATTTTTTTTTCTTCGACTCGACAGTGCGATAACTGGGTCAATTTTTACTAATAACATATAAGTGAAAAATTGTTCTATAAAATAAAATGTAATAAATATAATTGAATGGTAACTTGTTGTTACTTTTCTCACCTTTATTAATATTATTTGATTTTGTAAGTTCTGATATAGTTACTTCAAATATTACTAGTGACATTAATGATTCATAAATTCAATTAATTGATTATATATTTGAATTAACAACTCAATAAAGTTTAATATTCATGGTTATAAAAAAATTTCATTTAAAGAATAAAATGTGATTGTTTATAATTTCACGATATTTATCAATTAAAAATACTTTTTTTTAAAAGGTATAAATTAAAAATACTTATGGATATTTAAAAATAATATCTATTTTACAAATCTTATAAAGGTTCAAAAATATTTGTTGTGTTACCTTTTAAAATGCTCTATAAAAAGTAATACAATGAACATTTTTAGTGTCCATGATACTTACTATACGCACACGGTTAACATATTTATCAAATCTTAACGATGATAGTAAGAATTCATTAATTCAATTAATTATTTCAATATTTGCTCTAACAACTCAATAAAGCTTAATATTCATGTTAGTATAAAAATTTCATATAAAAAATAAAACGTGATTAAAACACTCATAATTCTGCGATATTTACCAATTAAAGATAGTTACACATATTTTACTAACCTTATAAAAGTTAAAAAAATGTTCTATAAAAGGCAACCCAATGAAAATTTTTAATGTTCATGATACTTACTATACATCTGCGGTTAACATCTTTATCAAATCTTAACGATGATGGTAAGTATTCATTAATTCAATTAATTGATTATATATTTGTATTAACAATTCAACAAAGTTTAATATTCATGGAAGTAAAAAAAATTTGTATAAAAAATAAAATATGATTAAAATACTCATAATTTCGTGATCTTTACCAATTAAAAATACTTACACATATTCATAAATAAGATCCATTTTACTAATCTTATAAAAGTTCAAAAATGTTCTACAAAAAGCAATACAATAAACATATTTGGTGTCCATAACACTTACTACACATACACAGTAAACATCTTTATCAAATCTTAAGGATGATAATAAAGATTTATTAATTCAATCAATTGATTCCATATTAGATTCAATATTTGCATTAACAACTCAATAAAGTTTAATATTTAGTAATGAAAGATATTATGATCTCAACAACGAGTTATCAATCTCACATTTACTATGTATTAGAGTGAGATCAGACAATTTTGAAGGGTTCACACCTTTTTAACATGTGAGGCATTTTTTTATAAAAACAAAGCCATAAGGTTAGCGAGTGAAAGTGAACAATACCTTATAAGTTGGTATGGACGATAATAAGTCGTATCACAGTAGGCTCTAGTAGTATTAACGATGTGCCATTAAAAACATTAAACCATTATTGGAATGGGTAAGGATGTCACGATTCCAATAGTGAACCATCAATTCCACATTGAAGAGGGTGTCATGGTCCTTGTAAGAGTCATTAATCCCACATCAAGGGAGGATGTCATTTTCCCAAAAAGGAGCATTAAATCCCATATCAACTACATACTAGAGTAAGACTAAGCATTTTAGGTGTTCACACCATTTGCTATATTCACACTTATATTATACAATCTTACCAACAACACTTTTATTTTGCAAATGTTGCCATCTATAACTTCAAATCTTATTGGTGATATTAAGAATTCATGAATTCGTTGAATTAATAAAATATTAACTTTAACAACTCAATAAATTTTAATATATATTTCTAAAGTACAAAAGTTCTCCATAAAATGTAATGTATGACTAAATATATTCAAAATCTCATGATACTTACTAAAAATACTAGTGTATCTTTATCAATACCATTTATTTTACCAATATCATAGAAGTTGATAAATGTTACTATAAATGCAATGCAATTAATATATTTGGATTTCGGATGCTACTATACTTACACTTTTGTAATTTTTATCAATATCATTTTTATTTTGCAAGTGCTAGTATTAGTTAGTTCAAATCTTACCAGTGATAATAAGGACTCATAAATTCAATTCATTGATCAAATATTTATTTTAAGAACATACTAAAGTTTAATATTTATGGAAATACAAAAATTCTTTATAAAATGTATTGTGTAATTAAACATTTTCAAAATTTCAAAATACTTAACAAAAATATTTTTATATTTTTATCAATACCATAAGAAGAAAAATATCAGTATAGAAAGTGGTAAAAAAACAATAAGAAGAAAATAATTCCACATCCATATAAACTGAACCTCCATTGGCAAGTAA
>NW_018397255.1:4195007-4195330 GCF_002168275.2 Theobroma umbraticum | reverse complement strand
CTTCACTTCCAGATTGAAGGGCAGGCAACGATGGATGTTTAAGCACAATTTCGTATTTTTCAAGGAAATACTGAACCACAGACACATTTGTTTTCTTGTCTTCAAGTAAACCTAAAGAGACCAAAAATTGTACAAAAGTATAATAAGACTAAATAGGAAGAGAGAAACGGAGTTAGATTAATTAAAAAAAGAGAATTACATCATTGATGACAATATAACAGAGAAAATACGGTTCAGGAATCAAAAGTTATATAATTATTTTTCTTATTACAGAAATCCTCATCTTGTAAGGCACCTCTATTTTCCTGAGATATCCCTCACAA
>NW_018397255.1:4194909-4194997 GCF_002168275.2 Theobroma umbraticum | reverse complement strand
ATATTTTATAATCTACTTTTCAGAATTATACAGACGGGTTCTTTGCACGGCGATGATGGTAGCTATTGACTCACATATCTAGCATGAA
>NW_018397255.1:4177173-4194899 GCF_002168275.2 Theobroma umbraticum | reverse complement strand
GAACAAGTTGATTATTAACTCTGATCGATTTGAATATGCAACTTATTTGGGTAGTAAACATGTGGGACTGCCACAAGCAATCCAATTGTGACTGAACAGAGATCACCCAAAAACAGTTCTACCATACTGGCCCAAAAAAGGTACTTTAGTATTTCAAATAGCTTCAAATAATTATGAGCAATTATAGCAAACTCACGTTAACTCGGTTATTCGCAATCTGGATATGCCAACGATCTTGCAAGTTTGCATACGCCATGTGGATAAGTCGCAACTTCACCCCTTTCAATGCCGTTTTCAGCTAAAAATCATGGTAATAGAAACAACATATAAGAAGTTTCAACCATTTTGATGATATAAACACTTTTAAACAAATAAGTGACTATACACAGAAATAGTAAGAACAGAAGAATAAGGAGAATGATACTCTATCACGATCTTGATCAGACAGAGGCCTTTTCAGGCTTGTACTCTTGAAATGTTTGGTAGCAAAGTCCGTAACTAAAAGTGGCTCATAGAATGATCGAGCAGACACATCTGTAAAGCAAAACCAGAGATTTGAAAAGAAAAACCAGCTCAACTACAACTAAAACATTAAGTACAAGTGGCTACACAAATCTTAAGAAGCAACAACAAGCATGGAATAGCTACCAATATTAAGAGATAAACCCATTTGAGTGGGCCGAAGACTCTGATAATACCCCATCCAGTAATCTATTCCATAACCAAGCTCTCCTTTCGACCTAAATCTGGGTGGAAAAATGACCTTCCCACCACAGTATAACTGCAAAAGGAAGTTTCAACTAGATTAATCCGCTACAGAGGCATATAAGTTTAGTTTCAGCAATATATTAACAACAAATGCTGAACATTCTATAGATTATCAACAGGCGAGCACTTCTCAGATGGTTTAGCCCTAAGAACAACGTCCAGCGCTTAAATAGTTTCTTGAGGAGCTTCGAAATGCCTTCGAAGCAAGAACTCCCACAAATAATGAAGATCAGGTTTCGATACCAATTTGACCGCCACCTTATATTGCCGTTCCTTCCTGCAATAACAGACACCAAACAAATAACCCTTGGACAACAATGATACTAAATAAAAACGAAATTGCATATAGAGACCATCAAATATAAAACAATATTACGTTGCCGAGGTGGATAAACTACGACCTTGGTCGTCATCGATTATCTTAACAAAAAACACCTTCCACTCAAAAGGCAGAGCACCAGCTGTGTACAAGCTCTTGCGGCCATCGTAGGCTGGACACTGGCCACCAAGGTGTGACTGCTTGTACAACTCAGTGAGTTGTTGCATTATAATTCTGTTAGTCTTCTTACCTCAGGAGTTGTAGAAGCCTATAACCCGTAATAAAGTACCAAAAGCCATTAAAAGAGAAGGGACAAAAGCTCTTAAAAAAAGAGAGAAAGGAAAAAAATGCAAAAGAAAACAGAAATGGAATTGAGGTAAATAAATAACCAAACAGAAGAAACCACTAAAACTCAAAGAATAAGGAATAAATAGAATAGCGTAAATAATTTAAGCATATAATTAAGAGTTAAAATCTTCCATAATTTGCTTCTAACATAAATTAAAATAAAAAAAATCTATAAAGGAAATTACTAGAAGCCTTCCACCAACAGAAAAATTTTTACAAGAAAATTAAAAAAAGATAGTGACAGAAAAAACTTACAAAAAAATGCGGTAGGGCTTTTCTTGTGAGTGGGGCTCACCAAGCTTCAGATTCTTGTGTTTTCTTTGGAACAGAGAAGTGATAAACTGTGCTGACTTTCTTTATTTACTTTTTTTAGAAAGAAATGACATTTTTTTATGATGTAATCAGATTTTATTGTATTTTTATTATTCAATTTAAAATAAAATATTAGATATTATCTTTTAAAAATAAAAATAAAAAAATATATAAGAAATACTATTATATAAAAATTAAAAATTAAAAATATAAATATATTAAATTTATGTTTAATATATAGAGATAATTATGAAAATTAATATGATATTTTTTATATTTTAATTATTATTTTACTTATATAATAAACATTATAATATTATTTTTTATTTTATTATATTACATACAATTATATTACTTATAATCATAATATATTATAAAATATTAAACATAATTTAAAATAAATATGTGGCTTAATTAAATAGTAAATAGATAAATTATATCTGCATTAAATGAAGGAGTCGGATAGGAACAAATTGTCATTTTCATGCTGTCATTGTCCATCAAATGCTGCAAAAATAGATGACCAATTAATGTGGCACTACGAGACTGGAGGAATGCCCCCATGCTACGCGGGTGAAAGATAGTCTTAATTTGGATTATTATCCAAGTTTGTTAAAATTATTTTGTTTATTTTACATTTTTGACTTAATTGATATGAAGATTTTTAATTTAAATTACGTTGGACGGAAAGAATAAGGTTAGAAGTTGAAACCAGAAAAGACAAAATAAATTTGTTGGTAAAATTATTCATAAAAATATAAAATACAACATGATATTATTTAACCTGATTTCATTAAAATTTTCCTTAATTTAAGTTTTTAAGCATTAAAATCTACCAAGTATTATGTAATGAAACAACCAATTTCGATTCTGGGAAGTTGCATTTGCTTGAAAACTAATAATATTTTATAGAGTTTCTATCTCACATTATGGAAGTCTAAAAAATTTTAATATTTCATATAAGCAATTCATTATAAGTATAATGTAGATTCGCATGTATATGAAATCGGATCAAATCTTTTAAAAAAATAAATTTCTTGTGAGCTAAGCCTAAGTGATTTTTCTTTATTAATAGTTAATTTTATTTTTCTCTATTCTAAGCGAATAACAACTTCCCAGTTAACTTTTCTCGGTCTACTCTCCCTCTCTGTAGTTTGGTTACTGTCAACAGAAAAGACAATACCTTGGTACTCTACTCATCAACTTTTTCAAGATCTCAATGTTAAGAACGATTCATATTATTGAGATGAGTGAGAGAACAAAAAAGTTGTAGCATAAAAAAGTTATCGGAGGAGAAAACCCATGGCAAGAAGGAATGGAATAAATAGAATTATTATGGCATAGTACAATTTTACCATATGCTACCACATAATTAATTATCAAGGGACGCTCAAGCTTTCTTCCAATCAAGGTCTCATGTCTTCACCACATTTTGTAGAATAAACAAAATGATTGATTAACATTGATGTCACATTGAAGGTTTTCTTTTTTTGTTTATTTACTTTAGACTTCGTTCTTTTCATTCACATTGGAGCTTGGTTTCTAAGCTAAACATATATTTATAATATAAAAGGGCATCTTTAATTAAATGGCTTTTCGGAAGAATATGAAGTGTAGTTGTGAATAGAAGTGATAGTTGCACCTAAATTAGATAATTCGTGTATTTGTATTTTAATCATATTGTATAAACTCAAAATATTAATAGTTATACAAGTAAATAAAAACATGATATGATTAATTAATTTTATCAAGATCTTGAATACGTATATGGATTCGTTTAATAATCATATCATATGACACAACTAACATTTTTATTAAATGTGTCGAATTAAATTTTATGCGACATAACAGGATTAATAAGATTAAAATTAATACGATTTATGATTTATTTATACAATTGATATGATTAATACAAATTAATATGATTAACACAAATTAATATGATTAACATGATCAAAATTGAAATATATATAAGTAAAATATGATTCTATTATTCAAATTTATAACAAAATATTATAAATATCATAACATTTAACAAATATAATAAAATTTAATATCAATAAATCTTAATAATAATAAAAATATTTATATTTATATAGATCAATAAATGAGTATTGACCATGTAATAAATGTATTTACATGATAAGTGAACACAATTAAAAAAACAAATCATAAGTTATACACGTAATACTATAACACGATTAATTAATAATGTCTTAGATATATCTTAAACGAATTAAACAGATTTGAGATGATTTATTCATATTTTAATCATAAATATGATTAATATACAAAACACAATTGACATAAATCCAAACTTATTTAAATCTGTATTGTGTTCATATAGCATTACGGTACCGTATACAAAATTCTGAAATCTAGTTGCACCGGCATTTAATCAAAGTGGCTACTCACCCGACGCTTCGAATCAAACTGGTGGATGGAGCTGCCTCTTTTTGAGCGGATCCTTTGTCATCATCCTCAATAAATAAGTCATATCTAGTGTTGGTTGCTTAGTGTGGTACCTATATAATTCAATACTACTTGGCAATTTGGGGGAGGGGGAATTTGTTTAATCCTCATGAATTTCTTCAAACAAAGAAAATTAAAGCATTTTCTACTGTTTTTTTATCACTTTGAGAAGTCAGCAGGTCAATGGGATGGGATTTTTGGGGTGAAGAGCAATTATTAGTATATTGTTGGGCCATGGGATGAAAATGTTATAAAAATTGGGCTTGAGTTAACTTAAAAGTGAGTCGTAATCATTAAAACTCAAATCTTGAACAATATGCTATTAAAATATTACGCAACCGCAAACCTTTCTTTGCAACTTTATGAATGGGCTAGGATGTATCTCATGTATAGCTCATGGCTGATCCTCAAACCTTGAAAATTTATTCAAGGTTACATGCTGTGTTACGTATGAAGTTTTGTTATTTTATTCAAAAGAAATTGATGGAGAAAGATACATAACAATTTATTATAACAGGTACAACAGAATTGACAATTCATGAAAGCATATAAATACACATTATTCAACTTGCCATTGAGGATAAACCATTCTTGCATAAATTCATTTTTTATCTTGAAATTAATTATTTTTACTGATTCTAGATTCTTAGGTTCATTTTACTTAAACTATTTCAACAATTTAGAAAAACATTTACTTTATATCTTGTCTTCATTCAAGTTAACATTGCCATCTCTATTCTTATTCTTCAAGTTTTGTATGTAAGAATTCATGAACGAATTAATTAATAAATGAGATATATGACAAAATTTTATACTAGACAAAGAGGTAAACTCATTCAAACCACTATCAGGGAAGCAAAAAAATATTTTAGGGGAGCCCTTCTCTTGGGAAGCACCTGCCATGGGTGGTCGGCCTGTCAATATTGTTTAAGAGAAAAAAGAAAAAGAAAAAAAAGAAAGGACATTTTAATTCTTTTATAATTTCTATTAATGATATTTAACTTTGAGGATAGACTGTTTATTTCAAAAACTAATAGATCCATCTAGAATTATATTAAAAGTTAAGAAGCAAGAATATTTTACTTAATATAAAATATCATAGTTGGCTAAATACTTACTTTAATATCTAATATTATTCAAATTTTTATTTCAAAATTCAACCTATTATTTCATTCAAATTGACATACACCATTTTCAATTTTATTCATTTAAAAAAAATTAACTGCATATACTAACTATTGTTGTCAATTTTCTTTAAATTAAAAGCATCCAAAAAGTTATTTTAATAAAAATAATAAGTAAATCTTTTGTATAAAAATTCACCAATATTTAGGCTATCTTTTTTTTACATTCACATTGAAATTCTATCACACTTTAACTGATCTACTTTTTATTCTTAAGGATATAAAACTTAAAAGAAACACTACCTTATAGCAAGTCAAAGTTAAAGGAAAGAACTTTTCTTTTGTTTTCTTTAATTACATGTGTTATGCAGTAAACAATATTGGCTCCGAACCTAAGAAGCTTTATTTTATTAAGAGAGAAGGCATCTGATAAGGCTTCCCACACCAAAAAAGAAAGAAATGGTGTGAAAACTCAAGATTAAAGAAGAAAAAAGAATATAAAAGAAACGTATTCTACTAAAACCATTTTAGTATAAAAGCATTTCAGCAGGGATTAGTATAAAAGTATTTTATTGAGAATATAATATTCATTTAAAAAATTACTCAAGTATGTGAATATAAAAGGTTTAACACACATCTTTTTTAATATAAATTTTAAAATATTAAATAATGACATAATATTTGAATGTTAATTATCTAAACTTTAAAATATGTGAAGTTACTAAATTTGTTTTGTAATAATGTGTAGAATTATTAAGAATATATACATTTTGTAATAATACCTAAATCTATTAAAACTTTTTTTTTTTGTAACAATATCTGAAACTATTAAAACTAATTATTTGTAATAATTACTTGCCTAGATTTACTTGTCTTTTCGCTAAGATGACTATATGTTAATAAAGATTTATTGACTAAATATTAGTACAATAACTATGTAACACCTTGAATTATTGCTCCAACCATATCTATTGCTAGTTGCAACGGGGATGTGCTAATCTTGAATTTTTCTGTTGAAGCATATCTTATATCATGGGTACTCTGTCTATCTTTTTCATTAGTTAGACTGTTAGAGTTATCATAATATTCAACAAAATAATTGCAAGTGAATATTAATACATATAGTAATTGTTTCATAACCTATTCCAACAAAAAGAAGAAAAATAAACAAGTTGGAATTTGAAGTCAGCATTGTATAGTAGGTTGATCAATTGAGCCTAACCCAAGACCATGAATTCGTCCAACTCAAATTTAATTCCATTAATGTAACGATTGTCCAAGTAAATTGAAAAAAGTAATGGAACTTTCTTGGATAATCGTTATATTATATTTAGCCTAAACTCAAGACATGATGTGATCACATTATATTTTTTAATTTTCATATTAAAGTCATATGGAAATAAAATGACAAATAATATTTTCATTAATAACAATTAATCTATCATTAGTCATAAAAATCTATTTGATTAAAAATAAAAATAAATGATTGAACTCAATTAAAAATATAAATTTATTTAAATTTTCTTGTATAGTTCATAAATTATTTAAAATACTATAACTATTTTAATAAATTTTTAGTGAAATAACACACAAACTTTTACTTTAGCATGGAATTCCAGCTGAAGTTGAGCTTTTCACTAACTCGACTGACCAAATCACACTAATAATTTGACCAAATTTTATTCCAAATAATGTTTTAATTGATGGCGGTCCACTTGGTGTTTATTCAAAAAGGATAAGGATGAAACTTGTCTAAATTTCACATTCATAAACCAAATTAAATAAATTCGTTTTAATTATGCATTGGAGTTATAATGCTCCCTCTTGTATTAAAAAAAGCACAAACTTTCTTTACGTTAATAATGTCACTTAGTATTTTAAGTTTTTTTTTTTTTTTAAGGAGGTGTTAGGCAGGTGATCGGAAAACATTGAATGGAGATTATGCCATTTACATGTTTCTGGAGGCAAAATCCAACGTTGGACCCCAAAAATGATGGGCTATGGCTTGTAAAGTTTGTCCCACAATTCTGTTATATAGGCCGAGGCCGTTAGCATTTTTTCGCCCTTGTCACGCAAAGTTCCCCATCAAGGCATTCCAACTTGCTCATCGTACCGTGAAAAAGTTTCTCTTGGAATCTCATCAGCTATTTCGTTAATAAAAAGGAAAAATCCAACATCAAACCTTATCTAATTTTGACTCTCTTTAAGTATGGTTGCTCTAAAAGAAACCGAAGAAATCATAAAACTATATATGTACACCACTTTTTTTATTCTTTTATTAGAGAAAATTATGAAAAATAACCTTTCTCATAAATCTAATTCAAAAATATTTTTTATTATAATTTTAATTATTTTTAGTCAATTTTTGACATGATTTAACAATAATATCCTTTAAATAATTTTAGACAAATTAAAATAGTTTCGATTTTTTTTGTTTCTCCATTCAAATAAAAATTTCAAAATTAAATTTCTGATTTCTCTCTTGTTAAATACTATATATCTCGCCATCTAACTCTTTCTCATCATCTCAAATATAGAAATGACATCAAGATATGCATTCTAAATTTTTAGATTTGTTGGTTTATTCATAGAATCCTAAAATTGAGGAGTTGAAATTGATTAGATATATCTGTAAATTAGAATACTATATAATGTTAATAACTTAAACCTAATTGCGAGTAGGCAAATTAAGTAGTTATTAAGTATTACATTATTGGTTTTTAAGTAATGTGTCACTGATTTTTATGTAATACGAGATTAATTATTAGGTATTGTGTGCCTTAATCATTACGTCTTTGATTTTTAAGCATTGTGTGATTACTTTTTAGGTAATGTTTAAGTGACATAATACCTAAAAATTAGTCACGCAGTACCTTACTAATCAGTTACGCAATACCATATCAATCAGTTACGTAATATCTAAAAATTAGTCATATAATGTCTAAAAATTAGTAACGCAATGCCGAAAAACTAGTTACATAATATTTAAAAACTAGTTACGCAATATCTAAAATTCACTGAAAGTACCAAATTTTATTTAAAAAAATTAATAACTTTAAATAATACATTATATTCTATTTAACAATATAATCAACGAATATGCCTATTTGACGAAAAATACTCAAAATACTCAAAAGTTTTTCCTCATATATAAAAAAACTACTCCAAATTGCTTAAAAATGTTCAAAATATTCAAAAGTTTTTCTTTATATATAAAAAATTACTCCAAAATATTCAAAATACTTAAAAGATTTTTTTTTCTAACAAAGAATACTCCATAAATGAATGATCTGGTAAAGAAAGCTTAAAAGATATAAGTCGATTTGAGACGCGAACCTAAACATATGGGTCAGTTTCATTAACGGTAATTTAGTTTAAAATTAATTTCTCTTAATTAAAAATAATTAAAACTATAGAGAGATTATTTTCAAAAACACTTTATGTATGAGAGGTATTTAAAAAAAACGTTTTATTATTAGGTCCAAGTTGAATTTGATCTTGATACTATTTCAATATTAACAATTTAATCTCTATATTACAATTTTTACAAGTTTAATTTCTGTATTTTCAGTCAATGCATGGAGTAAAGACAATTATTAATAGTGTAAATATTCAGCAGCCAAATTTGTTGACTGGCCGCGGATTTTTTTTTTGTTAAGTGACACTCTATTTTACTTAATCATTTTAAATTTTTTATCAGATTATTTCTATTATTATAATAATTTATAAAAAAAAAACTTGATATAAAATAAGTAATCAGCTAGCAAAGTCCACTTGTCATGCAACGGGTGAAAAATATGCCACGTTACCTAATTTAACAATTGAATAATCTCATGATTAAGGATTATTCGAAATCCGACATTTGATAAAAATTTAAATCTTTTAAAATTGTGATAGATTAATGATTAAATCTTTAAAATTTGATACAGTGCAGGTGCCGGTTTTCGATTTTAACAATTTTATTACGGTATCGCTTAGTAGCATTAGCAAACCCCTGATTTATTCCGTTTGGAAAACAGGGGCTGCTGGAAAAGCAAATTAGTCAGTTCAACACTTAACAAAGTGCAAAGCAAGACAGCATCATGACCCGATTAAGAAGCCTTAAAAATCCGAACGTGACTCGATTAGGAAAAAACGAGACGTTCAACGATAATCCTCATCTTGGAGCAAATGCTTATGTCACGTCAATTAGGAAAAAAGCGATCACTAATTGCAATACCGAGGAAGTCATATTGCAATTACAACAAAAGGATCAGATCGAAACTCAGAAAAGTTTATTTATTTTTTTAAGAAACCAAGCCGAACAAACTTTATCCCCAACGCATTGGCCCTCCCTTCCTTTTCATTTCACTTTCTTCACTCGGGGCCGTTTTCTTCCTTTAGCCCACCGTTTCTTAGTCACCGGATTGAATGTGCCAAAATGGCGAAAGGATTAGATTCTTCCGGAAAATGATTACACTTAAGCTAATCTGGGTTTTACGATTGGAAATTCAATCGAACTCATCCACGTGTCCAAAGTTTATCCTTTGCCATTAGGATGACGTCAGCTTCCATGACTCCATTTTTACTTCCCGCCCACGGCAACAGCTGATTATTATCCTTCCGATTCCCGTCTTCTATTTTTCTTCTCTTGTTTCTTGTATTTAGCCCAACAATGCCAGGTCTAGCCCAACCCCGAATTTCAGTTAAAAAGAGTGCAAGTGAGTAAACCGTTTCGATTTCTGTCTCCAAATATTGATTCCCTTGGCCGGGATGTTAAATCTCAGACGCTGGGTTTTCTTATACATACTAACGGTCGTCGTAGCAGCGGCACAGCCAACCGCCCCACCAAGGGGAGACTCGTACGGGCTTTACTCTCACTTCGACCCCTCAATCGCTATCGTCGTTATGGTCCTCGTCTGCGCTTTCTTCTTCGTCGGCTTCCTCTCCATTTACATCCGCCAGTGTAACGAATCCAACGCCATTGCCACCGCGTCGGCCGTGGCTGCAGCTTCCCCTGGCGAAAGGTCTCGGCGGAAAGGTCTTGATTCGGCCGTGATTGAGAGTTTCCCGGTCTTTATATATTCTTGCGTGAAGGACCTTAAAATGGGGAAAGGAGCGTTGGAATGCGCAGTTTGTTTAAGCGAGTTCGAAGACGACGAAGCGCTACGTTTGATACCGAAATGCAGTCACGTGTTTCATCCCGATTGTATCGACGCTTGGTTGGAATTCCATGTGACTTGTCCCGTTTGTCGAGCTAAACTCACTCCCGATTCCGATGCAAAACCAGTAGAGTCAAGCTCAAATGTCACTGAGTTGAACTCGAATAATAACGAGTGGTCAAGTCCTCCAATAACTCAACGAGTTGAAGAACAAAATGAGCTCGTCATTGACGTGAATGAAGAAGCCCGACCGCAAGCGAAAATAACGGGGAGGTTTCCACGGTCTCACTCGACGGGTCACTCACTTATTCAACCAGGGGAGAACGTGGAAAGGTATACCTTGAGATTGCCAGAGGAAATTAAGAAGCAAATTGCGAAAAGCGGGAGGTTGAAGCGGACGAGGAGTTACGACGTCGTGCTGGGAAGGGAAGGTAGTTCTAGGAAAGGCGAAGGAAGTAGTAGAGGGAAGAGTTATATCGATCGGTGGGTACTTTTAAGGACTCCACCGCTTGTTTCGAGGACGGGTTCCGTGAAGCCTCAGAAAGCTGGCGCTGGAGATGGAGATGGGTCGAATTCATGGAGAGGGTTGACGTCCGTTAAAGGGAAGTTAAGTTGTCTTAACTTGAAGGTTGAACAAATTGACAAAGAAGAATCCTCGGCTCGGCCGCCGGTATAATTGTTGTTCAATCTGTGTACTACTGTAATTATAAAATTAAAGTAGTTTAGGGTTTTGGTTTTTTAGTTTAATTCTCGATTTGGATAATCACAGCTCCATCAAAAGTAATGAGAAAATTAATTTGGGAAAGAATGGATTAACAAATACTATGGTAATCCTGATTTATCCCATTTTAATCTTGCTTAATAGTATTGTTTGATTTTAATTTTTTGGGCGGAATCTTTTAGAACGGAATCTTCATCTGAATAGGGTTCGATTGGAATGTGGAAGTGGGGGTGAATAAATGTAGGTGAGGATCTTTCATATTACCAAGTTTTAAATTTTTAATGCAAGCTTGGTCCATGAGTGCAAGTTGAAGGCAATGGTGAAAGGTTAGGCCACGTCTTTGTCGGAGTAGAGAAGAATCGCTTTGTAAACAACGCAACCAAGTCATGGCAACACATGTGTAGCGCATTCATGAGAATCATCTGTTCCACTTTGGATTACCCGTGAACCATGTTCTATCTTAGAGAAAATGGTATTAGTATGGGGTTATAGGTGCCAAATTTGGCAAGATTTGGGGTAATCAGACGCTCATGAAGAAGGAAATAAAATGAAGATTTGACACGACTTTTTTTAAATAGAGATACATGCATTTGTTATTAGATCAAAATATTCAAACATTTGTGATTAATTCAGAATATTCAAAGGTTCTAAACCAAAATGATCTTGTTGCTTTAATTGGACTAAAAACAGGTAAACTGAGTGCACTCAGTATTTGTATTTGTATTTGTCTTCGCCTTGCATGAAAATGACGCTAAGCAGATTGGGTGTCACGTGACAGTCTGAAATCGACCCAGAAAGACAAAAGTTACGAAACCAAAGTCAGGTTCGATGGACTTAAATTAGGCCCATTAAACAGCTCTTGTTGTTGGGACCCAAAGTCAGGTACAGCATAATTCCTTATGGTTTTTGTTGGATTTCTTCCTTCATTTTCTTTTTTAAAATATAAAATTAATAAGATTATTAGATTTCCTAGAGGTGACAAATATGATTTATGTATTTGTTTCGAGGAAAACGACAACTTGATCCTAAGTTTTGAAACATATTTCTGCTTAATAGCAATGTTGATTAATTTTGAAATGCAGAGTACAATAGTACATGAATGACAAAACATCATGGTTTTTTTTGGTGAATGACATTGATGTGTATGTAAGCAGAAAAATGATAGAATATATAATTTTTACATTCCAGTAGTTTGTCAACCACCAACTAGTTTTGCGATTTTAATTTTTTCATGCGAAGGCCCTCTAAATCTTAGTTTACATGCATGAATAGGATGGAGGTTAAACTCAAGTTTTGATACGATCAAGCATTGAACATAACAGAAGTTTAGAACAAAAATTATTTGTTTTTCTTTTCATGAATTTTAGGTCACAACTTACATGTATGAATTATTCACTAAATTAAAGAAAAGCTATCCATGGTTCAAAGCTTTTTCCTTTTTTTAATTTTTCATCTTTTGGGCCCAAACCCAAAGAAGAGGGAAAAAACAAACATATAAAGCTGAGTTTGACTTTTGATAACGTTTGAATTAAGTTGTCAACTTGTCATTTTCTAATTTTCTTTCTACGAGGGGCTAATTTTCTTAAATCTCAATTAGCTATTTCAGTGATAGTTATCTAATTAATTGATAATGATATATCTCACAATCAGTTCATAAATGTTATAGACATATCCCCAGGACCAGATAGAGAGAGGTTTTACTTGGCCCGGTGGGTAAACCGACTAATTAATAGTATGACCTGGAACTCCACAACTTGTTCTCGTGCTCGTATAAATATTGATTAGTAAATTAACTTGATACCAATTGGAGTTATTGCTCAGGTTCAGGATAAGAGCTTAGGCTTGAATGCTGTTTATTTTCTATCAAACATAGTTAAAAGTGTTATAGATTTTACATTAATAAGAATGAAATGAATATTGAATTTATAAATAAAATCTTTTATTCACTTAGAAAAATATGTTTTTAGATATGTGTCTTTTCAATTGAAAACATATGCCCATAACATAAAGCTTAAAAAAAAAAAAAAGACAATACAATTTCACCATATGTTGTCACATAATTAATTATCAAGGGACGCTCAATCTTTCTTCCACCCAAAGTCTCTTGTCTTCACCACATTTTGTATAATAAACAAAATGATTGATTGACATTGATATCACATTGAAGGTTTCCTTTGGGTTTGGAGCTTGGTTTCTAAGCTAAAGAGATATTTAACATAAAAGGGCATCTTTAATTACATGGCCTTTGGGATGAATCTAAGGTATAGCTGAGAATAGGAGTGGTAGTTGCAGAAGCACTTAATCAGAAATGGCTGCTCATCGGACACGGAATCAAATTGGTGGATGGAGCGGACCCAATTTGCGCAGGTCATTTGTCATCGTCCTCAATAAATAAGTCCAATCTAGTGTTGGCTGCTCAGTGTCAGATCTATTTAATTCAATACTACTTGGCAATTTGGGGAGGGGGAATTTGTTTAATCCTCTTGAATTTCTTCAGACAAAGAAAATTGAAGCATTTTCTACTCTCTCACTATCACTTTGAGAAGTGAGCAGGTCAATGCGTTGGGGTCTTGCGGTCAAAAGAAATTATTAGTACATTTGCTGGATCACGGGATGAAAATATTATAAAAACGGGGTTTGAGTTATCTTAAAAGTGAGATTATCTCGTAATCATTAAAACTCAAATCTTGAACAATATGCTGTTTAAATATGATGCAACCGCAAACCTTTCTTTGCAGCTTTATGCATAGCCTAGAATTTAGAGAAAAAAACTAATAGCAAAGTGTCATTAGCTTCATGGCTGATCATAAATCCTTGAAAAAGTTTTCCCTTTTTCTTTGCGAATCGAGAGGATGAATGCATAAACACGGCAAGTTATTGGAATTGGCTACAGTTAACAAGACAGAGGTCAAGTAGAAGTTTTAAGTATTTTGAATCGAATTCAACTCAGATTATATAGTTAACTTTGAACTTGATTAATCTTCACTCAAATATGTAGAGCTGTCCACACTTGAGCTCATTAATGACCCTAGTCATAAATCAACAAAATTTTTAAATAAGCGCATTATTTACATAATTAAGTGAAGATTAATCAAAGTTGAAACTGATAAAAAGATGGCTTGAAAGGGTCTGATTTTTCAAAAACATCAGCTCTTAAAGCTTAATATTTCTGCCATATTAGTTGGCTTTTTATATTAAAAAAATAAAACAAAATGTTTCGCTATATCTCTGTTGATTTTCCCAAAAGTTTGACCACGTGCCCAATGTCAATGTGTCTACGAACAATCCTTGTGCCTGGAAAATAAAAAAATAAAAAAATAAAAATCCTTGCAACGTGAGAGTGAGCGCATTTAAAGAAACGCCGCTACGGCAACCATAATGAAATCAGCCCCACAGCATAACCCAGGCCTTCATAAATTCCCAGTCTTTTCCTTTCTTCTTCGAATTTCTTTCTTCTTTCTTCTTTGTTCGTTCCTCTAATGGGGCGCATCACAGTTATCAGGGACTTGATAGGAGTCATCAAAGACAAAGCTTCTCAAAGCAAAGCAGCTTTGCTTTCCAATCCCAAAACCTTATCTCTCCACCTTGCCTTGCTAAGAGCCACAACCCACGACCCCTTCACGCCACCAGACCCAAGGCACTTGGCCGCTCTACTTTCCTTCGGTCATAGCTCACGCGCCATCGCTGCCACCGCCATCGAGGCCCTCATGGACCGCCTCCAGACCACCCGTGATGCCTCCGTTGCCATCAAGTGTCTATTCATGATTCATCATATCATCAAACGTGGCAGCTTTATTCTTCAAGATCAGCTCTCTGTTTTCCCTGCCACCGGTGGCAGAAACTACCTTAAACTTTCCAACTTCAGAGATAATACGACGCCGTTAACGTGGGAACTTTCGTCTTGGGTTAGATGGTGCGTTTTGTTTGTTGCTTTGCCATTTTGTCTCTGCTTTTGTTTTCACGAAATTCTAAGCATATTTCGCTCTGAATTGATCAATTTTATAAGAAAAAAAATTGTAATCCTAATATTAATTTTATAACAATTCTAAACAAAAATTTTGCAGGTATGCCTTATACCTTGAAAGTCTGTTGTCAACATCAAGGATTTTGGGGTTCTTTCTATGTTCAACTTCAAGCAGTGTAGACAAAGATAAAGAAGAAGAGAAAGTATCGTCCCTGATAAACAGTGAGTTGATTAGAGAGATAAACTCTTTGGTGAATTTGCTCGAACAAATTTCCAAAAGGCCCGATTCTTTACATGCTAATGGCAACATATTGGTGGAGGAGATTCAGGGATTGGTGGGTGAGGACTATTTGTCATCAATCAACGAGGTTTCCATCCGGGTCGGTGAGGTTAGGGAGAGACTGAGTAGTTTGAGCTTCGTTGACTCGGTTGAGTTGGTGTGTGCTTTGAAGAGATTGGAAGATTGTAAAGAGAGATCGTTAGCACTTTCGCAAAGGAAGAAAGTGCTGATAGATACTGTTTGGGGTTCAATAAGTGAAATAAAGGATCAAGTTGGGAGCAGTAAAGTGTACAGGGAAGAGGGGAGATTGTTGACAATGGGAAGCAGGAACAAGGTTAGCGAGTCAGCTCGGTTCGGGGAGCCAGTTCTGAAGCATGGCGACTCAGTCAAGTTCTGTTCAGGGAGGTTTCCAAGCTTCAATAATCTTTCTTTCCGAAGTTACGAGTCGGTTGAACCACGTGCCTGACGGAGATTGTAAATTCTACTGTACAAACCAATTTGAGATTGTATGTATTCTACTTGCAAATTAAGAATCGGTTCTTCTCACTAATTAAATTGTTGAAAAATATAATTATTATTGGAAAAAAAAACTGGGATTAAGTGCTATCAAATGAATTTCACGTCTCATCTTTGATTATTACTTTGAGCTTGGCGGTATAATAGTCCGTCCCTTGTAAAGCCTAAGAGATTGTTGGTGTTGTTAAAATGAATTGATAGTGATGTTCGTTGGTGGTTGAGCAAAGCCAGGACCAAAACCCAAGCTGGTTTTAACTTTTCACAATGTTAAATAAAGAGGAAGCAAAACATAATCAGTTAGGTTTGTTTTCGTTATCAAAGGAGTCGCTTTGTCGTGACCAAGTCATTCGATTAACACTGGAGTGGCCGGGCCCTCCGTTCCCTTATCAGGCCAACCTTTTTTGAATTCCTTCTATTGTTATTTGTCAACGCCATTAACATCTGCGGCCACTCAATTCCTCGTAACATATTGCCTACGGCTAATTCCAATCACTATGAAATTTATAAAATAGGAGACAATTTAGTTAAACAATTGTTAACATATATGACATGATTAGTAAATTTTAGAATAAAAAATTAATCAAATTAATTGACTAAATTGATGAATTAATCATAAAATTAGATGAAATTAACGCATACTAAGATTCAAATCGAAACAAAATGTTATCAAAAAATAAAGTTAAATAAAAAGAAAAATTGAATAGTATTGGGTCCATTTTTGATCCATAAAAGTTTACTTGTGAAAATTAATTTCGACGGAGTAAGGAGCCCAGTCAAACCTAATTACTTGTAGGGGTAACCTACGCTGATTGATTAACCATTTGGACTAAAGGTGTAGGCATGGGAATCCCTCTGAAAGAATAATAATAATAATGCAAAACCCATGGTCCACTTAACCGCTAGTAAGGACGCAGGCGAACGTTAGAGCACAATCATGTCGCCAATTTGTTTGTGTAATGCGCTGAATTCCGTGTCATAAAGCCTCATTTTTCAAAAGCAAAATACAAAGTGTTGTAAAGTTATGACAGTTTGAAATTTTGCATCGATGAAGTGACTGGAAGCAAGGAATCCTATTAGCCGCACTCACTGGCCATGGTGCTCCGCGTTGATACGATTCCACAAGCGAATCCTAAAAGGGGATCTTGGGGTGTATTTGCTTTGATGGAAAAATGGAAGGCAGAAAGCAAAGATTTAATTGACACATTCAACACGTAAAAAACTAAAAAAATTGATTTCATGTTGGCAATTTATGGTGACTTCCTTCGAGGAAAGCTCAAATTTAAACCAGCTCTTTTTACTTATTTAAAATAAAGGGAAGAATATGCTTAAACCAAGTAATTTTGGAACTATTTACTATTTACTTGGCAAGTAAATCGTTTTATTTACTATTTGAATTGTATAAAAATGTGATGAGGGACGGAAACAATGGACATGAAGCATGAACAAAGCAACACTAAAGAGTGAATTAAAGGAAAAATGGAAAACCATCATTGTATGAAAATTCTAAACTCAATGTCTAAACCAATGAATACACTGTTTAGTACTTTAGTCCAAATTTATCTGTTTTTTATTCTGCAGGCGTTAAAAGGACTGTCAGACACAGCAAGCAAAAAAAATGAAGTAACAGACGTTAAAAGGACAAAAAAATTCTAGTATTATATTTGAATGTTCTAAAAATAAAAATAAGATAAAAAATTAAGAGAAATAAGGTCCCACCGAGATTTGAACTCGGGTTACTGGATTCAGAGTCCAATGTCCTGA
>NW_018397255.1:4176196-4177149 GCF_002168275.2 Theobroma umbraticum | reverse complement strand
TAACTTTCACATACTTAAATACCTTTTAGAAGATGAAAGAAAAAGAACTAGGCCATCTTCCCTGCTTTAGAAAATAACATCTGATTTTCTATTTTATTATATTATTATTTTGCTTAATTTATTTTACAATTACATTATGCATGTCTATGGAAATAATGGGTGAATTGGTGATAGTGTGATTAAAATCAGCCCAAGAGCTTATCACAAATTTAATTAGGCCCAATAATTGCTGATGTGCATGTTGGTACTTCACAATGGCTATGGAGAATTTTAAAGATTATGGACTTGTCCAAGCTGTGGGAATAGGTTTCTGTTTCTACACTGATTTCAGCCCATTTCTTTACATGCATGCCGGCCCTCACTGCCAGCAAAAAGTTAAACAGAGGCCCAAACCAATAATCTGCAATTGTTATAAATATAAATACTACCGACCTGCTTGCGTTTCTTAACAACAAAGTGGCACAATGGAAAATGTTGCCAGTAACTAGCCGGTGAATTGTCGCTTTAATACCTCTTCTTCCCAATCACAGCAAGCAATGATGACAGCTGAAATCAAGGTCTGGATTGCATTGCACTTCCACCAAATTGTATCATTCATTCCCATATACATACTCTTATTCCCGATTCATATTAGTAGTATCAGACTTACATTTTAAGATCATAGTAATTACATTTTTTGAAAAAAAAAAATTTGAATGGGTGACTACAAGTTGAGAATGGGAACTTTAATTTGTTATCCACTTGGAGCTAATTACATTGTTATTAAATACCAAAATAGTGGCCACAGTTCATAGGCAAACAGGGCACTTAACCAGAATTCCTTAGTTTAAGACCCATGCTAACAGAGATCCAAACAGATAATAGCAACCCAGATTTATGCATGCTACGTTTGATTTCCATCCAATCTATTAATTAGTGAGTTGCGCTAAATTTGCTAACCTGAGTAATATCAT
>NW_018397255.1:4139901-4176186 GCF_002168275.2 Theobroma umbraticum | reverse complement strand
ATTGTAATATTTGCTCCATTCAATTTTAACCATTTTAATATGATGGGTATATTTAACAAGTCTGAATTGTAAATGGTATCATATTAGGGCTCGTTTGTGATCAATCCATAATCTTTGCATTTATAAACCCAACAAAAAGCATGTCTTTGCCCCATCAGCTTGCCGGCACAGTGTATTTGCTAGTGCACTGCCATGCCTAACTGAAACAAATTAAATGCAAAGAAATCAAAGAGAAAGACAAATTTACATATACAGGCGCACGCGCAGACACACGTAAAATATGCAAGAAGAGAGTCTTAGAAGGTCAAAATCAAAGCCCAAGGATGGAAATTATAAGCAATGGAAATGTTGCGGGCTCAAGATCACCCAAGTGGCCAGCAGAGGCTTGAGTGATGACTCCCATGGAGCAGGAGGCAAGAATATGCGGCCAAGTTCCTAGATTGCCTTCTTCTTTAATAGCTGAATGCACATCATCAATAAAGGAACCCTTGATTCTACAATTACGCTGGAATTAGGCATTTCTTTCCCTACTTTCTTTTGTTTACCTCTGTTTCATCAAGAGAAATTCTGGACTAGTGTTATCAAAGATAAATTTTTAGTATTGACCCAGACGGTAAAACTAGTTTGATTCATGTTAAAAGAATTATATTAAATTAAAGTCATTTAAATGTCATTAATTGGATTAAAATCTTGGCTCAAGGAAGGCTTAAACTTTTATAATTATCAAGTCAAGCATTATCACTTAAATATGCAGTTCAACTGTTACCTTAAGGATTGAACCATTAATCCGATGACTCTGATATATTTTCCAAATTACTTATTGAGTCATATTCTAATAATTATGATTTTATTTTTTTCTGTCTCAGTATTATAAATTTCTTATTTGCTCTGAGTGTTAAATAAGTTTGGATTCTATTGCATGCATTTTTGTTTTCTTATGGTTTGTTTAAATTGTTGACAAATATGCAAATAGCTAAATGACGTCTTTCTTTTTTATGATCACTTGTGCAAGTAAAGTAATGAAAATTATATTTAGGGCATTTTTCTTTATAAGTTCAATTTAAAAATATTATTCATTATAATTTTAATTATTTTTAATTAATTTTTAGCATGACTTAATAATAATGTTCTTTAAACAATTTTAGACAAATTAAAATGATTTTGATTTTCTCTATCTCACCATCCAGATAAAAATTTTAAAATTAAATTCTGATTTCTCTCTTTTGCTAAATACTATCTATCTTGCTATCCCAAAAAAAAGAGGTAGCATCAAGGTATGTGTTTTAGGTTTTTAAGTTCATTGGTTTATATTCATAGAACTCCAAAATTAAGGGATTGAAATTTATTAGATATATCTGTAAATTTGAACATTATATGACTTTAGCAACTTAAGTCAGACTACGAGCAAACAAATCAATTAGTTATTAAGTATTACATTACTAGTTTTTAGATATTATGTTACTAGTTTTTAAATATTATGAAACTGGTTTTCAGGCATTGTGTAATACTTAAAAACTAGCAACCAATCATTGCATGTTTGGTCTGTGTAGATTGTAGGCATTGCATGATTGATTTTTAAGTAATACTTAAGTCACGCAATGCCCAAAAATTAGTCATGCAATGCCTTACTAACTAGTCATGCAATGTCATATTAATCAGTCACGTAATATTTAAAAATCAAATAATATTTAAAAACTAATCATGAAATGCTCATAAATCGGTTACACAATGCTTAAAATCTATCAAACTACTAAATTTTATTTAACAAAATCAATAACTTCAAACAACACATCATACTCCATTTAATAATATAATCAATGAATATATTTACTTATTGAAAAATGCTCAAAAGTTTTTCTCCATGTATCAAAAACTATTCTAAAATACTCAAAACGCTCAAAGGTTTTTTTTTTGTACAAAAACTACTCCAAAATACTCCAAATGTTTAAATTTTTTTTTTTATAAAGAATACTCTAAAGATGAATAATTTGACAAGGAAAGCTCAAAGGATATGAGTCGATTTAAGGTACGAATCTAAATATATAGATCGGTTTCATTAAAAATAATTTTATCTAAAATTAATTTTTTTTATTAAAAATAGTTAAAGTTATAGAAAAGATTGCTTTTAAAAATACCTTATTATGAGAGATATTTTTGAAAGAATTCAGTTATCTTTCACAATTTTCTCTTTTTTAATCTATTTTCTAATGTAAGATAATGCTTGTAAGCACATTTTTTTTTTAATTTGGGTAAAAAAGTAGTAATCGCTATGAAGGAATTGCTCCATGGTTTACACTTCAACAACATTTTGCAATTTCATTCGAAACGAAAGAAAATTACAAAGATGTGGGGAAGAAGAGAATTACAAACAAGGGACTTATTCGTTTTGCCAATCGAAATTTAATAGGCCCTTGAAACTTGTGAGACCATTCTCGTCACTTCAAAATTAGGTAATATCTTTTCTGACGTACGAGATCTTTGCCTTGAACTTGATTCACATGAGCTTTTGATTACTTTGTCTCTGACCACTTCTTTACGTGCATGCTTGCTTTCTCAGCCTGGAAATGCCAACAATGTAAGATTCAAAATCTATCATGAAATTGGAGTGAGGACAAGTTATAGTAACTTGATTAAGAAACAACTTAAGAGGAAATTCCTACCTCCTTATCCCAATCACATCGCATGGTAATAATGGCCAGTATCGAAGTTTGAACTGCTGTCCCACCAAAGATCATTCCAGCCCAAATTCCCTAAAAACATTTCATTCCACTCTTGATGTAAGAAACAACATACAAATTTATATTCATAATAGGTGGAATGCATATAGTGCTTACCATTACTCCTAGGTGGAAGCCCCATCCCATCAAGAATCCAAGTGGAACCCCAATCAGATAGTAGCAACCCAAATTTATGTAAGCCACATAGGATTGCCATCCAGATCCCACTGCCACCCCTACACAAAAACCAAAATTAATGTCAACATGATTTGTACTTAATAAGTAGTTGGATGAACTTATATATGAAGAAGCTGAGAAATAGTTACCTGATAGAATTGGCTGAACACTATTGAGCAGAATAGTGAAGGCTAAGAGAAGTGAGAGCTTGCTTACTGCTTCCAAGACTTGTTCACTTGTGGAAAATATAAGAGCAAACTTATCGTGAAAGACCATAATTAACAGCCAGAAGAAGATGCCAATTACAATTGATGTCACCACTGAAACTGTTGTTGCAAACTTAGCTCCTTTTCCGTTCCCAGCTCCAAGCTCATTTGCCACCCTAACTCTGTATCAGATATGAATAACTTAAATGTCACCAACTGAAATGTCATCTTTATTTACATTTAGTAATAATCCAACTAGAAAGTTAGTTTGAATGAATTTGCAATTCTAATCATTTTTGTCTCTTAGATATTTTCTATAGTAATTGTCTTGTGACTTAATGTTGTGCTTGCCTCTTATACTCTAAGTTAGGAAGGCCAAAGCCACAGGTAATAGCTCCATATTCAAGGTTTTCATTTCCAGTTCTTACCGTTTAAAAGGGGAAAACAAAATTGTTATAAAAATGTATAATTAATACCGTGGAAAAAAATTTTAAAAGAAGTCACATGAAGATATAGACAAAGGGAAGCAGAAAATTTGGCTAATCACATGGCGACTGCAATATCTAAAGCCTTTCAGAGGGCAAAACAAACTTGGAATTGGCTTCTGCCTGTGATCAAAGCCCCTTCCTACAAACAGAACTTTGGGTTTTTCTTGTTCTTTTGCAATCAAATTTCATTTCATCATCACCCTTTTTGTTTTTTGAAGTATTTATCAATGTTCGATAAACTATATATTGTTGTCATGAGCAGATATTATAATACGACCTGACTTTTTCCATGCAGTTAATCAAATTAGTGTCTTTCCCAAAAGAATCCAGCGTTGATTTATTTTTCTATTTATGCACCTTGCCTTCTGATTCAGTGAATTAAACAACAGAAACTAAAAGATGACGACATTGAGTTTGATCAACTAGGGGTTATTTTTCTATAGGTGCTAATCTATACGGCTTTCTTGGTCGTCACTCTTCCTTTCTTTAAGATGGCCTTAAGCTGGTAATTAACATCGCCCCTTGCTAAGCAAAGGTTTTGGCTTCTCTTCTTGTCCCTAAAGATGATATATGACGCTATAGGAGTTTTACCTTTCCTTTACCTTCAACATCAAACTAAATTATTTTTAACCGAAGAGAGAAAAAAAAAAAAAAAGAATGTAGACTACGGGAGGAAAACAAGAAAACTCTCGGAGACCAAGATGAACACGACTGTGTTGGCATTGATGTGACAATACGTATTGCTAGACAAATCAACCACCAATCTAGACCTTTCTCAAATCTTATTCTAAACATTGATTGACTCCAATTCATCAATATATAAAAAGCTTGTGTATATTTACATGACATCTTCACAAATCGATAACCAGAAACACAAATTTTCTGCTGTAGATATGACATTTTCTTTTATTAATTATTGGAAAATTTTAGTTCACGAAATGAATACAATCACATACAGTTGGTGCGACAGGTTCCTCAACGTGGACCCTTGCTATACTAGAGCCGTAAATATAGTGGTCACACTGCTTTTTGGTAGCTCAAGACAAAGTAGTCAAATTTCGGAAAAGAGAGTACACAAAATTTATTTTTGACAAAAGCAAAATTATTGAGACCCCAAAAGAATAAATTTAGACCAGAAAATACAAACGGGACAATTATTTTTTTTATTTATCATTTAAAATGGTGCCACTGATACTTAGACCCCAAGTTTCAGAAGGGCTTAATTGTCAGTTTATCAGTGAATAATTTCAAATGACAGGTACCATACACAAGTGAAGGAAAATGAAAGAGGAGAAAACGTTGGTGATGATCATTCCCAAATCCCAATCATCCGGAGAGGATTGACAACTGGAAGGTCAGATCACCTAAACCGTATAGGGAGTAGTATCTTTCTGCCCTCTTGTTATCCTCAGCCTTTGATTGTGGATGCAACTAAATGGCAAGGGCTCCACCACATGGTACATTAATTTAGACTAGAATATTGAAGGAAACTGCTTTGGCCACAGGAAAAATGAGAGGCCTTACCCGGTTCCAGCAAAGAATGCGAAAGGAATCATCATCTCCCATCCATTAATTGTCATGCTGCCAAAATAGACCAACAACAAATTCACGAACAGCTACGTTAGCACACAAATAAAAATAATAAAAGAGTTCGTTTCATCCATAAATCTACTTGTTCCTACGGAAAATGAAAGGTCGTCGTTTACTGACAATTCATCGGTCAAAATAATTATATATGTACAACAATTTGCATACCATATTGACAAAGCATCCACGGCAATCTTTGCGTTTTTCAGATTCCCAGTCATCAAGATTAATATTCTATAGTACCAGTTCTCCAAGCTGTCGATTTTAAAATATAAAAGGGTATCGTGATTACATTCACAAGAAGGGAAGAAAACAATCAGAATGATTCAAAGGGAAATTTTAAATTAAATTGACTACTTGTCATAAAGGGAGAGATGCAGAGGTAGGTACCAGAGCATGACCCCAGAAGCAGCAGACAGTTTGATGAATTCCCAAAGGCCAGAAAATGCTTCCATGGAGAAGCCAGTCCAAGTAAGAGGGCATCCACCACAAACAGTATAGGCAAAGTGCCCAAAAACCAAAACCCACCAAGAAAAGTTCAAGGTGATTGCAGTTCCAACCACCCCAAGCTGCAACTTATAAACGAACAGCCAACTTACAAACACATGGACCAAGAGAGCCACCAGGGAAATCCATGCAATCACCATGTTTTTCAGCTGACTCTGCAAGAATCTTTGCAGAGGAAATTGGAAAGCAAAGCTGAAGTGAAGTGGTATCATCCACATAGAAACAATCCCAGATAGCTCTGCAACATCTTTAGGCTGGCCCAACAGCTTCAAGAATGGAGAAGCAAATAGATATAAAGGCAAAAGCAAAACACAGCACAGGAAAAGAACAATCCATGAACGTTGCATGTATACTCCCAACATGTGGTACTTCTTGGCTCCAAAGGCTTGCCCACATAGTGTTTCTAGTGCACTTGCCATCCCCAACTAATAAAATAAAAGCCGAAAAAAGCACATTAGAAAACAATTTTCATTTTTTTTTGTTTGGTTTAAGAACCAAATAATCAGCTTTTTGTCTAGATGAGGGTAAAGATTTATACCAAGAGGCCAAAGTCGAAATCGACGACGACATTATTTGCAATGGAAATGGCAGCAAGCTCAAGATCACCAAGGTGGCCTGCAAAGGCTTGAGTGATTACCAGCATGGAGTATGAGGCGAGGCGGCTAAAGATTGCAGGGCCAACTATCTGCCATAGCTTCCTTGATTCTATCCATACCCTTTTCGTTAGGGATTGATTTTGATCATCTTGTTCAGCTTTCAATCGCTCCGCTGAAGCTAAATCTTCTATCAAAGGAACCTTAGCTTCCTCCAATGCACCGTTACTCGACATATCTGATATCTGCTAGTGGCCTATCGATTCTATCCTTTTTCTTGGGAGTTCAATGAACTTCAAAATTAAGGAAAGATGAATAAACGCTCACTCTCTGGCCTCCATGACGCTTATATATAGCAGCTTGAGCTGTGGAGCTTTTACACAAATTTTGAGAAAAGAGTGTCAAGCCGCGGGTTGTCTTTGACTGATCAGGAATTTCAATTTTATTTGAAATTAATTAATGGGTAGTCTAGTTATTAATGTGTTCTTCCTGGAAGCATGCGGATTGCGGACCCAAGTTGGGCGTATGGGGCTGACCTTTCTCACTACAGTATGAGAATAAAAAGTATTAGAAATTAATAATTAAAAAAATCTTTATCACACGTAAACTTGCATGTATGTCATTGCTCACCGCATCATATTTTTGTCAGCATGTCAATTACACACCATGCCATAAATTTGTCGAGAAAGAGCCAATAGTTAAAGTATTAAAGAAGAATGGCATTTTTAGGTCCCGAAAGTTCTGTTTTTTTCCTTTTTTAAGAAAAGATTTAAGCATTTTGGTGAAGTTAATTTGCATTGGCCTGTCCTGATAAAGAATTAAAAGAAATATTGAAAGTTATGTTCTTATGATGAGGGCAGAGAATTTTCTGTTGAAAATTAATCTATGGATAACAAGGCAATTCATTTCTTTTCGATGCTTAAACCCAGTACCTCAAACTTGCAAATTTACAATCATGAAATCTTACCAATCCATGAATCAGAGCCTCGCGCTTTTCTATTTGCTTAACGTTAAGTAGAGGAATCTGATTTCTATCTCTTTGTAGGAAACATGAACTTAGAAATATGACCTCAGAAAACAGAATTCACTATTGCCTTTAAAGCTTCAAGGTTTTTACCTCGTGGGGTTGACTAGAACCTGTGACTGTCAAAAGGAATTAACAGTGCAGAAAGAGGAAGGCCCATATTTCTCAATCTGGCATTGGTTTTTTTGTTTCTCTTTTGTTGGGATGCACTCATTCCCATACTGCGTCAGCCATATAATAATGGATTCCTTACTAACACCTGAAAACAGAGCATGCTTCATTTATGTAACTGCACCCACACCCACCAACTACAATTCCAGATTTGCTTCAAATGCAAAAATAGACAAGTATGGCACTTGGCAGCACGAAGAAAAACAACAACTGTTCTTTTATTATAATTTACAACCAGAGATACGAGATGTCTATATCAGAGTTAAAGTTATTAATTCGATGAAATGTTTCGAAAAATGAAAAATAACTTGATATTAGGACTATTTACAATAAGATCAAAAGGAATATCTCCAAACTATAAGGCTTACTGGATAATTTGGCATCGGGGAAATTGCATCTTGTTTGATGATTTCTTTGTCTTGGCATTTAACTGGATCTCGTCTATTCATCACCAACCAATATGAAGCATGGTGCGGTCTTCAACGTGAGATTCTTCATCCTAGTCGTGAGATTCTTATCAGGTGTAGCTAATTCCCCACCTAATGGCTGCATGAAAGATTAACGCTGATGATAGTTGTAAAAGGAATCCTGGTATTTCATTAGCGAGAAGAGTGATGAGAAATTGTACAGGTGATGGGGGTGGCGAGGTTTTGCTTAAGGTGTGAATTGGCTGGACAGCTTGACCACTGGATTATGGGTTAATTTATAATGGTGGACAATTAAACTGCGGTCCTGGCTTGTAGTTTGCCATCAAGAAATCTAATTCAGAAGTTCCTATATTGAAGGTGCATAAATTTTTCTATCGTTTATGAGCCTCATAGATGATTAATAACTAAATTTTTGTCATGTTAATATTCATTTTGATGCCAATTGTTTTGTTATTAAAATAATGTAAAGAAATTGGTAGTTCCATGTTTGTCATGTCTATTGTAAAGCAAATTTTGTGTGTGAATAGAATGACTTCCTAATTTGAACATCTCAAATTAGGTTTGCACGAATTTTCAGTTCCATCCCCCAATATTTAGAGTTTTCTTAATATAATGAGTATTTACATGTCTAAATTAGTTAAATGGTGGGGTTATCTTACTCCCTTTGTACCAAATAAACAAAAAGGCTTGGACTTGAGCCCCATTAGGTTATTGCCTCCTTTCTTATCGACAAGTATATAGTGTAAGAATCTAACTATTTCTTACTCTTTTAAGACTTAAATTTAAAACGATTCAGTGAAACTAGATAAATAGTGTAATATAAACTTTAAGCTGGGCTTTCGTAATTGTAGCTGTGGAAGAGTGGTAGGGGTGCGTTTTTAGGCCGGAGAACAAAAGACCCAACATGCAAGCCGACCTGTGTGGGCCTTGCATTGAGGAAAAACTAGTGGACCTTCAACACCAATGATCGAAAACCTCCACGTACTAAAAGGGTACGAATCTGCCCTAGAAGCCGGTTGACTAAGAGAAAAGACACCGACCAAACCATTCTTTTTTCCAAAAAAAATCCCAAATATGACAACTCCATAAGTTAAGGCCTAAGATCTATCAAAAATAGATTACTACTTGCTCGTAGCTCCTATGTTTTTGCCTTGCTTATTTGCTAGGATGGGGCTCGAACTTTGAATTGTCCAAGTCCACCCTAGGAGAGGAGTATTTAAAGCTGTTTGGGTTTTCCTTTTGAGTTTTTTTTCTTTTTTTTCTCTCTCTTTTGTATGCGATGCGCGTGTCATCATTCTGAGAGGAAAGTTTGGGGTTTGATTGGATTTGAACCAATACAAACTTGTTGAAGAGATATACCTAAGTTGAAAGTTTCCCTTCCATTTTATGATTTAATCATTGAGTTTTCCTTAATCCATAGGAAGTATGGAGAAAAAGGAAAGATCAAAGTCCAATGGGAATTCGGAAGAATAAATCAAATATTATAAAAAAAAAATGCAAAGTAGATAAACAGAGACAAAACATCACTTCATTGCCCAGTCATCAGTCCTCACTTTATTGGCAGCTACAAGTTCAAAGAACTTACGTTGGAAAGGAATTAGAAAAAGGCCTGGCATGTCCAAGTCTTAGTGCCTCGGAAAATTTTTAACTAATTATTCTTTTTAGCTCTGCTGAAAGCCATACTAATATTCCTTTTTTAGTGTTGATGAAAAGCCATATTAATTTTATCCATAACATTAAATGTAAACACTGCCTTCCTTGCGAAAATGGTCGCAACACCAGGTTGTTACCCAGTCCCTGGTAGCCCATGCAATCTCTTACTCTTAAAAAATTAAAATACCAATAAGGCAATTGCAGCATAGCTTTACAGCTTCTGTGTCGTTGTTACTTGGCGGTGGACGTGTCTTTTCCCAATTTTTTTGCATTGAAGTCTACACTGAAAGATTAAAACAAAGGCCATGGCCATCACATATTCACATGGCCAAAAAAAACATTAAAAACGAAAATCACTCTTCCATCATTTGTTTTCATCTCAATTACAGTCAAATTCAATGCCTGTAATTTTTGAAAAAGACATTCCCTTTCCTACGAAGAAAAATCCCATTCTCCTGTGAAATCAACACAGCTTTTACCTTAACATTGAGCTATGTTTCCCTATTAGCACTAAAATGTCAAACTTTGCTTTCGAGAAAAGGACAAACAGATTTTGGTTTAAAAATGATCTTCTTCTGCTTTAGGGATGCCTCCAATAGCTATCGTACACGTGAACAGAGTCATCTTCTCTTTTCACCCCAAGTGTCTGATTTAGATTCAATTCTTGAAAATCACTGACCCCGTCAACATTATCACTTGCAAAATTATGTTGGGAAGAAAAGGAAGAAATAAATCAACATATAGAAACATGACAAATTGGATTCCGTAAAAAGAATAACAAACTGTTTTTATTCCATGTACACCAGCCCAATCTCTACAACCGTCCGATCTCATCAAACGATACACGTGTCACATCCACCAATATAATCAACCGTCCAAACCCAAAATAATAGAATCATCAACAACCCATACATAACAAATAAATTTAAAACAATAAACAAAAAAAGGAAAGAAACACTACTCAAAATAACAAAGATAGCAACAAAACAATATCCTCAAGAATCATGATCCAAAAGCCCGCGTACAGCCTAAAAGGCAGCGACTCACTTTCTTAAGCCAAAAAGGCCGCCAAGAAAGTAGCGGCAAGGGCGGTCGCACCAATGAAAACAGCGTTGGTGGAGGCGGCAGAGGGAGGAGGGACTACTTCAGCTGAAGGCTCGGAGGCTGTGGCAGACCACCTGATGGTGTAGGAGCAGGAGGGGAAGAGACTGGTGAAGGAGAAGGTGGAGAAGTGCTTGGAGAAGGAGATGGGGAAGTGGTGGGAGATGGGGTTGGAGCTCTTGAAGGAGCTGGAGAAGGGTTGGGGTTGGGTTGCGGGTTGGGGAAGGAGTTGGAGATGGGGTCGGTGTTGCCGATGGGGAAGGTGTTGGGGCTGCTGGCGTTGCAGCTGGCGTTGGTGAAGATGTCGGTGGGGATGTTGGTGCAGCACCTGGTGCTTGAGCCATGCAAGAGGTGGCCAAAAGACCTAAGATCATCAAAACCTTAAACATCGTAGAACTCATCTTGGCAAAGACAGAGGAACTAAGGAGAGAAAAACTCAAATTTTGACAAAAGAGAAGGAAGAGCCTTTTTTCTTTTCTTGGGGTTCTTGAGTTTGAGAGAGTTTGGGAGTGAGGGAGCTGAAAAGAGAGAAGGGAATATAAAAAGGGATGGAGAAAGTGGGAGAGGACAGGGGAGAAAAAGGTGGGGAATTAATCAATCAATAATGCAAATAGATTCTTTTTAATTGTTTACACAAAATTATGCAAAGTGAAACATAGTTATATACATATACATGCAAGCACATATAACATGATGGGCTAGCTAAGCAATGTCTTGGATGCTTCATTTTCTTTCTTTTTCTTTGAAGTTTCTTCAAGGTTCAGGCACAAATACAATACCTAACCAATAAGGGCTTAGATTTTGACACCTGTCCACGTTGGGGGCCTTTTATGTAACTTAATAACCATGTAAATTTTGGACTATGAGGTGAAATTTTGACCTGTTTTAGCTTGTTGATTTACTGTAATGCCACTAAGGTTGGGCATGTGTCGGTGGCTTAAGGTCAGTAAAATGTCCCTATCCAATCCATAATTACGATTTTGCCCAATTGTTAGGAAATAAAAAAAATTGGTCACCTCCCCTTCACAGACTGTCCTCCGCGTTAAACTTTTCAACAACTTTCTCTAAAATGGTCGGTGATATTACTTTAATACCCCCCTTGGAATATTTCTTCGGTATGCTTGTTTACACACAAGTCTACATTCAAATGATCACTTTGAACACGTGGCGAGTACTCATACGGATTTTTGAGATAGAAAGTGCATATATATTTATATCAAAAAAATGATAGCATGACAATTTCAATAAGAGATATTAAACTTTTTATTTATGCCTTAACAAAACTATACTTTTAAATTGTGATAAATTGTCCCCAAATGATTAATGACTAAGTCTATCCTTCGGTTTCGGTACAGGTGTCAAAATCACTGTGGGTATGATTGATGGTGACTCTTATGTTTACATCTTAGATGATTAATGATTTGGAGAATTGAGATATAATTGTTTAGATGGGATTAGCTGGGGATATAGCCTTTTTGTGGAGATAATTGGGGAGAGAGAAAGAAACGAAGAATTAAAAATATAAAATTAAAATTAAGTAACCGTTGCAAATGGGAAACAACTATCATGCTCCAATTTGTGTGCCAGAATGTGCATCTCTCCTTTGTCGTGCTACAAAGACAAGACAAGACTTTAGTGGGATTTGATAAAATTGAGGTCTGGTGTTTGAAGAAACCGACTTACTTCCTTTGCTTGGACGGCAAATGTTTTTCTGGTTGGCGAGAGACACGTGGTGAGCTTAGAAAGGAGTTGCAGGGAGTTTAGGATAAACCTCAATTCCTCGCTGGAATTGTGACGGGAAATGAAGGTAGTTTATGGTTTGGTTTAGTCAATCTTTGTTTGTCAAAAATGTAAATTGCGCAAGACATGATGAACAGGAGCTGGCAAGAGCTGGCAATAATCAGACAAAATGGGGTGAGACCTGAGAACCCTGGCATTTGCTGGGTAGTGGGATATTACTAAATTTTTTTATATTCATGCTTGTTAAGCTGCTTAGAATGCGGTGTTATTCGAGAAATTATTCCCCATTTGAAAAATTTTCACCAATCATTAATTTTGGACAAAATATTTAAATTCGATGCCTTTTTTTTCTGTTATCAAACTGTAATTACCGATCAAAGTACGTGTCAACAATAAATAGTACTAATTTGGAAGGTTAAAATCATTGCAAGCATTTCAGTGTTAAATCAAATAATAAATGCACGTATTTTTTGTTTAAAAAATTAATATTGAGTATTTTTTTTCTCATATATTCTATGTAGAAGAGAAATGTTTCAACTGAACTAATTAAGGCATATATCCCTCTTAACTTTTTACTCACATAATGGGTTTGAATTTCTCAATCTTGACTTGGAAAAAACAAAGAAGAAGAAAATTTGTAAGACAGTTAAAACCAGAGTTGCAATTATAGAAGATATCAAATTTGTTTCATCTACCACACGTGTTTTGACTTGGTCGGTTTTTAACTTTGAATTTTAGCTCTGCTTTGAACATCTGCTGTCGCAAACTCGGAATTCAGTTTCTGTTTCAACTAAGGATTAACTTTTAACTCAAAGAGTAGGAGTCATATGACCTCGATTTCTGTAAAAAGAAGGTGGTTCACTGACCTGCACATGTTTGCATACCAAGTGGACGACCAAAGTAACCTTTTAATAATCTCCTATACTTTTTCATGACTTCTCCCGGATTTCTTTCGCTCTCTTTCTTTCTTTAACTAACCTTCGACCCTGCTTCCAGGGAGTTGCAGGACCGTTCTTCAAGGCCACGCCAGGTTGGCTGGGTCATGGCTGGAACTTTCAAAATTTTGGATTCTATGTAACTTGAAAGTTTCCATGTTGATTGATGATTCACACAAGACAAAATTGCTACTAGCATCTCGGATTTTTCATTTGTTATGTTTTTCTTTTTGAAAAAAAAAAATAGAGTCAATGGTTGCTTAGAATGGGTAGCGTTGGTGAGGCTAGAACCCTAACCGTGAGTTGTTAGCCACACCTGGAGAGGATGGGTGAACCACCAAAAGATAGTCCGGGTTAAGATTTAAAACTTTTCTTCCCATCTCACCTGCCCTTTTAAATTTCTTACATGTACCGGAAAAAATTTATAGAAACTCAAAATTCATACTTTTTTTTTTTCATTTCATAAATTCTATTTAATTTACCTCAAAATTAGAATTAAAAATTTATAGAATGAAGTTTTAAATTCTAATCAATGTCCCTCAAAAAGATAAATATATATTTTTGGTTTAGATAGTGAAAAAACTTCTAAACCATTATACTTTATGTAAAAGAAAAAAAATTCTTTTATTGTATTCAAAGGAATTTTAAAATTTATATCTACACATACTATTAATTTTAACAAAAATTAACCATCATAAAATTGAATATATTTTTTTATCTACATATAACGTGATCGCGTGACAATTAATATAATTATATAAAAATTGATACACTAGATGATGTCGTGTATAATGTGACCACATTAGTTGTCAAATGATCATATCATTAAATTACCTTTACAAAAAAATTTCAGTTGATATTAGAGTCGATTATTAGTAATTTTTTTATTAGATTAAAAATTTGTGTAAATGTAAATTAAAAGATAAAGCTTTTTTTAATTTAATAAAAAAATGTTTCTGCATAAAATAAATTAATTCATATATGGTTTTAGTATTTAAATCTATTTTCTTTGACAGAAACAATGAATCTTAGTTGTGTAAAATTTATTTCTTTTAATTTTCCCTTGTTTTCCAAATGAAAAAAAGGTCTACGAAGTAGGGGCTTGTGAAAAAGTCCATAAAAGCTGCTAGCTCAAAAGTTTAAGGAATGCAGCATGAGTGATGACAAGGCCAACGAGTTGACCTGTTCTGCTATCAGCATGAAAATTATCCATCACTTTGTGAAACGATTCCCCACATTAAAAATTTTGCAGGCCTAGTTCCATTCAATCAACTGAGAAGCAGTCTACTAACACAGAAACTGGAGAAGAATTAATCATTGGGTGTACTAGTGCTACAAAGTAAATCTGAATGGGTCCAACAGCCAAAAAACAGAAAAAGGATTTTTGTCTTTTAATTATTTTGACGCTAAACAAAGCCTCGAGAAGCATTAAAATCATCCTCACTGGTCAAAATAACCCTTTGCTTCAAATGCAATCTGCTTTCTTGGTTAGCTAAACTAACTCGCCAGTCTGCACAGACCAGTTCTATCTCTCGACCTAGCTTCATCCACAGTCCAACCTGGATCTTCTTGTTGGTGGGGCATTGAAATCAATCACTAATCTTTTATAGATGAGGATTTAGCTGTCAGCAGGCAGATAGAAACATACGTTGCCTGACTTTTGAGACATTGTCGCTTATGCTGTGCCCTCATATGCCCCCCTTGTACATTGTTTTTAGTGTTTTCTGTTATTGGCTTGTCTAGGAACAGTGAACAACTTCATATTCGGGGCTCTGTTTGAACAGCCTAAACACCTAATTAGTAAACTCATCGAGGAAGGCCCACCCAGCTGCTGGATCCTTACAGGGATTAAGCACATTTGTCCATATACATAGACGACCAACCTTTCAGGGTGGCTACTTTTGTACAGAAAGCATAAGTTTCAAATGCGAAGAATCTGCACCATTTATGATGCCATGAATGTTTTCGCAGTAATAGTCCTGCAAATACACTAGACCAGACTCGTAGCAAGTATCTCTCCCTTTGATGAAGGCGGAGGAAGGAGTGACACATCAATGATGACGCCTCCTCTTAGTTTGGGGAGGGAGAAAAAGGAAAGGGGATTGGGTAGTCGGACTATGGGGTTAACACCGGTGTTTTAAAATAAAGAGAGAACACTTTAATAAAAAGAGATCACACTACTCTATCAATCTTACATTAGAAGCAGGCAATTAGAGAAAATCTAGTGGACAAGCTTCAATGATCATATACCCAAAAAAAAGTTAAAGAAGAATTCTTGCTGTCAGGGAACTACATTACTGTAACAGCTACAATGAAGGCTCCGATTGGCAAATCATCAAGGTAGGGGCAAAATACCTCGATATGTATTCACAATCACGAGGTAGCCTCGAGTCACTATTTGGCAGTAAACAGCCAATAGTTAGCCAGTTTTCATCTCTTGAAGTGCTTTGACCATAAGTAGACTATGGTGAAACATGCAAGACCAAAGATTATCACTTGCAAAATATGATTTGATCTCTGCTGAGCCACTGTTCTGTTCAACCTCTTCATGCCATTTTTAACTCCTGCCTGAGCTCTGCTCATTAGCATTTGCTGTAGCAAGAAACAAAATAGTGACCTGTTAGAAGTGGTTGGTTCTTGACTTTATGGAAAGGGACTTTGTGTGGCAAACCATGACTCCAAAGTCCAAAAGCCTCAAATACACCTCAAATTTCTAGTGCTTACTAAGATTTTCATGGACCATAAAATGTTCTTGAATTTTTTTTTTTCATTTTTTCTTTTTAAAAAGCGAAAAGTAGATAAGGGGCAAGTCACGCTAGTATTCACCAAATCAGAGACAATGTCATTCTGAATTCGTGCTTCAGTTTCTATCTCTTGAGCAACCTGTGGATCAACACTTTGAGTAAGACTTCAAAGTACATAAACAAAAAACTCTTTGGAAACAGAGAACTGAAGGGAAAAGAAAATAATCAGATATACATAGTTTCATTTGACCAAGAAAACTGTAAGTACTAATAAAAGAAGCAGCTAATATTAGAAGCCATAACGCAAGCAGTGGTTTTGCAAGTTAAGTATAAAAATTCACAGTGAAAATGAATAACAATAGAAGTTTTCAATATCATGCATTTGCAGAGCTTCTACATAGTCAAAAATCCAACTTTCTTGACTGCCCTTTTCTTGTTACCTCTTGGTAACAACATTTTGAAGCAAGATTCAAAATTTCCATTCTTGTGAAAGCACCAAATCAAACAAAATGCTGCCGTTTTTTTTCAATGAACTTAAGAGCACTGATGACAATCAAACAGGAAGAGAAGCTGTTTAATGAGAGATGATAGGACATTTTAATTACAAAAGGATAAAATATTTGCAACTTCATAAACGATGAAGCACCAACAAGGTAAAGATTAATGTTCACAGAACCATCTTCATTATCTTTGATCTAGCAGTGATAGGAATATATGCTCAATAGGGATAGGTCAAGCAGAAGGGAGCAGAGACAGGGGTTTAAATGAAGTAAAAGTGGAAAAAGCATGTCTGAACCTCAAAGATTGTGTGGTAATAAGAGCTGTGAATTTATTCCATGCCACGTTCAAGTAGCTGTAGAAGTTTTAGAACAGATTCAAAGAATGCTGCTAAGATGTTTCAACAAAATGACAGCAGCCATGGAAGACATGAAAACTCTTTCACAAGATAAATAAGCTAGTACGTAGTTTAGCTTATCATTGTTAAAGATGAGTGCTGGAAACTAATGCTTTCGCTGAATTTTGCCCCAGATTTCATGAAAAAAAACAGGAAGTTTTATCTCCTTGTGATGCTTGAAGAGTTGAATAGGTTGATTGTCAAGGATACCATGGGCTGTAATTTCTTCAAATGTTTTTCTTCCTTCGATTTGATTCATTCACCCAAAATAAAAAAATAGCATTTAGAGTTTCGTTCCAGCTGCATTTTCGTTCAGAAGTTCACTCTCCATGGCAAACACGGAGGAGCAAACCTGAGGCAACTGCAATTTCAGTCATTTGACAAACACATTGACAATTCTTCTTTTGCTTAAATGACGAGTGTATTGGAGAATCTAGGGTGCACCCAAATGCTCATATGTCAAACAAAGGACAAAATAAATCCCAATTATGTTTTTAACCAAAAAAAAAAAAACAATTGCATTAAGCACCTTTTGCCACTAAGCGGCAACTAATTATTCCATATAAAAGCACCAGCAGGAAGATGCACAGTTTACAGTATAACACAGCAAGCAAAGAGATTAACAAAGTACAAACAGCATTAAGCATGTAAAATTAAAGCTAGTCAGAAATATTAAAAGCCATTTTGCACTCTTAATTCAAAGATTAGTAATGAAATATCTAGCAAAGATAATTCGAAACCAATTATTCAACATTGTATCTTTTTCACTCTTTTACCCAAAAACCATATTCTTTTTCAATAAATTTCCATCTCTATCCCATTTTCTAGAGCCTAAAAGAGTTTATAATCACAAAAAAGCAAACACCGCTTGATTCAAAAAAAAAAAAACCCCAGATTTCATATTGCATAAAAATTCTTAAAGAAGCAAATATAACAAAGGAAAAAAAAAGAGAAAATCCCCACAAACTCAATTTCCATAAGAAAGGAAAAAAAAATTAACTTACGTGTTTGAGCAGCGTAACTTGTTTGTGCAGACCCGAAATTTCTTCGTCTAAATCAGCATGAAGTGGATCAATCCTCAATTGGATCTCATCGGAATTAGCCACGGGTCTAGCGCTAAGGCCCTGGCTGTTAATGGCCAAAAAGAAATCTGAAAATAAGTAAAATAATGGAAAGGGAAATGAAATAATTAGAGATTCAGATAAGATTTTGAGTACCTTGATCTGTGAGGATTTGCCATCGGAGGGAATCGCTCTCGACTGAAACAGAAGAGTTCCGTCAAAAAGCTCCACAGCTGCTTAACTTATAAGTAACGGTCTACGTTTTAACCGGCAGCCCAAATAAGTTTAAATGTTTAATACTTGGTCGGCGGCCCATGAAGAAAGAGAGTGTCCTGGGCTAAACTTTGTAAACTGGGCCAGCTGACTCAACTTTGGGCCTTCTAGTATGGGCTACGGTTTGTCACAACACCTTCAAAAAAGCCGTGTGTGGAAACAGATTTGCCTAGTTTGGTTTCTAGGATAGAGGGAAAGGGGAATTGATGGGGATGGGCAGGTCAAAGTGGAGTTGTTGGCGTATCTTTGATTACTCCTTTTTTTTTATTATTAATTATTGAATAAAATAATGAGTTAAGTAATCTTAATTAAAGCGCACGGGATGCATTGTCTTGTTAATTTTTGCTGGTTCAAATAGCTAAATAAATTCAAATTGGTGCTTATTAAATTTGATCCAATAAATGGGGAGGGTCGTGAAGCAAAGTCCAACGCTTCCCAACCCTTTGAGCTAGCTTAGCCAGAGCACTCTACACATCTTCCATTCCTCCTCCCTTTATTTCATCAACCAAGAGTGTTGCCAAAGGATGATTGTTTTGCCAAAAAGATGTTTATAATTATAATAAAAAAGGAACTTTTTGCCAAAAAAAGGTCTATCATTTGTAGAAAATCTCTTTATTTTGTGAAGAAAAATACCATACCAATAATTGTATTCTCAAGTGAAGGTCATCATGGCTGCGGTAATTCAACATTGAGATTGAGAAATATTGTCCATTG
Organism: Theobroma umbraticum; assembly: GCF_002168275.2. NCBI lineage: Eukaryota > Viridiplantae > Streptophyta > Magnoliopsida > Malvales > Malvaceae > Theobroma > Theobroma umbraticum. The sequence goes on along the minus strand of NW_018397255.1, from coordinate 4,157,172 downwards.
AAATCCAATTTGAGAAGGGAGACAAAATGTTTGAAACTTGGTAACCCTTCTTTTGCTAGATAAAAACAAATCCCAGTTGCTTTTTCTGTTGGGTCAAATCAAATAGAGGCAACTGCTTCCTTCATTTTGCTAGACCCATCGGGCCAACACCAACTCACCTCTAGTCCTCGCCAAAGTTCCACAATATTAAATTTCTGATAATAATATCGGGGAGCCAAGTTTGAAAGGTCAAAGTATTGAAATCATAAGCTGAAGGCTACAGCATTTTCGTCACCTCTCCAGTGACCTTCTCTCCATTCCATAAATATTTTAATAGGCGTAAACCCTAACACTCGTTTTTTACTGTTATTATAAAACATTTGATTCATGACGAATGAAATAAAATAAGAATAATAATTATTATTTATTATAGTATTTGGTTGATAAGAATAATTTTGAAATAAAAAAAATAAAAAATACAAAAATAAAAAAAATTTATCATACATATGGTTATTTTATTTTATTTTTTAAAATATTAATATTTTATTTATAATCTAATTATTAATATTTTAAAATACTAATATTTTATTTAGAATTTAAATGTTATTATGATTATTTATTTTTAAATTATTTTATTTTTAAATATTAATAATTTTTAATTTATTTAAAATATTAAACATTGATAGTTTAAATATTAATATTTATTTATACTTTAATCATTAATATTAAAAATAATAATACTTAATTTATAATTTAAGTGTTATTATGATTATTTATTTTTATTTTATTTTATTTTTAAATTTTAATAATTTATAATTTATTTAAAATATTAAAAATTGATAGTTTAAATATTAATATTTTATTTATACTTTAATCATTATTATTAAAGATGATAATACTTAATTTATAATTTAAATGTTCTTATGATTATTTATTTTTATTTTATTTTATTTTTAAATATTAATAATTTTTTATTTTATTTATGATATTAATAATTTATCATTTAAATATTAATACTTATTTGTAAATTAATTATTACTTTTTTAAAATATTAATAATTTATTTATAATTTAGATGTTATTATGTTTATTTATTTTTATCTTTTAAATATTAATAATTTATATTTTTAAAATATTAATAATTTATTATTTAAGTATAAATATTTTATTTAAAATTTAATCATTAATATATAAAATACAACCATTTTATTTATAATTTAAATGTTATTATGATTATTTATTTTTATTTTATTTTTTAAATATTAATAATTTATAATTGATTTAAAATATCAATAATTGGTAATTTAGTTTATAATTTAAATATTATTATGATTAAAATATTAATACTTTTAATTACTTTTAAATTCAAAATATTTTATAATATATAATTAATAAATTAACTTTTTATTGTAATAAGATTTATTTTTCTCTATTTGCATTTTTCATTTTTTAATTTATATTTTCCCTTAATAGTTTAAAAATTAATATGTTAAAATATTAATATTTTATTTATAATTTAAATATGAAAATATTAATTTTATAAGTTTAAGTTTGTAATTTTTGGAAATAAATAAGGACATTTTAATTCAAAATGTTTAGACTTTATTCACATGGGTGTGGAATGACTACATGAGGAAGGTGATATTAGCTATTCCAAGCTTTTGTCAAATTTTGAGGAATAGTCATTGCTTTTGGAATGGCTATTCCTTCTCCAAAAGCAAACAAAATGAGGGGATAAAATTTTGTAAGGAATAGAGGGGGAATTGCGTAGCCAGTCCCCCAACCAAACATGACATTTTCTTTGATCCTTATTTTTCTTCATGCAAATCCTTTGTAAAAAAAGAGTTTACTTTGTCAATTAGAAGGCAGCTTTATGACTGTTATGGGTTTAATTTAAGATTTTAAGGTGAGAAATAATTTAACCATATTCCCTTCTTGTTCTTGGGTTTAGTTGTAATATTTTTTTACTCTGTTTCGTCTCATTGTAAATTTTCTCCTATGGTTTTTGCCTCCCTAGAGAACCCCAAATGCCTCTTTAAAATCCCCTGCCCAAGTACCACTACCATTGAAAGAAGTTTGGCAATCTTATTTATTGGTTGCCTGAGCTTATAGATCCCACCTCACCAACCCCGTTAGAGTGGAGATAGATCAACTCGGCTTTGAATAATCAACCACAGTGAGCTGCACCAACCATCCGAGTCTGCCCTCAAAGTTTTAACAACAGGGATTCTGAAAAATGGGAAGCCAAGTACAGAGAAAACCCAGAATTCTGTGCCTCCATGGATTCAGGACAAGCGCTGAAATTCTAAAAAAACTGGTCCTTCGATGGCCTGCAACCGTGCTTGAAAAGCTAGATCTTGTTTTCCTTAATGGCCCATATCCTGCCCAAGGGAAGTCTGATGTTGAAGGCATTTTTGATCCTCCTTATTATGAGTGGTTCCAAGCCAACCAGGTAGGAGAGTTTCCCATAAATTACAGTTCAAGTCCAGTTTTTCTTTTGACCAACAAGCTTATAATCAAATCTTTTTTTTTTTCTTTTACCATGTAGGATTTCACTGAGTATACAAATTTTGAAGAATGTCTTGCGTTTATTGAAGACTATGTGATAAAGAATGGTCCATTTGATGGTTTCATGGGCTTCTCCCAGGTGGGGTGTGCATGAATTATCTTTAACAAATTCTTGCAAATTCAACTCTTGTGGAATGAATGGATCTGAGTACGGTTTCTGATGAATTTCAGGGAGCAATTTTATCAGCTGCCTTGCCTGGGATGCAGAGAGATGGTGTAGCCCTTACTGAAGTTCCAAAGATCAAGTTTCTGATAATAATATCAGGAGCCAAGTTTGGAGGATCAAAGCTTGGACACCATAAGCTGACTTCTACTGCATTTTCATCACCTCTCGAATGCCCTTCTCTCCATATCATAGGTATTTTAATGCCATTCCAAAGGCTTGGTGCATATTCAAAGCTTTCAATTGCACTCTACTTATAGCTGATGAAAACACTGCAAATGTAAATAAATGTTCTGATAGGGTCTTGGATAAGTTTCACACATATTATGGTAGAAGCACTCTTCGGGCCATGCACAATACTGACTAAAACATGGGTTTGCAGGTGAAATGGACTCCATGAAGCCGGAGTCAACTGGTCTCCTGGAATCCTTTGTGGATCCTTTTGTGATCAATCATCCCAAGGGGCATACAGTTCCAAAACTAGGTAGTACATGGACAAGCATGTTAGAGTAATAGTTTTTCTTAGTTCTAATTTTAATTCCTTTTCCCAATCCCCAGATGAGAAAGGCACGGAGGTGATGCTTGGCTTCATTGAGAGGATTCAGAAGACCATGCCAACAGATGAGGAATAGATCTGCCTAAATGCAGAACCTAACTAGTTTATTGCAAATAATATGATTTTGGTGACCCGGCAATGCTAGTCATTAAACCAAATCACCACACTCATGATGAATCAATGTCACATGGGTGGTCGAAATTGCGATGGAGATATTAATCCAAGTTATAATGCTCTTTTTCTTCCATTGGTTTTCATTTTTACAATGCTTATTAGTGAAAAAATTTAGATTAACCCACTCTAGTTTGGTGGCCATCCAATTTGGTCCTAAATAAGATTTCACAATAGAACTAAACAACAGAAAAATGAAGCCAAGAAAAGCTGAGTCAAAGCAAAGAAATATTTTGATGCAGCCAATACAAGGATTTTCAATTACTTTTAATGACAAAAAGTTTAACCTCAGATCCATATCAACACCATCGGTGGCTTAAATCAACTATTTAATTTGATTGTGCAGAAATATAAAAAGCTAGAAGTATGAAAATATGATTTTTCACAAATTCAACTACATGCATGGACATGAACATTTAACCCAACTACAAACTAAACCCTGACTCAAACCTCACTACAAAAAGCACATAAAAGGAAGTAGTACTAGTAGCAGTAGTATCTACTGAACTGTCAATGCGCATATCAGATCAAGGCATCGACTGCCAGTCTACCCTCGCATATTTTTGGTCTGGTCGTCATTGCTAAATCTCTGCAGCCAGTAGAATTTAGCTGAACTGGTCAATGACCTGTCTTACTTGCACTTCAATATCTCAGCTACAATGTTGGTAATTGAATCCATAAATCAGGATATAAATGAACGTGAATTGCTCAAAAAAGCTTCTATAATCTCTTCTTTGTTTTCTATTGTTTTCCTAGAAAGAGTTCCAAGTCTTCCAGAGATCAGCAGCGGGCTTGAAAGGAAAAATAAGATCCAAGAATATGCAGGTGCTGAAAAGGCCCAGTGGCCGCCGACTCCGGACACCGAAATTTTATATTCAATTACGTGCCAAAACAAAATTCTTGGCCAACCCAACTACTTTGATGCTCATGGAAGGGAATTCTGTGAATGAAGCCCCACAAGGCATCAATTATTTCTGATCATAAATATTAACTTTACCTCACCAATAGTAGGAACGAAGAGGAGATGCTGGGAAGTCAAATGGGGAGGAGGAAACCCAGAATTCTATGCCTCCATGGATTCAGAACAAGCGGTGAAATCTTGAAGAAAATGATCGGAAAATGGCCAGCTGCCTTGCTCGAAAACTTTGATTTTGATTTTCCTGACGCCCCATTCCCCGCCAAAGGGAAATCTGACGTTGAAGGCCTTTATGACCCTCCCTATTATGAATGGTTTCAAGTCAATGAGGTTTGATCATTCAGCTTAATACCTAATCATCATTGCAAATTTTCTTTACGCTCTAGCATACAACAGCAGTAATTTTTTATATTTTTTAAGCCTTTTTGATGATAAAATAGGTTGGAGAATTGGAATTTTATTTCTTTTTCCTTTCTTCAGGTGGAGTGTTTAAATTTTGAGGAGTGTATTGCGTATATAGAGGATTATATGGTTAAGCATGGTCCCTTTGATGGCCTACTGGGCTTTTCCCAGGTAAAATTAATTGAAACTTAAAATCTTGTACAAAGCTCCTCTTTCTTAAAATTAATAGTTGGCCAAGTTCTTGGATTTCAGGGCGGAATGCTAGCAGCTGTATTGCCTTGGATGCAAAGAAAGGTCTGTCAGAGAAGCAAGAAAAGTTTTTTGAAATTACGGTGAGAATCAGGATAATTATATTTGTAAATGACTGGAGTCGTTGACGTCTGATCACAGGGTGTTGCTTTCACAAAAGTGCCAAAGATAAAGTTTCTGATCATTATATCTGGGTTTAAACTTCGAGAATTGAAGCATGGGCCGCCTAAGTTGCTTGTTAATGCATTTCCAGCTCCAGTTGAGTGCCCTTCTCTCCACTTGATCGGTAAGCTGAGGACTAATACTTGCTTCATTGTCTATTACAACTCATTAGGAGACAGGATCACCATCTTGATATTTTGTCAATTACTAGTTCGATAAATGTAAACATTCCAGGCCAATATGGGAATAGCTTATGCAACTATTTCCTTTCAAAGCTGATTTAACACAACAGAATTTAGTTTGCCAATCTCCACAAGTTGTGTGGTTCCCTAAAGATAACCCCCTTCTTTTTTTTCTTGTGAATTGTAGTGAGCCTTTTCAGAAAGGCTATATAAGCAACATAAGATTGCTTGGGAACAGAATTTTGAAACCCATGCGAGACTATACAAATCTCTTTTAGGATTTTATGCACTAAAACTTACCCTGTATCAGAAGCTATTATTTTGACTGAACTAGAAGGAAGCCAAACAACAGAATCTTGATTGTTTTGGAGAATGTAAGAAGACATCACACAAGGCTGCTTGAATTTGAACTAGAGCTTAGATAATGGAGAGGGGCAAGAAGAATCATCTTTTTTTATTAGTCCACGAAATTTTGCTTGCTAATCCAAAGCAAAAAAGCTATAATATGTTTTTGTTGGTACTAACTTAGAAGCAGAGGACCTTCCAATGCTAGTTATAATACCACAAAAAAGTATAGTTGCTACCCCAACTATGTGCTGATCAAGCATGAGTCCTAGCAACATCTCCAAGTTTTAGCAGTTTCTTTTTTAGGCAAACAGATTGTAAATCTTTATTAATCTTTAAAGATATATAGTAAATGAAGTCTTAAAGCATCTTAATACAACAAACCTTGGCATAAGCTTTGGAATTTTAGTCCTTCAGTCGAAGTTCTTAGGTTTAGAGCATAGAATGTAAGAGATTTTTGTGGTTAAGCGATAGGCAAAGACCGCAAGCAGCCTAAACTGAATTCTGTCTAAGTAAAACGAGTCCATGCATTCCTCAAAATGCAATCTTTGTTGTTTTACTCCAGAAACCTTTTCAACTTTAGGATGACAAAGAAGCTTATGGTTTACCCTGGCTTACATTTTTATACTCTTTATCTTAATTTCCACAGGAAAGTTGCACAAATTTTATTCAATCTCATTATAATCTTCCGGAAAAGTGAACAAATTAACTACATGGTTCTTAATGTAAAATCCACTCAATCACATTTTAGCTGCAAAAATTTGTAATAGAATTGAATAATATGCTCAGAGCCTGACACTTTTATGGTTCTATCCTAATATTTGCAGTTTTTACTCTTACAAAATAAAAGTAAACTCTTATTAGATGCAAAATTTCTTTCTGCATTCCTGATGACTGTTTGTTTATAAGTCGCATTTTTAGTTTCTTTATATCAGACTTTTGATCCAAAAAAAAGATAAGGAGCTAGCGTTAGGACCTGGAAATCTTCTATGAATGTCTGATAATGTCAATTTGTTAATTAGGAGAAAAGGATTTCCTGAAGGAAGTGGGATTTACTCTACTAAAATCATTTGTGAAGCCCTTTGTTATTCATCACTCGATGGGGCACACTATACCAAAACTTGGTTAGTATTACAACTGGAAAATTTTACCATTGCAATCTGTTTCAATTCTCAAGGATGAAGGTCACAAGCTCAGTACTTTAAATTCTCATTTCACCTTGTTCAATTGTGGCAGATGAGAAAGGCCAAGAGACTATGCTCAAGTTCATTGAGAAAATTCAGGAGATGTTTTCACAAGACCCATGGATTGACTTAGGACCAAAGGCTGCATTATAGGTTGATCTTCTGTCTCAGTCCATATTTGATAAGCAAAAAAAGGGTATATATAGGAATATTAGATTTAAGCAGTGCAGGTTGTCTCTGCTTCTTTTTCTTTATTTTTTTGCAAGCCTTATTTTTTAAGCTAATTCGTTGTAGAAATAGATCATCATAGTCTTAATTATTATTGATTCGAAAAGTAATGAAAAAGAGTTAAACCCTTCTGTTCCAGCTATTTGTCTTAAACCAGTTTTCTTCTTAAAGTTGGTGATTCTCAAAGTGCAGCTAGCCGGTTACAGCATTTGCAAAATGTTTTTGGTTTATGAACATAGTGGTCTTAGTCATCACTCAGCAATTATGTTTAGGAAAGCAAGAATACGCTGCTTTGGAACGTTATGTTCATTGATTAATCGTGCATGTGTTTAAGAAACCATCTAGGAAGTCATATTAATGATTAAGGACTGTCATCAATCCCTTTAAACATTCTTTTATCATGGGATTTCCAAGGTAGACCACAACAAAAAACAGAACCGGAGATTGCAATTTGCAAGGTAAGCCAGGGAAAGATGACCCAAAGCAAGAAAACTTTTACGTATGATTATTTGATGCATGGAATTTTTTTTTAAAAAGAGAGAAAACTTGTACATATATAAAATGTTTATTTGATGCATGGGTTGTTAATGTTTTATTATAATACTCTATGATTTTAATTTTAATTTTCAAATATTAATTGTGTTTTTATTTCATAAATTATTTATAATTTTTTTTAAATTAAGAACAACACAATACTTTATGTTACATTTATTAGGATGGCCTCTTGGTATTGGTTATTCCAAGAGGGAAGAGGGAAGGAATAGAGTAAAAAAGTAATGGATAAAAATGCTTTTTATTAATTTAAAATATTATCATATTATATAAAATACAATTTATTTATTTTTTACAATTCTTTCTCTCTCTACCCAACTACCTCTTTCCTTCTCTCACTAAATTAAATTGAATTTAAAATTAAAAAATGAATTTAAAATAAAAAAAGTTTAAATTTTAATTATAAATTATTCATATTTTTAAAATAAAGAATAAAATAATAAAATTAATGTTTTAATAATGAATTATTAATATTTTAAATGGAATATAAATTATTAATATTTTGTAAATTAAAATAAATGATCATACTAACATTTAATTAACAATTTATTAATATTTTTAAATAATTATTAAAATAAATAAATATTTAATTTAAAAATTAAATATTAAATAAATAATTTTGTTATTCCCACTTATTTCTAAACTTATTTTTACCAACCAGATATTAAAATAATTCATAATAATAAATTTTTTATTTCATTCTCATAAATAAAATTACATAATAACTATTTGATTTTTTATTCTATTTTTACATAATAGTTATTTTATTCTTACCCTATTCCTTCTAGTGAATTAAACTACTTGAAATCCATTTTTTCCTACACCACAAAGTTCTTTTTCTTCTTTACTATCCTTTCTTGATTACATTTAACTCCCTCTCATTTTTAGCCGATCTTCTTATTTAAACATATGGTTTCATTGATCAACTTCAGGGTGCACGGCTAGTAGCTGCCTTGCTTGGGATGTAAACAAATATATTTCAAACGATCCTAGATTTTATTTTATTTTAAAAAAAAAAGAAAGAGAGAATTCACTTCAGTTTTTTATCATTGAAGTGAAAACAGTTCGTTTAAAATTATTGTAATGGCCATATATGATAATGATGTTAGAGATATGTGACTAAAATGTGCTTCAAATACTGACATGCATAGGGTATTGCTCTGACAAAAGTGCCGAAGATAAAGTTTATAATTATAGTGTCAGGAACTGAACTTCAAGGTTTGAAGGTTAGCTGTTGTGAGTTAGGTGTAAAAGCATTTTCAATTAAAATTTAGTGCCCATCTCGCCTTGGTAAGTTGAGGACTTACTGCATGCTTTGTTGTTTTCTATACTACAATTCTGACAGTCAAATTAAGTTGTTCGGTCACTATGTTTAGATCGAGGGGAAAGAGGGAAAGAAAAGGAAAGGACTATGGAGTACTACCCCCTCCCTTGTTTCGAAAACATTAATTTTAATGCAAAGACGAGGGATTTGAAGGGGCTACAGCGAACCCTCAAGAACCATCTCAACCTTGCTTTTCTTAAACTCTTCCGAATTGGGGGTTTGGAGAGAATGGATTTCTTATTTAAAATTGTATATATAGAAAAAATTATCTTTATTCCAACGTTTTGTTTTAATTGATCGAGGCCATAAATATAAAAGAAAAAAGAACGTGAGAAATTATCGTTTTTTTCCTTTTATACCTTATTTACCAAATTATAAATTAGAAACGTCATATCCTCTTTTCCCTTATAATTTCTGTTTACAATTTGAAAAAATTCAAACGAAATTTGTATTCATTCAACAAAGTATGTTGCTTGTGTAAATCATTTACACAGTTATATATTTAGAAATTTTGATGTTTAAAAGTGTGGATCTCATATAGGTCCTATATGACTAATTATTTTGAGTAGACAATTAAAATATAATAACTATTAAATGATATTCTCCTATTTATTATTTTTTAAAAAAAAAGTATTTATGTTGAAATTCATTAATAAATGAAATTTATAGAGATGTCGGTCAAGTCTCTAGTCTTTTGATTATATAGAAAAGACTAGACGCTACTTAATTCTAATTTAAATATGTTTATAATACCTTAATCCAAAGATCATCTATAGCTTAAATTTTTATAAGCTAATAAGAAAGTAACGAAGGGGTGAAGAAGTGAGAATTAATCACTAGTAAAACCAATATTTAATTTGCTGATCATAAAGACTAGCATAAAAATAGAAAATCCTGATGATCCTTCAATAGAATGCCTTAGAATATCTCTCCCTTTCTAGTGGCAGCCATCTTTCATTTCCTACACTTCTTTTTTGAAAAGCTGGAATTGTCTTCACATTTACCAAAAGTTTTATACATCATCAGAGGGGCAGCCTCATCCTTTACCATAGCTGCATACAAACAAAACAGTGCAGCAGCCGAAAGACCTTCACAAAGAACCCAAAAACAAGAATATAACCACGGAGAGGAGCACAACCTCCTCCCAAAACCTAAAAGAACAGATAGCAAAAACCAGAACAGAGCACAAGAATACGCCTGTTGTGGTTATGAACAAATGAAGTATAGCAAGTGCCCCTGTACAAAAACACAACAGCATTTGCACCCATCACAAAGAACAATAGTGGATCCAGCCTATATCAAAGAGAACCCCAATAACCAAATCAACAACTCAGATCGAGAAAGTGAACATAACCTTTGTGATTTTTTTTGTTTTTGAACGGAAATTCAGATATGTGATTGAAGCTTTTGTCTAAATGGAGAGAAATCTTAATTAGTTATCCAACAAAATATATAAAAAAAAAAGCTTCTTATAACAAGAGATGGCACAAATCATGCACGATTAACTTGCCTTTAACATCCACCAAAGATCACAATCAAATTAAGTGCTAGTGATGGACCCAAATTATCATGTTACTGTATACTTTTGATTATATCATATTATTGTACATTATTAAAATAAATTATATCAATACTTTTGATTAACGTGACAAAGTATTGATGGGATTACCAGCTTGTTCAATACCAAGGCTTCTGGATACCAAGTCTTTTTGTCCAAGGAAACCTGTTAATTCATGACCACTTCAAGCCTCGACCAACAGCTATCATCTTGTCAACATCCCCTAAATGTGGCACAACATGGCTAAGAGCCCTTCGTTGAAGGACACATTCACGAAGGTAGCTCCACTTCCTTCATTGAAGGGATTCCGTTGCCTCGATTCCTTTCAACTTACCTTCCTTTCTCTTTGTTCCCAAAGTCCATGACGTCCCAAGATGCATCTGCTTACCGTTTCGTTTACATCTGCCATGACCCTAAGACGTGCCTGTTTCAAAGTGGCATTTCACGACAAGGTTGAGACGCAAAGAACTGCCACCGGTTTCACTGGAAGAAGCCTTTGACTTGTTTCATAAAGTGGTTTCGGAGTTTGGACCCTTTTGGGATCACGCCTTGGGGTATTGGAAAGCTAGTTTGGAGTCACCAAAGAAGGTGTTGTTCTTGAAATTTGAGGATGTGAAGAAGGAGCCTTTGGTTAATGTCAGGAAATTGGCAGACTTCTTAGGGGTCCCCTTTTCAGCAAATGAGGAAAAACAAAGGTGTTGTGCAAGAAATTGTGAGATTGTGTGATTTTAAGAATTTGAGCAATCTGGATGTGAATAAAAATGTCGACGAACCAAGAAGTCGGACCTATCGTATCAGCAATCCTGCCTTTTTCAGGAAAGGTCGAGTTGGAGATTGGAGGAATCATTTGACACCTGACATGGCAGAAATTTTGGATCAGATTACAAAAGAAAAGTTCCATGATACCGGATTGAGCTTTGATTAATTTCCTGGTATCTCATATGCCGTTGATTCATCCGGCTATGTTATAAACCAGGAATCCTGAATCTCTGATCTTTTCCCTTTGATGATTTATCCAGCCATGGTTGGATCGACCTTGACTATTTAAACAAAAAACAATTGCTTGATTTGGATATTTATATGTGAATTAATTAAAATTAAGTCTAATCAATCACAGGCTACGAGAATTTGGAATATTTAATATGCAATGGTGCAGAAGCATACCTCGTGCTTTGGTAAATTGGATTTTACTTGTGAAATAATTAAGTTTTGGCGTGGATTAATTATTTCATTTAGGCTTGCATGTTACAACTTGATTTGTGTTATATGCGCAGCGCATCAGCAATTTGGTCTACCCTTCATCATGCCTTTTGAGTACCTAATTATATATTCACCCAATATAGAAAGAAACAAAAGCATTGACACCGCCCCACAAAATGACTAGTATTAATTTGGTTTGTTTGATTTTCGAGGTTGTCATGTTGTCGGAAGATCACAAATGATTGTGTTGTTATTTCGTTTGGATAGATCAGAAACGTTTTAAGGTCTTTTTTAATAAAGTGAAATTATATTATGCTTTGCGTTTAAATAAACGAGATACTAGACTAATGAGTATGCCACACTTGTGTTCGATTTTGTATTTATTCATGAAGCTTACGTATATTATAATAAATCAATTTATGGATAAATATGCAAAGTTTTATATTTTTAAAAATTTTACATTTATTAATTAAAAGTAATTTGAATATATATTAATTGGTTTTAAGTTAGGTGTTCATATTAAAAAATTTAACATTATATTAAAATTGTCTCTATTATTATTTCTTCTATGGCGAATTACCATGTATTAGGCCCACTGTTCTTACAAGTGAAAGGAAATATTAAAGTGATAATAAGTGTCACTCACTTATTATCAATTGATTGTAAGTTAAATTTAAAAAAAAAAAAATTTCATTATTATATAAAAGCTGATGAAAAATGTACATAAACCAAGATAAACATATACAACAAAAATCGGTGTATAAGTTTCTTGAAATATGTGCCAGTGATTAGCCTCCCAAGACTCTTCCACGGGAGAAGATGGATCAATTAGACAAATTCAGTAATTCATTACATGCTCAACTTACTCTTAAGAAATTATTATTGAGTTAGTAAATATATTATTTCTTGATAAAAGCGGAGTTTTTTTAAAAAAATTAATTTTAAAAAATAATTATTAGGACGTAAATATTTGATTTATTAATTGATGTATGATATTTTTATTTAAAAAAAATATAAATTTTATTTTTAAATAAAAAATTACTAATATCTTATTAAAAAATTATTTTTATCAATGCATTGGAGATTGTTATGTTCAATCGATTGTTAAATTTTTACAATACTGTATGATTTTAAGTTTAATTTTTTAAAATTAAATGTGAGTTATTTTATGAATAATTTTATTTGCAAATTTTCAAATTGAGAAAAATGTAATACTTATATTACATTAATTAGGAGAGCTTGGGTTAAGTAGTACAAAATCAATCTATGGCACACAAAATTAGCTCAAACCTTGTGGTTGGGTCACATGTAGAACATTTATTTAAGTCTGTCCAAAATTGTGGGTTTGGTTCCTTGATTATGGCCTAAGGTTGCAACACGTGTAAGACTTGAACATGAATAATACATGATGAAAAAAAATCGAAATCCCACTATTATTGGATAAGAGATTAGTTTGTTCGTTTCAAGAAATAAAAAAAAAAGATGTGAATCGAATTTATTACTTTTTTCAAAATGATGGATTAAATTCATCATTAATTTTTGAATGGATGCAATGTTATCATTATTCTTTTTGGTTTGGTTCAAAATGGTTAAAAGTTTAAACTATTTTGTAAATTATTCTTTTATTTTTTAAAAAATATTATAATTTATGAATATTTTTAACAAAATCAAAAAACACAATGATAAATTTGCATCAATTTAAAGATGAATGATAAATTTGGGGTTTCATCTTAAAAAAAAGAAGATTACTTTGAATACTTGCTTTATATAATTGGTTAAATGAAACGGGAAAAATTAAAAATAACAAGAATTATATATTAAAAATTGTTGAAATTAGACATGTTACATTTATACAAATAAAAACTTGAAAAATGAGTTAAATCAACCTCACATGTCACAGGAATTGAGGATAAAAAAAAAATGAGTGATAAATTTTATTGAATTTGAAAACTCAATTAACCTCACATATGTCACTCGAATTGAGGATTAAAAAAAAAATTGAACTTGAACTCAGCAGCGGACCCATGAATAGCTTAACTTGTTTATATTCTGTGTCACTGGGATTTGTTCCACTCCTCCCCCGTCAAGCAGCAAAGTTGTTTTGATACTTTTCACTAATCCCTGCCAAGAATGCTACCAAGAGACATGTAGGCAGCTTAAGTTATTCTTTTCCGTTCGGTTTTGCTCAGGTATGAGAACACAGGTTGGGGACAATGCTTTGCTTCGTTGACAAGATTTGGCAGATTCTAAAGCATGAATTGGGTTCTAGATATCCCATTTTTCTGTGGTATAATTTTTGAAATTGATATAAAAATTTTAATTCAAAATTACTCGCAACAAGATTTAAATAAAAAAATATTAAAATTAATAACGCTTGAACTCAAATTATTATAATTTCAATACCGAAACCGTCTTGTTGCTCGACACTAAGGAACCAGGATTTCTCCCTTTTGATTGTTATTTTCTAAGGCACAGTTACTATATATGAGATTAATATGGTTACTTCCTTCTTTATATTGTCCAAAATTATTTGTTAAAAAAAAAGAAGAAAATCTTATGATAGTCATTTTTACTATAGTTTCTTGACCAAGTTTGCGCTTCTTTTTGTTTGGTAAATTACCAAAAAAATTATTTGAGTTTCAAAATTCAAAACATATTAGTTAAAGTAGAATTTGGATACATGTCATTTGGAGGGTTAAGACATGAAAAAGGCTTTGAAAATTTGTCCAAATGTGAAGAAATGGATACTTAAGTGAATTTACTTAGTTGAAACCTATGCCGTTTAAATAGTTTTGTAATGTAAACATGTGTTCAAATAGTTGCAGTTGTAATATTTATATCTGATGTCTTTCTCTCTCTATGTTTTCCTAATTACATAGGTCATTTTCCCTCGGATAATTATTAATTTACACATTTTTTTAAATGTTTTTCTTGGGTCAATATTAGCATGCATTATTATAATGAAAAAGCAACTACATTAATCCATGGGGCCAAAATAAATCAATGTACTTAATGCATTCATAATCATAGAGGAAAAGGAAAGGTTGAGGAGTAATAAGAGCCCAGCAGTCAAAATTGTCAATTCGTATCTCATTGGCGCTAAAAAAAGTCATCACAATAGACGGCTATCATCGCCCCGTCCTTCCCGGTGAACCCGTCTCCCAAAATTCCCAATTTTTCCTTTTTAAATAAAAGTGAAAAATAAAATTTCTACAAAAACATTTAAATTTTCAAATACGATTGAATCAAACAAATCGAAATAAAACGGGAAAGAAAAGAAAAAGCCACAAGCCACAAAGATCAGATACAAATAACAGCCTCCTGCTAAACTTGCAGCGAAAAATCCTTAACGCGCCACTGCACGCGCGGCCTTTTTTTTTTTTCTCGAATACTCTAGAAGCATGGAACAATCGAAGACGGAAACCGAGCCGAAGTCCAGCTCAACGCAATCTTCTGCCCAAGAACCGAATCCGAAAGCGGACCTGAAAGACTTGGATCCCACAATGGATGCGGAGGGCTTTGTAATTGTGCCAACAACAGAGCCCGAGAAAAAGGAAGAGAAAGAGAGTCAGATTCAAAGCGAGCTATCACCGAACCGCACATCATCGGGGTCGAGGAAATCGGTTCATTGGAGCCCCGAATTGGTTAGCGAATCGCCTGCCGCGGATAACAGCGCCTCCGTGTCCGCTCCTAACGGATCCAATCCTTACGTTGCTCACGATCCTGCTCCGGCATCTTCTTCGACATCCATCAAAGGTAACCAATTACACGTTTATTTCAAATATTATCCATTATTTGAAATTTTATTTATTTATTTATTTTAAAATTGGAAACAGAGAAAATGGACATAATGAAGGATGTGTTAGGCAGATGGGGGAGGAAGGTGGGAGAGGCAACGAGGAAGGCCGAGGATCTGGCCGGGAACACGTGGCAGCACCGTATTTTTTTCTCCTTTTTTTCCTTTTTTAAATTTCAATTGCTTTCTTATCTTATTTTATTTTAAAGCTAAGGTAATTTCAATTACGTTTCCAGGATTACAATTGATATATTGAATGCTCCATAATTTGATTTTTTTTGGTTTCTGATGACATAGGACTATATATTTTTTTTATTTTGATGATTGCTATAAACATGTAGTTATTGAAAATTGAAATATAAGATTGAATAAGGAGTTAACATTTGGAATTTTATTACGGTTCAGCTACATCATTGTCTCTCTCTCTCTTTTTTTTTTTTAGGGTTGGTGTTAGATTTTTGTACAGCTCATTTGTTCTAAGAGTAATGTAGGATATGTTGGAAGCAGTTTGTTTCATTTTGGAAATGGTTGGACGATTTTAGACATTGGGATTAGTGAAAGGGAGAGGCAGTGATTAACTTCATTCTAAGCTGTTCAATGTTCCTCTCTGGTTCTTTCTTTCTCACTTTTCAATGATTTGTTGAAGCTTTTCTAGGATAGAATGAGGGATCCATACATATGACTTTGCAAAGCCTTTAACATGTTTTAGCATCTTTTAAGGAAATGCAATATTGATTTAGTGAAATGTTGGATGAGTTTAACATTTGTGTTGTGATTATTTGCGTGGAAAAGGATGGAATATGATGGGTGATTGGGTTGTTGTTCTCCATAAATATGGTTATGGTACTGTGTATCCTCAAATTACATGTTCAGATATTATAAATCATGCTTAAGAGATGAGATATGCGTTTTGTATAACAAAGGATGCAGGCCAATAAATATCAGACAAAGCTAGATGTACCCTATTTATAGCCTTACTAAGGAAATAACTAGGGTGAGAGAGCCTGGTGAAGGAGGTAATTTAGGGGTCAGAGAGCTAGGTGAAGCTGCTTGCAGAGCAGTTAGTCCTTAAAAATCCAGTAGTCTTATGGATTGCCTCGGTAAAGAACGGGATGGCAAAGCTATGGTGTCCAGAGATAGCTTTTGCATAGTTATAGACTGCTTCCATGCGTCCTAATGGTTAGCAAGAGTCTTTTTAGTCTTATTTCTCAGAGTACCCCAAGTTCTTGGTTGGACCTTGAATTAGAAGCATGCTAGATGTGCTTTTTCATTCTACATGTGGTTGTGTCCTCCCCCATTCACTATTCCTTTCTTTGAGTACATACTACCATAAAGTAAGTGTGCGTCACCTCATTCATACTTTCTGTGTACATGCTCCATGAGTAGTCTGTAGCCCAAATTATCACATTCCTTTTGCACTTATGTTGGCCATCTCCAACTTCTTAGCTGCAGCATTACCTCAACTTAGTCGTACATTGAATAACCTTAAAAATAATCATCTTATGTATCTTTGTCATGTTGTGAACCCATTTTCTATTTGGTCTTCTTGTACGGCAGTTTTGTTGCATTTATTTCTTTTGCTTGATTATAAGAAGGATATTATTGATGCTTCAATTTTTAAAAGCAAGAAATACAATGTGCAATTTCTGATATTCTTTATTCCCAATTTTTTTATATGTGAACCCAGTTCCCCCCACCCCCTTTTTCTCTTTCAAAGCAGTTTCACATACATAAAAT
>NW_018397255.1:4099030-4139891 GCF_002168275.2 Theobroma umbraticum | reverse complement strand
GTTTTTCCCTCTTTTTCTTAAATTAGTAAAAACAAGCCCGAGTTTTGCTGAGGCTGCCATGGGAAGAATTGCTCAGGGAACAAAGGTTTTAGCAGAAGGTGGCTATGAGAAAATTTTCAGACAAACTTTTGAAACAGTTCCTGAAGAGCGACTTCAAAATTCATTTGCATGTTACTTATCCACATCAGCTGGTCCTGTCATGGGAGTTTTATATGTATCTACAGCAAAGCTTGCTTATTGTAGTGACAGTCCACTTTCCTATAAAAATGGTAGCCAGACTGAATGGAGCTACTATAAGGTATGTTGCAATTAGCATTACATGCTTGCAGTTAGAAAGAGATTGGTAGTACTGAGATCTTATTTAAACTCCATTCTAGATGTTCAAGTTGCATCTATTCAATAACTTTAGGCATACTGGTTTATTATATAGAACCTTACCCAGTTGTTATTCTTGACATCCTTTGATCTGCTTAAACAGGTAGTTATCCCATTACATCAACTTAAAGCAGTTAATCCTTCAACAAGCAGAGTCAATCCTTCTGAAAAGTACCTCCAAGTTACCTCTGTTGACAGTCATGAATTTTGGTTCATGGGCTTCCTGAACTACGATGGTGCCGTTAAATGCCTACAGGAAGCTTTGCAAGTCCATAGCTTACAATCTGTGTGATACTGTTTCTATTGGCATAACCGTCACTTTGTTGTATGATGTTTTATCGTGCAACCAGTTCCTCTGTACTGCTTGGAAGCATTTGATAATACATGCTCCTTTGGAAACTCTTCAATGTTCTATGGAAATGAAAATTTAGGTAACTGTAGAGTTTTATATCTGGATATGAATTGCAGTTAGAACAAAAAAAAATATAATGAATATGTTCTATTTACAGGTCATCTGGTTGTAATTTCACTTTGCTATAATCCATGACTTAAAATATCGTACAGAATATTTTTGTGAGTCTGGTTGTTCCATTTTGTATTTCTTCTCCAATTAGTTTTCCCTTTTTCTTTTCCAGTCGAGTTGTTTTGCCCTTGTTTGCTGCATCCAACTACCTTATTGAATAGGTTTAGATTAATAAGGTGGAGATCCTATCCCTGAAGTCTGATGCCCTAACGATGCTTGCTTTTTGCCATGTAGTTGAGTATCTGCAGATCTCTTTGTGACATCATATATATATATATATATATATAAAAATTCTGCTAGGTGGGCATATTTTAGTTTTGGGTTAAAAATATTGGTTCTTGAGCTTTGACTTTAAGTTTTACGACCAATTTTTATGCTGGTAGTTGCGGGCTTTTGTCTTTTTCTTTTTTTGAAAAGCTTTAAAGATGATTTCATTGCTTAAAGAGAAGCGTACAAAAACTACCCATTTTCTGGTTGTAGCATGGTCAGATCATGCAGGACAAGTCAAGTCCCTAGCATGAAATGTGCTATGGATATGCCAAAGTTACAACAAAACCCAACAGAACAGCCACTGAATGATAAAGAAAAGAGCCAGAGTCATCACCCTAGTACCCAGTTCGGGCAATAGCCCCACTAAAGCAGCTTCCTGGCTAACCAAAAAACTTTCCACCAAGCCTCAAGGGTCTGTCCTGTCAGAGTAATTTCAAGCAAACTGTACATCTAGACCAAAATCATAATCATGGCCTTCCCTATCATTAATTTCCAAACCAAAACAAGATCTCCATCAGCAAAACAATGGATAAGAGAGTTCAATAAGGGTTGCTCATGTTATTAATTTGACAAGGCCAAAACCCACACTTGCCTCCCTTTCATTCCACACACCAGAGATAAACTATGCCCGTGTCTCCCTTTCGTTAGCTGCACATGTCAGCACAGACCATAGCCAAGGCACACGGAACAAGCCGACAATAAGAGATCAAAACAGAGACAATCTCGCAACACCAGCTCAGAAAAAGCACATACCATCAACAGCATTGCATATTTGATTGTGCTCCCCCTACTCGATATTTCCTTAGACCATGTCAAAACACGCATCACCCAAAGAAGTCAGTACCCAAAGCAGAATCAGAGTCACCTCATGAATCATCCATCATGAAAAAACGGGAACATGGTGTAACCTCTCGAGATTTCTGCTGCACAATCCTACCCTCTGGCTTGAGAGAACAACGACACTCAAGAAGATTGAAAACAGTCCAAACAGAGGAGGAAACATAAAAACCAGAAAAATGAATTATCCTATGCTAGCATCCAACCCTAAACAAAAGAGCTCAGCAGTTGCAGGCCTAGTAATTTCCTATATTATGACACCCAGAAACCATGGGATGGGATTGGGGGTGGATAAACGAAGGATTCAAGTATAGTTCAGTATTCTGCTTGAGTCCAACAAGCCTTGTATTGAAAATTAGTGGTTGACTAGCATAATGGTAGTCGCAGTCTAAAGTACAAAAGAGTTAGGGGCTCTGAATTCCTTGATATGCATTGAAAACATACTAGCTAGTCTAAGACACATAAAATCTTTGTATAATTTACAAATATTCTCAAAATGACGACCTATTCCACGTTGGCACTTTCATTACGCAAATATGTAATTGATTCGTGCAAGTGACTCAGACTCTGACATTAATCTCATGATTTACTCCTCCCCCGGTCTGAAAGCATAGGTATTATAATTACCAAGAGTTCCTGCAATGAACTTTAGAGATTCGTGGATAACCCTAGGCATCCCTGTGTTACATATATTTTTAATCTCTATTGCTTCCAAGATGTCCCAATTCTTGGTGACGACTTCCTTTCTATAAAGCAATGCTAGATCTTTTAAACAATAAGGACTCTCTATAATGAAGATACACTGATAGAATATGATGTTGTAAGCAGGCTGCTGAATTACTTTCTAAATCATCGCTAATGATTTTGGATCCCATAATGTTATCTTACGCATCTCTAAATTTGGTTATACTAACCTAGCCTATCAAATTTTCTAGTCTACAACTAGAAGCATCTTTTCTCTACTTTCAAGTACCTTCTTTGTTGCGGTAATGGGATTTTATTTAACCAGCAAACTCGACACTTTTTTCTTTTGTTCCGGCCCCAATTTACTAATATTTATTTCAAGTAAAATCCCCTTTTCTTGATGCTAATATGAAGAGGGTTATTGTTTAATCAAAAGCCAAACTTGTTCATGGCTAGCATTGCAAATTGATTATCTCAAACCACCGGCACTAGCATCCTCATCTTGGGCCTCTGAATCTGAACCTTCAAGTCAATGATCTGGTGCAGCTAATTCAAATTATAATGGTATGCATGTCTCCTTGAAAATAAAGGAAGGAGGTTGGAGTCTTAGTTCACAACAAACATTGTTACTTTTTGTAACCCACAAAGAATATTGTCGAGAATGTTCACTAATTTGAAAACTAAGCAAATCCATTAGATGATCCTGTCGCATGAAATATGAATAGGTAACAGACCCAATGGCCTTTTAGGAACCAACTAATGCTTCTCCAAGTTAGTGGATTGCCATTATGACCCTAATCACAGAGACAATGATTAAGCTGATGACTATGGAAACAAAATGGTCATTGTCCTTGTTTCCACAGCATTTTGGCCCTCCCTGATTGGACTCTAAAGAATAAACCGTGAAGAACATGGAAACCTTTTAGAGTGGAAAACATTCCCTTGAGCTGACCCTTTTACACTTATTAAAACGAAGATTAACAAAAAAGGCAAAATTCTCGGTTAAGTGTTCCCTCAAATTCTTGCAGGGCCCAAAGACGTAGAATTTCCTTTTAACATAGGCCGGTGGTTGTAGCCCAAGAATTCAATTGTATGAACTTTTAGGCAGTGGCATCAAAGCTGGGTCATATGGCAAACTTGGGCCCTTTGGATTTTTTTGGTATTTCTTTCTTAATCATTGACTTTAAAAACATTTTAGGGTGTCGGCGTAGAAGTAGTGTGCCTAATCTTAATTAGATTGATGCTAATTATGACCCTATAATCATGTCACAATCAATGAGTTTCAATAACAAAACTGTGGCAAAGAGGAGAAAAAGAATGAAAGGTTGATTAGGTGACCCACAGAGACAAAGAATATCTTTTATTTGCACGCCTGGATGTCATTTCGCATTGATATCATGATTTTTCTAATCACATTCTTTAAAGTGAAATTTTGAGAAGAAAACACCACCATTTTAGGGGGAGGCTAGCTTAACCCGAAGACTCATACTTGCTAGACAAATTTGCCTGAGGAAAACAATGGGCACCAGCTCAATTCTCATTTGGGAAACAAGAACACAATGGGTCATTTCGATGCAGATTGTTTTCATTGTGGAAGCCAAAAATAATAATGATATATATATAAAGTGAGAAATAAATTAGGGAAACTAATAATTAAGATTGTGGAAAGGTGTTTTGTAGAATTCTATGAAAATCCTCTTTAGTTACAATGGTGAGAAATTGTTTAATTATTATCTTTTTGTTTAAAATATTTAAATGTTGATTTATAAGGTTGGAGAAAATTATTTTTCGTTGTGAAATTTTAAAATCGTCAATAAATTTCCTTCAACTGTATTTAAAAATAAAAAAAAATAAAAAAAGGGGGCTCAGCTTGGATCTTCTAGGATTTTGGGGCATTACATCCAAAAATAAGGTGATTTTAAAAGCATGAATCAACTTCTTTCTATTTATAGCATGCTTTTGGATATCAGAAAAGGAAATAAAAAAAAAATAAAACTCATTTTTTTCTCTTAATACTCATTCCCTTCTAAAATTTTTTTTTGTAATATTGTATTTTTTGTTATTTAAAAAGAAAGGAGGACTTGAACCCAAAATGAATTTAATATTACATTCTTGATGCTATGTATAGACAAGTACAAAGAAGATACATCCGAATATTTGGTTCATTAGTTAGTACATTATTTCCCTCCCCCAATTATGAAAAAATAAATAAAACAAAGAAGACAGATTCATTTTTGATGCTTGGTCATCTTTTTCCACAAGTAATTTAATTCTAAATAAAAAATTTTGGTTAATACGGCACTAAGCGAATTGATTTCCTATTTTCTTTTCAAGCATGCTCTTTAGGCTGAAGTAAATACAATAAGAGCAATGCAATTAAGGCATATAGAGAATTTGTGATTATATTGGACCACCTCAGGATCACTTTTTCTTTAAGCATAACTCTTAGAAAAGGAAAGTTAAAGTGCTAATCATCTTGGGGTGCAAGCATTTCATTTTAAAACAGTATCACAGTAATTATTTGAAAGTCATGATTGGTATGGTGTCTTACAACAAATCCCTCACAAAGTATGCCATTCCACTGTTGCATCAAATAATTCTGATCCTTTCATCATCAACATCAACACTAGCATGTTCTTAATCTCTAGTTTACTCCTCCATCAAACCAAAAAGATTTAGAGCAATGTCGGTTACCTTTTTAGACCCTTTGTTTTTTTTAGCCTAGCTAGGCCATCATGTCTTTCTTATAGTTAGATTTCACATTCTTTAGCTATTCCAATATGTTCTCATTTCCTTTGGCCCCGGCTGCTAAGTTGTTTTAAACTAGAACCCATTTTATAATTAGCCATTTGAAAGTTAATTAGCTGAGTAATCAATCACTTAGCCTTTTTCTGATACTAATTGATTGCTGCTTTAGAAACTCTAATCATTTCCACCTAGCTTGTGTTGGAAATGCTTGCTTGTGTGCTCATTCTTTTAGTTTCCAACCATCTAACTTTTCCTTTCAAAGGGTACTTAGATAAATAACGTTGCAAGATGCAAACACAAGCATAATAAGAACATCTAAAAGCAAGATAATTATATCAATTGTTCACTCCTGAGCATATTTTTCCCTTTTACTGTTTCAAGGTCAAATGTCTTTCTGTTTGTAAGGTGAAACAGGAAGAAATATGTTTTTGCAAAGACAAAACAGGGAACCAGTGTCTTTGCTTAGGTGAAACAGGCGGAAGCGTGCAAAGTAAAATCAACATATCATTTGAAAAATGGATGTTAGTCTAAGAAATGTGAATTTCAAGATGCTTACTTTTTGGGATATGACTTTTTTTTAAAAAAAAATATAATTTAATTAATCTATTGTCACAAGCGATTACATGAATATCGATACGAATCTATTGTCATGAACAATTTAATTGTAAATTTGATGCGATATACATTTCAGCATCGATCTTAGACTCGAAGACTCAACATTAAAATAATTTAGGGATAGAACTTAATGTGAAACTGAAACAAAAAGAGGATATTGTGTTTTGGGAATTTGATTAAAAAAAAAAAAGATTTAGACTTTAAACTTACCTTGATTAGAAGGATTGAGCAAATTATCTATCCCATATTTTGAATACCAAATCTTTGGCAGATACGGTTGCAATGGGGCAAAACACAATTGCAGAAAAGCACAAGGGCATTTGATGCAAGTGTCATAAATTAGACCCCTTATCATTGTTGCAAAGAGGGATGGATAAGGATTTTCAAATGCACGCAAGAATTTATGAACAGTCTCGGAAGAGAATATCTTTCGTTTAGGTGCAAGCTGGATGCCAGTGGAGGAAGCATTTGACATTGTCAGCCCAAATTTAGTAGGTGATTGATTTCTTACCCTAGCTTTTGCATCTCTCTTGAGCAAAAAAGAGCCCATGCCTTGCCCCTATTGCCATTGCCATGATCTCCAGACAATAAGCCCTCCTACTCGCTCACATGCAAGCAACATTGAAAAGGGAAATTGAACAACGCTAGCATGTACATTCATTCTCTTTACTTTATGTATTGCTGAATGGTAAGCTTAGTCTAGTAATATTTCTCTCTCTTTATAGGGGAGTCAAGACCCAAGGTTTGAATCCCCTTCTCGAGCTTCCTCACATGAACCAAAAATAATGTACTGCTTTTTTCTTATACATCTCTTGACCCATCTGTAGGTAGTTATTTCGTAAACTCAATATACATAAGACAAGGTAAAATTTATATTGATAATGAAAGGGTAGTAGGAGGATGGCTTGGGAGGAATATCAATAGGTTGAGCATACCAAATCAAACCATCTTTCTGACCCTCGATGCTTCTTTGTCCGATGATTGGGAGGGGATCTTCCACCCCCTGATTAATGAAATTCTCCTATGCTTTTCAGATAAAAAAAAGAATTCCCAACACAGTTGAAAAAGCCATAAAATGCCCAACAAAAACCAGAAGAAAAGTGAAACCCCCAACTTCACTCAAAAGTTGTATCACCCAAATTCAAGACAAATCCATTTAATTCAAAATTGACTAGACATAAGTCCTGTTGGGAATAGCTGTTTGAAATCAAACTTAAGATAGATCAGGCAGACATGAAGTTGAATGTGTATATCGTCCATACAAATCCAGTTTCAATGTTCAAACTGGATTCACAAACTTTATATACGCAGTGCAGATTGAAGTTGAAATGTTGTCGTCGTTGAAAATCTTAAAATAAAAAGAATTTAAAGGTGAGAGAAGAAAGTGTGTGAATTGCTATTAAAATATACATACATCAAATTCTACCACTTTGGCTATATCAAATGGTCTAGGTTTAGACCTATTTATACATACTCTTTATATTACTTTAATGTACTCTTGGATACTTTAAATTCATATGGATATAATTTTATATATATTAAAAAAGAAATTATCAATAACATGTGACAATACTTTGTCAGTCACATACACATATGTCCATGACACTCTCTGCCATGTCTAGGTAACATAGGTTTAGATTTGAACAGAACTTAGTCATAAATTGGAGTCTTATTTATCTCATATTATACCGAATGTAAAAATATTTTCATTAAAAAATAAGGAGAAAACCATTCCAAGTGCCCATTAATGTAACTCTTCTTTCTTCCTGGACTGAAAGGAAATTCAGTGTTTTCCAACATGTAGGAACATGTTCAATATTATAGAAGAATGAAAAATGAAAAGCAATGATGAATGTATAGGGGAGGGGAGGTAGAAGATAAAAGGAGGTTACCTTTATCCATATACCAAATGTCAACCAAGGAAATGGTGGTGGGGGTGGAAAATGTCTGGTACACTCTCTTATCTCTTTGAAAACTGAGTTTAGAACACCAACAAAAGAAAAGAAGAAGAATACTACTGCTTGAAAGACACCCTTGTAACCTTTTGTGCCATCAAAGAAGTGGTCTTCATTATGACTAGCTCTGATCTAGTCATTGATTTGTTCCTTAAATCATTTCACATTTTACAGTTTCATTAATGCTTTAAAAGGGAAAAAGAGAACTAAGTCAGTTGAATATATAAATATTTCAATACCAAAGAAGAGAAGAAAGTACTGAGTAATTAAGCTCATGAATCACATTGAAATGAATCGAAAGTTAATTAAATTATATGATCAATAGATTAATGTTGCTTCATTAACATATATATATATATTCTTTGAAAAGAGAAGACATATATGTATGGGGAGAAACATACTATGATATGAGAGAGATACGCATATAAGAAGCAAAAGAAAACAAATCAGATGGGGTTTGTTTCTTTGTTTGTTTGTTCATATGTTGGTGGGAAATGGTGGTGCCACAAGAAGCAAAGCTGGGGGCCACTGTTTTTTTTTTTCATTTATCTTGGAAGAGAGAAGAAAGGAAAAGAAAGAGGAAAGGAAAAGAAAGGCTGCCAAAGAATATGGAAAATGGAAATCAAGGTCGTCCCACTCTTTTATCGTCCTGTCACAATCCACCACCCTTTTCCCCGCAATTCCCTCCTTCTCTCCTTCTGGGAAAAAAAAAAGCCCTTTTTTTTTGTTTCTTTTGCCTTGCTAGCTCTCCGTTCCATTATTCCTCCTCCCTGGTATCCCCGTTTCCCGTTTCAAATGTTATAGTAGCATTATTGCATTAACTTACAAAAGTTTTTCATTTTTTTTTTTCTGGTTGGTTGGACAGAGGCAGAGAGACAGAGAGGAAACGTGTGATAGCAAGAAAATGGGATGGCAAACTGGCAAAGGACTACATAAGCATACAATGAAAATCTGTCCTTTCTTTGTATCTGTCTGTATTGGCTAGCGGTTTCCCTCCAGCTGACACTGCTCAGGCCAAGAGAAAATTTATAGTATATGAACTCATATACATTCATTTAGTACTATGGTAGTAGTTATTTGTTTTTGGCTTTTCATTTCTTTCTTTTTTATTTACTTTTGATTTTTTGTTTTTTGGGGGAGTACTGTCTCTGTCTCTGTCTCTGCATTGTCAGGATGTCCCGTCAGACGTCTCTCCTTGCCCTGTTCGCTGTTTTTGGGGATCACATGGAAAACCCCCTTTGCTCGTCTCTTTGGCACGCCCGGGACTTGAACCCTAATCTCTTTTTCCTTTTTCTTTTTCTATGTTACTATTGGTATTATCAGTCTTGTTACCCGCTGTCTCTCCTCTTCTCTTTTTTTTTTTTTTGTTTTTTAATTCTAAATGTTGGAAATATTGCTTTTATCAGCTAAGCAGTATTGAGACAATACTGAATAACTGGTGCCCATTTTAGATCTTGCGAAGTCAGATTTCTTGCAGTGTTCTCTGTGTATTGTGTAATTCAGAGGGTAAAACTAAAATCTGACAAAGAAGTTGTAAAAGGGTTTTGGAGATTGTAGTATAGTAGTATCATTGTTGAGTTTAAAGTTAAAGATCATATCCTAAAAACGAAAAAAAAAAAAAGATCAGATTCTCATTTAAAAGCATTGCCAATTTAACCTTCTGGAACCAATGTTTGCAGACATGGAAGTAAAATTTTTATTACCCCAAATGGTTGGCACAGCAATTTGATTAAGAAATAAGAGGTTCCAGCCTTTGACTAACTACCCAGTCCCTACTTTCCAAGGTTTTCTATCAATTACTACAGTATTAAGGATAATTGTTCTGGGTCTGGGTGGCTTAAAAGCACCCAAATGATCCAACACTGTCCGATATATATAACTTCTTCTCCATCTTCTTCTCCAGCAAGGTATCAAGGATGGTATCTTCGTTTTCTCACTTAGAAAATATTGAACCTGTATAATGATATTGGGTTTTTGTTTTTTAACTGAAAAAAATACGAAGAAATACTCAGAATCATGAGCATTCTAAGTGTTCTTTCTTTGTTTTTATAATATTAGATTAAATAAGGTTGACAAATTACCAAAAAAGAAGAAGGAGAAGAAGACGAGGGGTTTAAACAAGTTGGTGATAAAGTGATAAGAAATCTAAAGTAGGGGAAGGGGGGGAGAGATAAAAGAGCTGATGTCAACTCTTTATATTCCGTTTCCCAATTAATACTTCTAACATAAAATTTTGGGATGGGTATGTATGAAACGACAACTGACAGTTAATGACGTGACGATTATCTTTAACGCTGCCTCTCTCAGCTGCCGTTCCCTTCCCCTTTCCCTTTCCCTTTCCCTTTGGACAACCACACCACCACCAGTCCACTCCATTCTCTTTTCCATTTCTAAGTACTTTCTTTTCATTTTCTTTTCTCGGGCTGACATATTAGTAATAATAAAAATTAACCAAAATAATACTTGTCAACCGTTGATTTCATTAGGCTTAGTTGATCCAAGGGCAAGGGAGCCAACATGGTCACTTCATATGTCAATCTTTGCATTGGTCAAAACTGGGAAAAAGTAAAAGAGAAAAAACAATTGCTAAGTGCCGGTGGGGTTGTGGGGGTGAGAGACCCCAGGAAGGAGAGGCAAAAGCTTTGGAAGAATGGGGTTTCCTTCAAATTTTATTTATTTTATTGAATTTTTTCTACTAGAATTATTTGCACTCATTTATTTTTCTGATTTGGATGTGATTAGACTACCCATCACTGTGTTGCAGAATTTGATGATAGTGTAAGGACGAGAATTATTGAGTGATGAGAATTTATGCTATCTCTCTCTCCTTTTTCTTGAACCGCTCCACGCGAGAAAATTTTCAGTTTCAATTTCAATTTTAATAATTGGAAAGAGTTGAATTCTGTACACAAAGTGTTTGTTGTGCATGTCATATTATACATACATATATATATATATATATGTAACCTTTAAATATAATAATAGAAAAAACATGTTAATAATTTAATTCAGAGACTTTTCTTTAAGTTTTTTTATTTAATTATTTAAATATAATAAAATTTTTATTATAATTAATTAATCTGAGATTGGATATTTCTCCTACAATTTTAACAACTAAAAGCTTAAGCAAAGTTTCCACATCTTGATCATATAATAAAATTTAAGGAGAAAACCTTTTGTTGGTAAGCTATAGTAGGTTAACTATACAATATATGTTTGCTAGACTATCATGTTCTACTTTTAATTATTTAATGCTTGAAAGTAAACTGTTTATTTCAAGACAACTTCACTAACATATTTTGGATCTTGAAGTTCTTCCATTACAACAAAATGTTACATGTATTAACTAGTTAATTGAAAGCTATTAGTAAACGTAAGGAGATTAATTTTATCAATTAAGGTTTAACTCTTTTAAAAACTATTTCAAAAAGTAAAATCTTGAATGCATTAAATAATGTAAAAAAAGATACGCGGCTCGAACTGAAGATTATATTTAAGTAAAGTTTAAATATACTTTTAATTGTATAAAAAATGTAATAGATTTTTTTTTTTCAAATTTCATTGTGGAAAAAGCCTTTAGTATATCAAACATTTATATAGCTTTTGATGTGGATTCTTTGGCACACACCAAATTCAACCAACATAAAAAAATATAACGATATTGCATGGTATATATGTATATACCCAAAATTCCCCTTGATTATGAAACCACATTATGGTATTAAAAAAAAAAAAGATATTGCATGGTTTTTTTTTCTTTTCTATTTTCTTTTTTCTGATATAGGCAAGACAAGATTAGTTATATATTGAAAGCATAGCTTTAGTGGGCTATTTCAGCCGTGCAAAATCTAGTACAAGTTTGAAACCCATCGCTAGGCTGGAAACAAATTAAGAATCCTACTCCACTATGTTAAATTCTGAATAAAAAATGATTTGTGCTGTTCATGTCCATTGAAACAATCAGATCATAGTCCTATTACGATCAAATCATAGACGTCGTAATTTCTAAACAATTCGAAGTCTAAGTGATTGAATTCAGTAGAAGATACACTAAAGATTGGCATTGAAGGTGTTGAAAAGTAAAAGGGTTTGGGGGGTGGCTCCTTTGAGGAAACTGATGAAATAGAAGGAGCAAAGACCAAAACAGAACATACCTATCCCAAGTCCCCAAGTTCCAAATTTTTTGTTTCCCATAAATTTTGAGATGTGATGGCCCCTTCAGAGAAGCCTCCGAGCTGAGCTATCTTTTGCTATGTGCATGGTTTTGGTAACGAAAAAGACCCCTCACCTCCAAGCACTACCGCCGCTCTTGTGAGTTTTCCAAGCACGTGCCCACCACGCGAATCACAGGAGAGTATTAATAACCCCTACCCCCTAATTTGGCCTTGCCTATCCTTAATTTTCTCTCTCCCTTACAGAACACAGCGGAACATTAATTGCATGTTGACGCCAAGCGCGCGTCACCTATGTTGGAAACTTTGGCGCACGTAGACGTAGCCCGAGCTTCGGTTTTAATGCCGACAATTTATTGCTTCCACAAGTAAATTCCGGTCCCCATCTTCTTCTGCCACACCCCCCTCCCCCCCCCCAAACTCCTCTCCTCCGTACCATGTCAAACGCGCCACCTGACCTTACTTGGGGCTCCACCTCCCCGTACGGGATGCGTGCTAGTACAACACCATCTGAAGGGGTCCCACATCCAGACAAATGTAAGTTTCAGTGTCGGTAAAGCGCGTGGATGGCGCGTGAAGCGTTGGATTCCGTTCCTTTGTCCGCTGTGCACACTGTACCCAACAGTGGACAACCCCAACCCTGCTCTCTTCACTGTGCCCACTCCCTTTTTTTTTAACCTCACAGTTAAAAAAATGTGAAAAAATGTGAAAAACTACCACATTTTTTTTACAGTGCAGTAAAAATCAAGAGATAAAACAGAAAGAAGCAGCTATTAAGAGAGTTGATTTCAGCAACGGGAAAGTATATCAAGAAGGACCCTTTGAAACAAAAACAGCTTCTTTTGCAGATAGAAAGAGAGAGAAAGAGGGAGAGGGAAAATAAAAAAAAAAATCATGGCCACACTCTCTCACTCCTCTTATCTTCTTCTTCTTCTCTATTAGTGGAAAAAAGGTCAAAAAATATTTGATAAAAAATCGTTTTTTGGGTAGTTATTTTGGGGGGAGAAATGGATTTTGAGGATCAGGAGGAGCAAGAAGAAGAGATGGGTTTGGCACCGAGTTATGACTCGCTAGCAAACTCATCTCGGGTCAAAATGTCAGGTGTTGAACCGGGTTCGATAACTCCAACGGGTCAGCAGCAGCAACAGCAACAGAGGAAGCCAAGGTATAGAGAGTGCTTGAAGAACCACGCGTTGGGAATCGGCGGTCACGCCGTCGACGGTTGCGGTGAGTTCATGGCGGCTGGAGTTGAAGGCACCCTCGACGCTCTCAAATGCGCCGCTTGCAACTGCCACCGCAACTTCCACCGTAAGGAACCCGAACTCGGTTCCCCAAACTCCGTTCCCACGACGGACCTCTACCTCCACCACCACCAGCCGCCGCAATTCGCTCCTTACTTTAGGGCACCAGCAGGGTACCTCCACTTGGCAGGACAACAAAGGCCATTAGCTTTACCGTCGACGTCAGGAGGCGGGGGAGGGCACAGCAGGGACGATCAAGAGGATGTTTCGAATCAAGGGAGCTCAAGGAAGAGGTTTAGAACGAAGTTTACGCAGGAGCAAAAGGACAAGATGTTGGGGTTGGCTGAGAGGTTAGGGTGGCGGATTCAGAAACATGATGAAGCGGTTGTTCAACAGTTCTGCAACGAAAATGGGGTGAAAAGGCATGTGTTGAAAGTTTGGATGCATAATAACAAGCACACACTTGGTAAGAAACCCTAGAAACCGCTTCTTCATGTTTTGAGAGAGGGAAAAAAGAAAAAAAGTTGTCTGGCTAAGTTCAAAACTACTTTGTCGGGATTTTAGTTAGATTTTTTAGGGTTAGTTTGTTTTTTTTTAATCTTTTTTGGGGATTAACATTTGGTGCTTTGGTAGTGATTATGATGTTGGAGTGGATATTATTATTAATATTATATTAAGTTGGGTTTACATTAGATTATTAATGTTAATGGGTACTTAATCTTTAGTTCTAATATTTTCTTGTTGCATTTCAAATCTCTTTTGATTGTGAATATGGGTTTAGATGCTGTTGCATCGAGCAAAGTGGAGACATGCAATGCAATGCAAGAGGCTTGAAAATGGAAGAGAGGTCTAACTGGTTTTGAGCATGGGAATTATGATCTTTCCTGAGTAAGCTTTTTCAGTTTAACTGAGATAACAAGCGGGAAGGATCAATGACGATTTTACTTGGAGACATGAACGTTGGCTGTAATCTTAAAGTTCATTTGCTGTTTGCACAAGTATTTCGTTTACATGCGTCTCTCTGCATTTATGGGTTAATGGTCCTTTGTGTGAGTCTTTTACTTCGCCTAACCAACCTTTTTGTTTGAGTCCAGTGATTCTCAGCTAGCAACCGTTGATATATGTACTTGAGAAAGTGAGAAAAAGGAAGATGAGAGAGGGGTTTGAGCTTCAGTTTGAAGCATGATGGGTGGCATTGAATGAGTGTACTTTTCTTATCGACTTTTTTCAACATTGATCCTTCTTCCTCCATTCAATGTAGATATTCTCTAAGACTTTCTGTTCCTGCATTTTTTCACAGCACTTTGCCTTCCTTGTTGCACTTCTCACTTCCCTTTTGAGCAGTGTTTTCTTTCTTCTAAGGTGGGTACATTTTAGCTTTAATGTTCAAACAAACAAAGGTTATGATCATGGGGCCTCCTTTCTCTGGTCTGTTTCTGTTACCAATTGCAAGCCTCCTGTTGTTTTTCCTGGTAATGCATAAACTTTTTCAGTCTTTGAGTACAGAAGCTGATCCTTTTTTTTTTCTTTTTTTTTTTGTAAATCATTTTCTCTTTCATGAGTTATAGTAGTGTAAAAATGGGGTTCTCAAACTTCATATATCGCCCAATAACCATAAAGCACTCTATATATGGTCGACCTTTGAGAACTTAGCCAGATGTTCATGGATGGATCACCTTGGGAATGAAAGAACTGATCGAGGCAAAAGGGCTTTTATTTTATGTGAATTTTTATGCTTATTTTTTTTTCTTTAGTGTTTTCTTTTGGAAAAGAGAAAATACATCATCTACAGTAATATTTGCTACCATGCAAAACTTAAATCCATATGTGGGTAAGTCCATGTTCGAGAAAGTCGATAGATCCAAAGCTTGGTCTTTAATTCTAATTTTCTTCTTTCTTGTTTCTTCCTTCTTCTTTTTTTAATCCTTCCAAAGGAAACATGTGGGCTCTCCAACAGCAAGGCAAACAAAAAAACTCCCAAAGGACACCAGTTTTTGTCTGCAACTCTCCTCAATTGAAAACCATCCCTTGAATTTCATACTTTTGCTGGCTAAATTCCGTTAAGATCCCTAGAATCACTTTTCTTCTTTGTCCCTTCTTAATTCCCTTGTAATCTTATTAGTGAATTTCAATGCCTCCACTACCATTTGCCTTTCTCTTCTGTTAACCTTAATATCTGTCCCGTGGTGAAAGAAAAGATGATTCATAAGATAGGTCTTGTCTACATGCTCTGGTTGATGGGATATATGAAAAGTACACTTCCTTGTCTTAGGTTTAAATTCCTATACAACCAAGCTTTTTTTCAAATTTGCAAGTGATCATTATTTGTGTCTTGAGAGTTAATACAGATGTTTGACATTTACTGGCATGACTTTTTTATTGTACCATTAAGAAAAAGAACATGTCCTAATGGCAATTAAGAGATTATTTATTGGGGGTATTCAATACTAACAGTGAGTTGTTAAGTCACAATTCAACTGCATTGCAGGTAAAAGAGGGACCTGTTTCCTTGTATAAGGTAAGATTTCAGATAGCGATGTGCTTGTTTTTGACTAAAACTATAGATAGGGCTTGATGTTTCAAGTTCACTAGCGAAGATATACTTTTGTGATAGTTTGCTTGCTTTAGTGTCCAAAGCTTACCAGCAAGATTTGCACTCTTCAGTATACTTTGCTTGATTCGGGAACTATATCACAGTATCAGTTAAAGCTGCATAAGGAAATGCATGTTGTTATTATGTGGTCCAGTTGGGAATCTTGGTCAAAGGTTAATTTCATCAGATAGTGATTGATCATCTTCTTCCTACCTGTATTACTTAATATAGCCACATTGTCTTTATTCTTGCTTTGGCTAGTTATATAGAACCTAGAGTTGAGAGTTCTTTAGTTTAAAAGTAACTAAAAATAGCAAATTACCCAGTTTTTTAGGGTTAGGGCTGCTTATTTCCACAATAGTAACTCTGAGGTCTTAATTTTTCTTGTTTCTTATCTATAAATCCCCTCATATCCACTGTCTCCAGTCTCCACCTAAATTTGATTTGACAGAGCTTTTTCCTGTGGTCTAAAAGCAACATTCTACAGTTTAAAATATCTATGCAAATGCTTCACACAGAGTTTTACTTGTGACTTTCTATCAATCCTGTTGCCAGATCATTCTATGAATACAGTGCCAATTAATAAGCAAAGAAGATGGTTTGTCAGAGGTTCATCAATCCTCTTAATTGTATGATCTAGGTTCTGTTTACTACCCAATGAGTTCCCAGGGAAGGTTCTTAACAAGCACTACACATAAAACATATAAAAGTAATTCTTTTCTGTTTAAATAGTACTCTGGAACATTTTCAGGACTTGGATTTTCCCTGATACCAAACGTCAGTAGCTTGCACCAAATCATATTGCTTCCTGAACAAATATATACCACATGGTCGCATTTAAGTAGTCTGATGAGTGATATCTAAATAATATTTTCCCCGAAAGATGTTACTTTCAGTGATGGGAAACACTCTCTAGACATGTGCTCCTTGCATGAGTACAGATATAAATGATAATAAGAGTTACCAAAAGGTAAAAAGTGTTCATGGCTTTTATCTTTTTATAGTAAAACATAGATAAATATGGACTTGTAGACATTTGCTTCATTTCATAGCAAGCTAGCCTCTCTATGGGAATCAAAGTCTAATTATGTCATATTTCGTATAAGAAGTTCGAGCCTTTCAGCTTTTGCCCCGTTTTCCTAATAATTAATATTTATTTACTGCAAATCTACAATTAGGAGATGTTTTTAATAGGTAGCGGGGCCTCCCCCAGTTCCAAGACTAAACAGCAATTAATTGCTTCATCAAACACTTAGAGAAACGGTTAGCATCGTTGTTAGAACTGCCTGGGTTACCATTTCCATACGTATTAGGGTGAAACTCCAACCAATTATATAAGCTGGTGCATTATTTCAAGACCATGTAAATTAACTTAGATTAATGGAGACCCGACTCAATGACAAGACTGCTCTGCTGGCCATCTACCTATTAATCTCATGTATCCAAATTGGTCGGCAACAAGTTAAACCATTAACTAGTTTTTTATCATCAGCATATTAATTCATTGTCAGAATCTAAGCCAAGTTAGAACATACATTTTAGCACATATAGAGATGATCTGACTTAGTGTCCCTTGAGCAATATACAAGCAGAAACCTCACTGTTTTACTCTTATATATATACACGCACACACAGATGAGCGTGTCGAGTCCCTTCCCCTGGCGTTCAAGAAAAAAACATAAGTGTTTATAGTGTCATTGTGATGATTCTTAGCGAGGCTTCATCTATCAATTTAGTTAAATGTAAAGATCAATATGTTTATTTTGATTTGAAATCTTTAAATTCGTTTGAGTATATATTAGATTATAGCTCCTATATATATATATATATATATGTATGTATGTATGTGTGTGTGTTGATATAATAAACTTTTATAGACATGGCAGACCTTTATTTAATAGCCCGATCGTTAGTAACCATGCTGTACTTAATAATTTCTTTACTTGAAGTAGGGACAGGCATGCATTCATAAAAAGGACAACAACTCTTTTGTTGTGATAAAAGAGCAAAAGATTGAGAAAGATGGAAAAACATAAAAAGAAAAGAAAAGAAAAGTTGTTTGTTTTGTGGCGATGTCATTAACCCTTAGAAGAAGAACGCTGTGGAAGATGTAGGAGGATGTGGGTGCAAAATGCGACAGAGATTGGGTGGGATTGGGTCCTAGATGACTCCAAATAGAATGCATATGATATGAGACACAACAGGGTAAGCCAAAGGAAAGAGGGGGTCCTCTTAAGATTCGTTTGGATTGTTACCTTTTCGAAAGCAAAGAGATGGAGGGGAAAAGGAAAAAAAAGAAAGAAATTGAGAATCGGAAAGGGGGAAAAAGTTAGAAAGAAGTTTTGGCTTTTGCACCTTATCGAGATACCCTTTTTCTTCTGAGGCTTTGATAGTTGAAACTTGAAGGACTATGACGGTTCATTGCCAGACTGTGGTCTCCAAACTGACCATTAAATTTGTTGTCCTAAAACAACGAGTGTGGAATCAAAGCGTTTTTATGTCATTTGCAACTCTAATGTGGGATGCCACAGGCCCACAGTTTGGAGTACGCCCAAGTTATTTTGTCTAGGTTTTGCAAAATATAAGCAATTTTTCTCTTTCTTTTGGACATTAAATAAATGCTCCCCCCCCTCGCTAGGGATATCATCACCTGTGACATTACGATGAAAGTGAAGGGATGATTTGATACGTGCTTTTATTTATTAGATGCCTGCCTTTCCGGTAGCATCAAAGAGTGGAAGTTGGATTCTCCAGTTATAACTTCCGCTCATATTCGACCTTTAGACTTTAGCGTTTTTGACATACTTGGAACATTACATCAACTTGATGCTTGGGTTTCATCATTTCTTTTATTCGGAGAAGGGAGAATACACATACTAACACGGTCTTCTCAATTTTACGGCCAAAATTTAATGTAAAAGCAATTGATAAAAATAAAAATAAAAATAATTAAATTCTCATATTACTCCTATTTTTTTTTTAAAAAAAAAGTTAGATCTCTTTTACGATCATCTCAAAACTTTTCCCAGTATATAAAGACAATGGATCTACTAGTTGACACATAAGGGGTCACGTAAAGAATAATAAATGGGTATAATGTCTATTTTAATATCATGTTAAATTTTTAAGACAAGTATCTAACATAAAACCGATTCACAATAAGTGGAGAAGCTCTTGTTATATTTAAGTTCTCAATATGCTTTAAATTAAGAGATGTGAGAATTTTTTATCATTACTTCAATAATTGTAAACATATAAATATAATGAGATTCTTTTCACCTATTGCCAATTGATTTAATTTGGATATAGGGTGAATATCTATTTTAAAAATTTAAAACTTCATAATTTAAAGAATAAAATTTAAATCTTTTTTCTTAAAAATATATTTTTTGTAAAAAAAAAATGAATGACAAACTACGTCTACAATTTATAATAGCAAATTCACATTGAATGTCTCTGGGTATTACTTATTAGACTAATTAAAACTCAACTTTGAGAGTAGTAAATTTGAATCTACTTAACAAGAGTAACCTTTATGAGATAAAAGAAAACTCTGGCTCTGCATAATTCACCGCTCACAAGTCACAAATCTCTGTATGCAGACAAAATTATTCAAAATTAATAATAACAGCAGGTATTTGCACATTTTGTGATGGAATTATATATATTTCAATAAGTTCGATGCTGTTTTTGAAAGCTCTTTGTACTAATTAAGCGATCTGAACATTGTAAAAATATAAAAACTAACTATTTATTGTTCCATCGTATTTTATCATTATAACTGAGGTTATTTTGTGCATTAGAATGTTTAAGACCTTCTTATTAATGAAATTGAAGTTAATATTTGATTTCTATTAAACTACCATGGGATCCCAATCGCATTAACATTTAACAACTATGTTACAAATTAACTTGAATCTGGTAAAATATAAGTTCCCTGACCAGCTTTGGACACAACTCTTGAAGCCCTTTTACTATCCGGGCTTAAACTTTTGCTGCCTTTTTCTTGAATCATGGCCCGGAGCTCCTCTGTGGCTTCCATGGAGGGGGATTACTAGCCGAATATACACACAATTTTGCACATTCAAAGCAGTAATTAGACAATCAGAATACTTTTCAAAATAAGCTTACTAGAGGATATTATGGCTGGATATTGCTTCTATAACAACTGCTGAGTGGGAGAAAATATCTTGGTGACAATTATTATTATGAGACCACATTTTAATTTGTTTATAGCCACATAATTAGACTAGAATCAAAAATTAATTTAATTTCAAAAAACCAACTATTGAGGAAACCATGTTTATGAAGTCTTGTACAATCGTTGTATGAAACAAGAACAGATGCCAATTATGATCACAGACAAACATTTTACAACCATCCTTGGAAAACTATATACCCATTTTATAGGATTGATGGATATTATGCTCACACACTTAAACAAATCAACAAACTCAAACCATGTTTTAATTAAGTGCATCATGCCAAAATCAATCTTAATTACCATTTCCATCCCAGCTCAAGAACCTTGTTATCGAGACCAATATTTCCTTTTCTCTGCCCTGAGGCACTGACCAGTTTCCTCCTTGTATTTTCAAGGTTTGGGTTCATGCAAAACCCCCTGTCATTGCTTGGTACCTTAGCTTGATCTGATCTTTCAATTTTCCTATTAATAATAGCAGGGCTTGCCTCTGCTCTCAGACTCTTAGCCCAATCAAACTTTTTACCATTAGAGCAAAGCATGCCTTGCACATTGTTTGATCTGAAACTCCGGGGTGGCAGAGGCAGGCCCTTTTGATGATCAGGAGATACTTTCTTTGTCTCTTTTATCTCAATTTTGGTGCCACCCTCCATTTTTATACTTATATTCACCTCAGAAAATGTTTTCTCCTTGGTATCACATGATTCTGATGTGTCCCTAGCATTCCTTTCCTTTCTGTGCTGATAAAGCCGGTGCAATCTGAGTGCCAGGTGGTATATGCCGTCTTTAATTTCTTCCTCTAAATCTCTTTCAATGTCACTTTCAAGCTCATCTCGAATCTTCCATTCCTCTTCCGACATAACTGCCCTTTGGTTTTCCTGCGTCCGGATTTGAGACTTTAAATGGTTTTCATGACCAAAATCAATCTGCACCACCACGATACTATAACTTAGCACAACAATTAATCTCTAAATTAAACATGCATTTACTTGAGTAAAACAAGAATAAGAAGATGCAAAATTGCATAGCCACCCTGGAGTCATCAGCAGATGGCAGAACAGATAAATCTGCAAGAACCAACAAATGATACAATCAGCAAAGGTTAATCGAAGTTCATAAAACAAATAACGTTATAGCCAGAAAAAGAAACTGAAGAACCTAGTATATCTGCTGGTTTGGAGTGTTTGGCCTGCTGGTCCATCCTCCAGATGATGCTTTTATTTGTCTTATTTGTGGTTCGGATAGCAGTGCCAGACCAGCCATTTAAAGCCGAAGTACAAGGATTAAGACTTGTGGATATGGGACCAATGGTGGAGTTGGAACGAAATGGACTTGCATGGGATGTTTTTAGGGACAAATGACCGTTAGAGAAGTTATTTTAGTTGGCTGATTGAAATTTAGGGGCCAAATATCTCTAAATGAAAAAGGAGACAGAATCATGAATTTGCTATGTATAGAGAGGATAAGCGGAATAATATTTTCCCACAATAAGTAAGTGCTTTACGTGGAAGGGATCAAGGCGACTTTGGGTTGCCCTTAAAGCATAATCAATATAGGGTACAGTACCCACATGCTTGATCTGTGTTCTTGGATAGTTGCCCTTCGCCAAGGCTCTCTCATAGGTTGGTTGAAGGGGTACATAGCTTCCTCTCACGTTTTTTATGTTCCCATCCCGTGGGGTTAACCCTGTGCTTGTGGTTGGGAAGCTTTATGTAAAATTCCTGCTTTTTTACCTCTCATAGGTTGGTTGAAGGGTTTACTTCAATGGGCCCAAAATAAAGGTGCCCATCTGCCAGAGCTTATATGAAGCGGGTGAGGTGATTGAGACTTTGGGAGACTATTAAAGCAGCCACATATGGCTCAAGCCCAGGCCTATCCCTTTTCTATTCTGCCTCAATATTTTTTTTATAAAAAATTCATTAATTGTGTTTTTCCCCAGAGTTTCGTGGAGAAAATTCCAACATGAACATGACCCGTTCTACTCAAGAAGACTGTTGAGTGCTATAGATAATCTCTACATTTATTTTATAATAATTACTTTATGGTCACGAAGATTTAAAACACATGAGTTATCGAAAAGAATGTGTTTTCCTATCCTCTTTTTAAAATTTATGGATTTTATATGATGATTGAAGTAACATTGTTGTATCCTACAAAAGCAATCCTACCATATCTCATAACATGCAACCTGAAATTCTAATTCGTTTTGGATAATTAAGGGAAAAGTCATAAATTAAATTTTAAGACTTGTTAGTATAGCAAGTGAAATTTTATTTTATTTACTTGATAGGTATATCGTATGTGAAATACTTATTTTTTATTTTTTTAAATAAAATTATATATAAATACAAATGTATCAAAAGTGTAAAATTTGAAATATAAATAATTAGAAATTTTTATAATAGTAATTTATAAATTATTTAATATTATTAAAATTAAGAAAAACATTTATATACTATTAAAATTTTATTTTTAAATTAGATAAATTTTATTATGTAGTAATTTATAATAAAAATATCTTTAGTAAAAATCTTTCAATGCAATTAGAATATTTAATTACAATTTGAATAAATTTTATTAATATTTATGATATAAAAATATTTACAAAAACAATTTAAAATATAATGAATCAAAAATCTGTTTCCGTTAATCAAAAAATATTTCAACATCCGTAATAATATATATACAGGTAAACCTAGCATAAAACAAGTGAATAGAGTAAATCGTTGGTATCAGGAAGATATAAAACAAGAAAGCTCATCATCGGCCAGATCCAATTAATCATAGTTTGCTCCGAACTATATACAATGTTCTTGACCAATTTATAGGACGCATTTCATTCACAACAAAACAAAAGTCTCCATTGACTAAACAATTTGCATGCGCGTGATACGGATGCATGCTTTGTTGGCAAATTGCTAGTTTCAATGCCAAAATTTTCTGCTATTCTTAATGAAGGGTCCATAGCTGACATTTTACAATAATTTAGAATTAATCATTATTATTATTTTTTTATTTTTTCTATTCCATTTTATTTATCCTCAATGAACATACTTAATTAGCAGTTTGATGTTACCAAGTAGTGTACTAGTAGAAATTGTTAT
Source organism: Theobroma umbraticum (assembly GCF_002168275.2). Classification (NCBI taxonomy): domain Eukaryota; kingdom Viridiplantae; phylum Streptophyta; class Magnoliopsida; order Malvales; family Malvaceae; genus Theobroma; species Theobroma umbraticum. Next base: position 4,116,573 of record NW_018397255.1, on the reverse strand, counting down.
AATTATATCATTTTTTTTCTTACTTTACGAGAACAATAAACTAGTGTGAACAACAATAATAATAATAATGATAATAATAATAATAATAATTAAACTAATTATAAAAGTACTTGTAATTGACAAAATTGTCTTATATGGGTAAAATTGGTGATTGTCTCCATCTTACACAAATAATTAGAATTACATAATGATAAGTTGGTTACACATATGCATATAAGTATTTTTGATATTGTAAACTTGTAACATTAATTTTAATAACAAAATTAGATAATGTTTAACTATGAAATATATTTTTTGAAACATATGATGAAATTTATTGACATAAAAGATATTGAAACTTTGGATTTGGACCTTAATAAGGAAGAATAATAGGATAACATTAGCTGAGTCAAGCTTTAAATTATTATCATTAAAATAATAACTAATTACATGGTGGGTTCTCTTGATTTTCTTCCCATTAATTGAAAGGGATCGAGTTATCACTAGGCCAAGACTCCACCATTGTCATGATCTAATATAAGAATATAAAAGTCAAAGTCTTGCAAAGAGGAAAGTGTCCTATATGGAGGATTTATGCTTAATGAGTGATTACTATCATGTGTTGATACATGAACACTATCTGAATCATAATTCAATATTCAAAATAAAATATCTGATCAATTATAAAAATAACATCAAGTAATTAATAGTAATACCCATTATTACTGCTTTCCATGAATTACTTTCATTCTAATTTATAAATTCGAGTGTTTTATTCCATAAGCTATAAAGGGAATTATAAGATTCTCAACTTTGTTAATAGTTTTTTTTTTTTGCATATGTTATGTATTTTTGGGTATTTTAAATATTCTTGCAATTATATTTTCCTTTAGATAATGTAAAAATTTATTATCAAATTAATATTGATTTTGTATTGTTTGATTATTTCCCCTCCCCTCCCTGCCCTTCCAATTTTAACTGTGTTTTTCAATATTTCTATACGAAAAAGATTTAATTCTTCTTTTATTTTATTTTCTTTTGTAGTTGCAATGTTTTCATGGTTAAAATAAACAGATGTAATGTTTCGAAAAAGAATTTGAATAATGGTGAATTTCTATCATTAAAAATTTGATTTCCTTTTTTTTACTGAACCTCTTTTAAAATTACTGAATTTGATCTATATATGTATTTCGACCTTTCACTAAAATATTATTAGTTCCAAAGAGTAGACTTTTACAGCACTCCTTGCAAAAGCAAGCACAGTGGTGATGTGCAATAATTTCAAATATTTGAGTGAGAAGGGTCAAAATCCACCCCAACCAAACTAGCAGGTGCCAAAATGTGAGTAACCTAACACCGCCACAACGTGGCAGTCCACATGGCTAAATGAACTAACTCGGTTATCTTTTTGAGTAAAAGAAGCCATGATTTTAGTCAAAATTATTCCCTTTCGAATCATGGGTCCATTAAAAGAAAAAAAAAAGAAAAAAATTAAATAAACGAGAGAGAGAACCATTTTCTTAGCTTATTATTGTCTTCACATAATAAGAAGAGAACAGGTTGGTCAAAAATGAAAGAGGTCGAAAAGATTCGGAGTCGGTGATTAAATGCTGAAAGCGAAACAGAGGATAGAAAAGTGCAAACCGCAAGCTAGGAATGTGTCACCAGTCATGTGGGTGCTGTGTGGTTTTGGTCTTTGCCAGAAATAACAAGAGATGCGAATCTAGAAGCTTTATCATTCGCCCGTGGGCCGTGGCTGTGGTAGGTGTCCAAGAACTTAGACTCCATCAACGAGTCAGCGGCTCCCTGCTACTACAGTGGAATCCAATCCCATTTTCAACTAATAATTCACCATTTTATTCGTCAATGAAAAATTCAAAGCAGAATCTATCAAAATAAAGCTACATGTTTTAGGAAATAAAAAAAAAGCAAAATTGTCCTTTCCTTGATGACCGCAATTAGAAAAATCAGGTGTTATTAACAATTACTAACATAATTTTGTTTAAAATATAGTATGTTATTGTTTTTATAGTACAAAATATAGTATAAAAGAGATTAGATTTAGAGTAATAATTATTACTATTATTTATTTTATTATCTATGTATTGGTAATTTGATGACCATTGCATGCAAATTGAGATTTAGTTTTAAATGGAAAAACAAAAGGTTAATTTGGTCAAAAGAATTCCCACCCCGTTGAACTTTAAAAGGCCTGCTCGGTTTTATAAGCCAAAAAATTTTGGAGTTTGTACGGCGCAAACCGGCTGCCGTTTTCAATTTGTCTGCTTTCTCTGTCTCCTTTCCTTTTTCTTCCTTTTCTTCTCACTCCCTCTAATACTTCAGTTAATCAAAAGGACCTTTGATCATTCTCTGCAACAACTAAAACAAAGAGGAAAAAAAAAAAAGAGAAGAAGAAAAAGGAAGCCAAATCTCGACTTTATTTGTCATTTCATGGAAACTCTCTCCCATGCGATCACCACTTCATCTTCCCCAAAGCTCACTCTGCCTCGAAACGACAACGTCTCTCGTCGTCTCCTCCGTTACCGCCATGGATTCAGTTCTTTGAATCTCCGTACACTAAGATCGCAGAGGAGGAGTAGAGTTTTATCCAAGGTTGAATGTAGTCAAAGCTCGAAAAATAACATCGATTTCGGCGATCCTGATTGGAAGTCCAAGTTCCAGCAAGATTTCGGAAAACGATTTAATATTCCTCACATCACCGATATTTTTCCAGATGCTCGCTCTTTTCCTTCCACATTTTGTCTCAGAATGAGGTAATACAGTAATTTTGCTCCTCCTTATTCTTTTCTTTAATGTTTTAAGCTGGTGTTTACTTGGAATTGTTATTTGTTTTACTTCAAGAGTGAGAAACATGTAAAATGCAGTAGTTACTTTCTTTTTCTCTTCGTTTTGGGGTCTAGTGGAATTTGCTTGAAAATTTTCTGTTTATTTTTTCCCGATGTTTGATCGCCTTTGATTTTTCTTAATTATTTATTGATTTGTAATTAAATTAATTATTTTGATTTTTCTTACAGAACTCCGGTTACTGAGGATTTTGCAGAAGGTTATCCATCGGATGAGGAGTGGCATGGTTACATAAATAATAATGATAGAGTACTTCTTAAGGTAAAAATTTTTCATTTTATATTTTAAATTTCACTTTTTTGAACAGTTTCTTCCGTATATGCCGTATCGATCAAGTGCTGAATTGTAATATGAAGAATTGAAAATTTTCGTATGCTTTTCATCAAGAGCTTGGAGATCGTTTTACTAAATTTATCCTTGTATTCAGTTTTCAAAATTGAAACATCGTAGCTATAGCGTAGGTAGTTGAAATGAGAATTCAAAATCACCAGAAAAGTCTGGCATAAATAATTTTAAGAAAGAAATCTGCTAAGTCTTGCTCTTTTAAAGGTAAATTTTTGCTTGATTAACCCTGTTATATCTTAAATCCAGACATCAGATGAATTCCTCAAGCTCATGGAAATAAGCCTGCAATTATTTTGGTCAAGTATCCATGTATAATTTTGCATTGGTCACAATTTCTGAACTTTGAATATCTCAGGTCATACATTATTCGTCTCCAACATCTGCTGGTGCTGAGTGCATTGATCCTAACTGTTCTTGGGTTGAACAATGGTAAATATAACTCTCAACTTATTTATAAGGTTTTGCAAATTGACAAGCCTTGCATGTTATTGCATTAACTACAACACTTTCATTACATGCTATGGTATTTGAAATAATTTGTGGTAAACTAATGTTATGTTGTTTTATTATTATTTCCAATTTTTGTTTTGATTTCAGAGAATTGGTAATTTTAGATCCAATCTCATCACATGTGTCTACATTTCTTGTCATTTTGTATGTTTCCTTTTCTTTGTCTTTGTTTATTGTTTGCAACATCGAAGTTCATTGGGCAGTCTTTCTTTATGTTTAATGTTTGCAACATTGAAGTTCATTTGGCAGTTGTAATTTTATGTGAAATGACATGTCATCTTAGGGTTCATCGTGCTGGGCCTCGAGAGAAAATATATTTCAAACCAGAAGAAGTGAAAGCTGCAATTGTTACTTGTGGTGGGCTTTGCCCTGGTCTTAATGATGTCATTAGGCAGGTCAGTATCGTTTTTAAATTTCAATTTGCTGCTGGCCGCCTGTTTGTAATAATCAACAACTGCTAGGCTATCTATTTGATTGAAAACAGCATTCAGTACTTTCACTGCTGTAGTTATGTAAGAACTAACAGGTTTTTAATTTTCTGTCTCCTGCTAAAATCTAAAGTTTGTTTGTGGTGCCTAAGGAATGAGATTCAGGACATGGAATGTGCCTCTGACTGTTGGCTTGATAAATAGTTTCAGTCTAATTTCCATACACCATGTACTAAGGGTTTTCTTCTGCTAGAAAACTGAACAACAGTAATTGTTTTTTCGTTTGGACAAAGTAATTTTGCCTACTTTATATGAGTTTGTACAAAATTCCATGAATTTATTATTTCACGTTTCATTTTTAGCATACCATATAAAAAAAGGTATTTACAATTTATTAATTGAGATTATAGTTAATATTCTCCCTTTCATGGTAGGTTAAACTGGTGAAGTAACAATGATTGGATCTTAGCACAATAAAAGTTGGTTTGAATTGAAGTTTCATATTGTTCTGAAATCTGATGCTTTAGTCTTTATTGTTCCATACATAATTAAATAATTAAACTTGTGCAGATTGTCATCACACTGGAAATATATGGTGTAAAAAATATTGTGGGGATTCCTTTTGGTTATCGTGGATTCTGTGACAAAGACTTATCTGAAATGCCGGTAAGCCGTGTTTCTTCCCTAATAATGGTTTGTTGATATCTATTGTTTCATCCAAGATTTTCTATTGTTAATTTGGCTTTAATTTCCAGCTATCAAGGAAAGTAGTCCAAAATATTCACCTTTCAGGTGGAAGCTTGTTAGGAGTTTCACGTGGAGGACCCCCAGTCAGTGAAATTGTCACCAGAATGGAGGTGCCCAAAATCTTTTACTATTGTCAGATTAACTCACAGTTGTCTTGAAGGCATTGTAGATATCGAATTAAAATTTTCAAGAGGCCAAGTATGGAGTGTCTCTGATGTGTTTATAAAATTGATGTCAGGAAAGAGGAATCAACATGCTTTTTGTGCTAGGTGGAAACGGTACTCATGCTGGGGCCAATGCTATACATAATGAGGTTCATATTAGATCTGATGTCTTCTGCATCTATAGCACTATTTTTAATCTATAACTTGCTATTTCCTTGGTTTTAATTATCCCAAATCCAAAGTAGGGACTCAGAGAAACTAAGGTAGGTTTTTTTTTTTTTAATGTCTCCCCTTAAGTACAAATTAGTGTTTATAAATTTGTTTACTTTTTTAATTAACTTCATGGCATTTCCATGATTTTGGCTAACTGAAATGGATTCAGATTTATTTTCCATATTTGGTATTTCTAAGGTATGTTTTCCATTTCAAATTGAATTTGATTGAGAAATCCGTATGTATGAATAATATATCACATCAGGAGGGATATTAAAGGATCTCCTTGTGAGACTAAGAATCTCTGAGAGTTGTGGAAACTTTCTTTATTACAAATAGGGGTGGTTGTGTTTTCTTAAATATGTATGCTTTTACACTTTTGCCTTCAGTGCCGTAAAAGAAAGTTGAAAGTGGCTGTAGTTGGTGTGCCAAAAACTATAGACAATGACATTCTGTTGATGGACAAAACCTTTGGTTTCGATACTGCTGTTGAAGAAGCACAACGTGCCATCAACTCTGCATATATTGAGGTATATCAGCTATGGTTATTGGTGTTGATATAAAAATCTTGTTTGACTTTTGAATTCATGTGTTATATAATTCTTTACTACATAAATTCATGTGCAAAAACTCCTTTCTGTTACTGATTCGTCAATGTTAAACTTATTACTATATCTTTTTTCTCCTTCAATTAATTACCAGGCACATAGTGCTTACCATGGAATTGGTGTTGTGAAATTGATGGGTCGTAGCAGTGGTTTCATAGCCATGCAATCATCCTTAGCTAGTGGACAAGTTGATATATGTTTGATTCCAGAGGTATTTATGCTGACTGTTAACAATTAATTGACATATGCTCATCACAGTCTTCACTTGCATGTTTTTAATCCATCCAGCTTATTCATTTTCTAGGTACCTTTCCATCTGCATGGACCTCATGGCGTATTAAGGCATCTGAAATACCTAATTGAGACAAAGGGATCAGCTGTGGTCTGTGTGGCAGAAGGAGCTGGGCAGGTGACTAAATAATTTATGTATCTAGCAATTTGAGTGCTTCTTGGAAGTGGTATTTTAATCAGAAATTTATGGTTCTGATGTGCATGGTAAGAGTGGTCAAATAACTCCCTCTTTGGATGTCTAACTCAATGACCTTTCCATCGGTGAAGAAGATGATTTTTTTTTGGTTTGACAATATTTAGGCTTTTTCATGCTGTTGGTTTGATTTATTATTGCTTTTCATGTTTCAATTTTTAATCTGTTGTCTAATTCCTTTGCTTTCTTCATTTAAATTCTTTTTAAAAGTTTTGGATCCTTCTCAGCTTTAGTAACTTCCTCTGTTCTTATGAGGATTCGAGTTGTGGAATTAACTCACTAATAAATTCCCTGTGTTTTCTCTAGTATATGATGTTTTGTCAGTTTGAATGTTGTGAGGCTCAGATCAAATTCATAGTTGCTTAGTTGAAAGGATAAAAGCACCAATAAGTTGAATATTGTTTCCCCTTCTGTATTAGGTACTTTCAAAACAGGAGTTAAGGCACTAGAGTATCTCTTTAGGTTTGTTTAATGAATTGTTTGTCATCTTTTTCCCTCTTTGAAGAGGAAGAGTCAATTCTAAGAGATATTCAAATCTGATAACGTGATATACTGAGTAAAATATGTGATTTGATCTTCCCTAAGGTGCTGCCTTTTGTTGCAGAATCTTGTTGAGAAAACTAATGCTACCGATGCATCTGGAAACACTGTACTTGGAGATTTCGGTGTGCATATCCAACAAGAGGTATTTCATTGTATTTTCAACCGTTTCTTGCATTTGCTTAATTGTAAGCTCTTGGCTGAAGAAATAAAAATCTAGAACGATTATGTTTTATGTGTAGTCACCTTGTCCAGTTATTTACATTCTTCCATTAAGTAACTCAGGATGTTCAAAAAGAAAGATTGACTGCATGTAGCTCTGTCCCATAGGAATTACGTCTCTTTGTGAAGCTACCAATCATGCATTATTTAATTGACTTGAATGAGAATTGGTACATGAGTTTTTATAATCACCAAATTCTCCTTTCTTTTTGTGTTAAAATTTCATTTTATTAATGATTATGCAATTTCATACGCTTGATTGCCCACAAAATTGTCAGAGTGCTTTTGGTTTGATTTTGATTATATATGGATCAGTACTATGCACATGTCTTATGGAATAAATCAAAGTAAATTCACTGATAAGATGATTACTAATTTTTATTGGTATTATGTTTTGTGAATCAAGTTGTTGCATTTAGTGATGCTGGTTACCTTTATATAGTAATTTTCACTGCGTTAAGATGTAAGAATCTTAACCCGTCTAAAACCTTAAAAAAGAATGCTATACCCCCTAGCCCCGTAGAAATGATGCTTTCATAACCTAGGTGCGTCTTTTTGATTGTGTTCCTAAGAGATGGCAATATAAATCTGCTTTATAGGTCCTTTCATTGGATGATGTGTTTATTTCTGTGAGTATATTTGATGAACTGTTAGGGTACTAAATGCTAATTCACTATTGTCCTGCCAGACGAAGAAATATTTTAAGGAAATTGGCATCCCAGCCGATGTCAAGTATATTGATCCAACATACATGATCCGTGCATGCCGTGCAAATGCATCAGATGGAATTCTATGCACTGTTCTAGGACAAAATGCTGTAAGTTTCCATTACTTTCCCCTCGTCTCCCCAAATGCAATTAATTCATTTGAACTGCTTTGCAGAACTTTTTTTTCTTTTTCATTTTGATACAAGAAGAGAGTGCTATGGCTTGAACCTAGCATCTATACCATAAATTTCCTCTACCATCTAAGCTATATTAGGAACTGATAACATGGAAATGACTGGTATTGCTTAGATGCAAACTGCTAAATGAGCTGAGCTACTAGAACCAACACTTTCGATAAAGTAAATTCCGTCAGGCAGTCTCAGATACTTGAACGCAAACAGTCTGGAAAAATTAAACCCTTAAGTTTTATTTTCACCACTTTGTTTGATTTTAAACAGTCACCTTCACAGTAGAGTTTACTGTTGCGAACCAAATGCAAGCTTTGCAGTTAACTAGGTCTTTGCTTAAGTCTTCTAGGATGTCACATCCTAGGCACATATTCATATAGGGTTGTTCAAGTTTGCTTAGAGGCAGCTGCTAAATGAGCTGAGCTACTAGAAACCAACACTTTCAATAAAACAAATTCTGTCAAGCAGTCTCAAGTACTAGAAACCAAACAATCTGGAAATATTAAACCCTTAAATTTTGTTTTCACCACTGTCTGATTTTAAACAGTCACTTTCACGTTAAAGGTCACTGTTGCCAACCAATTGCAAGCGTGCAGTTAACTAGTTCTTTGCTCAAGTCTTCTAGCATGTCACGTCCTTGGCACAAATTGGTATATAGGGTTGTTCAAGTTTGCCCTAGTTGAAAGTGGAGATCATATTCACGCTGGTAGAGTAGTAGGTAAACTTAAAAGGAGAAAGGGACATAACTTTAGGCTTTGTTGATTTACTATAATTTTATTGAAAAGATTGAAGCCGTGGTATTTATTATGCACATTTTATGTTTAGAACTGATCTCTGGAAATGTAGAATTATGATGGATGGATGCATGCATGCATTTGCAGGTCCATGGTGCATTTGCTGGATATAGTGGCATTACAGTTGGCATATGCAACACTCACTATGTTTACTTCCCCATTCCTGAGGTCATTTCTCATCCCCGGGAAGTGGACTCTAACAGCCGCATGTGGCATCGATGCTTGACTTCTACAGGCCAGCCCGACTTTGTCTAATCACAAGGGGGCTTAGTTTAATCAAAAGAGTGGAGAAAATTTAAGTTTCCAAATTGTTCATTAAAGGACAGCGAGTTAGCTTAAAGAAATTTTCCTTTTAGGCTGCTGATTATAGGCTGTAAAAGAAATAAAACAAGAGATAACATTTCCGCCAAATAAAAAAAAAAATTGATGTATAGTATCCTTGCATGGGTTCTCGCCAAGAACACCAATACAATAATAAAACATCAGGGGAATCACCCTGCCATTGTTTTTAGGAATCATTTTTGGCTCAGAATGCAGTCAAACGGGGAATTCTTTCTTACGTAACAAACACTGTTGTAATTTTTAAAAATCAAAACATTAAGTTTTGGACAGACAGTGCATTTGCAATTCTACCCTGTTAATCACAGTTTTCAACAGAGCATATTTCTGTATATTCTCTTATTTGTTTTTTCCTTGGAAAATAGTCATTGCCGATGCCTGTGGTCATTTTTCTTCTTGCCCAGTTTTAAAAAAGAACATAAGGTTTCTGATAAACTAGCTAGAACTAGTTAAACCAGGTTCTCTGGATAATACTATTATTACAAATTCGAGGGATTAAATTTTGCTGATTCTGCCTGGTCAAACACATTCATCAGCTTCTCTCTCGGTGGAATCAATTCTTCTGAATTTACCACATAATATAATACATTGGTTAGCTCCCTTTAACGTTGGAGTCTATTTTAATTTCCTGAGATAGAAATTCTCCTCAATTGTCGCAAAAGCTAAGATGGTATCAAACTTTGTTCAAATGGGAGCTCATTATTCCTAACTATTAGTATAAAACAAGCAATCATATATTAATATGCTTTATAACTCACTTAAAATTTTGATACTTTGCTAGGTCTCTATATATTGATCATTTGGGTTAATATTTCATTTAATTAAGTAAATAAGATCAATAGCAATGAAATTAATTGATAAATAATCTAAGATTCTAAATTGAAAACGAAAGTAAAATTTCAATAACAATAATTGAAAGAATGGCATGCATGTATGTATCCTTGTTCCTTAATCCATTTCTTTATTTCATCAAAAAGGGATAAACAGATAAAAGGCAGAAGGCAGCCGAGAAGATGACAAGCAAAGGAGCGCTGGTACTCTGAAAGAGAAATCTGAACAATCCCTTTTACCCATCTCCCCCATTTCTTTTTCTTTTCCTTTTGTTTTCTTTTCCCTTGTGTACCTCTGTCCATCTCCTTCCACAACTCCACCATGCACACACTCACACTGAGTAAAAGTGTTTTTTCTCCTTCTTGGGTCTCGTGTTGGTCTGTGCTTTGATTACTCTTTGCCCTCACATTTCTCTCTCACCTTCCCGTCTCGTCAACATTCATTTTCTCGGAAAATACAAACCTCAGACATCCCTACAAAGTTACGCAAATGAAATATATATACAAAGTGTAGTCGTTAATAATGCACCAACACCCACAACTCAGTGTTCACCGCACAGAAACTTTCCACCATCTTTTTAATTTGAACTTAGACTCTAATTAGCCATTAATAAAATTGTTATCGAAGTCTTAATTACTGCTTAATAGCTTTAATATAGAGACATTCACGTTGGAGACTACTCTCTGGTAGTTTCGTTCCAGCTAAAATTTTAGACTGGGGAGTGCTGGTGAGGGGAAGAGGCATGGGACTATCCTACGACTATCCATGAACAACGACAAATTGTTATACATAGTAACTTTTCTCTCTTTTTGATTTCTATAATGTATGTTGAAAGAGGAAAATTCGAGTTTCGAAGTCTGTTCTTTGGTGGAGCTATGGGACATAATGTGGCTACCATCGAACTGTTTCCTGTCACCATGAGTACCCATAAAACACAAAATTTACTGTTGTTCATTTCAAAAAGGAGAAATTTTTGCTGCATGCTCTTAAGATATGGATCCTCTTCTACCAACTCAATCCAGTTTTTGCAGTAAGACTGTAGCACATACCGCAGCTTTGGGTCCCCACAAGGACAAATGTAGAGCAGAAAAGGAAACAGAAAACCATACGTAGAGGAAGTGTAGCTGTCTGCAAAAGGAAAATTTTGCTGTAAATCTGGTGCTCCTGGGCTCAGAAACAGGAATGAGCTGGCCATGTTACATTTTTGCTAGCTACAAATGCGAATTTTATAAGTTTGCAACAGTCTCAAGACACTTGTCTGTCTTTTACTTCTTTCTGTTGGTATTACCTTTTTCATATGTCCTTAGCACAAATGCCTGTTTCCCATTGGGATCCCTTAATGGCACAGTCAGTTACAAATGGGGTTTTTGGTTTTTAGTTTAATAAACCCTGATTGACCATGCTTAGCTGTTGTTAATCAGTCAAAGATGCATTCTTTTACTCTTCTGTACCCTCTGTTGTTTTTAAGGGTGACTGCTTTTGAGTTTCAGTTTAAGGTAAAAGGCTGCACTCATTGGACTGGAAAATTCATTTTTTTCCCAAGAAAAGTGTAGCAGAATCTCAGTGGATACTTTTTGGGGTTCTTGATCCATGTCTTTTTTTGCCTCTACCAACCCATTTTAATTCTGCCATCATGCACATGGAGAGGATAGGCATTGTTTCTGTCTGTTGGAGTGATAGAGGAATCTACATGAAGACAAGCCTTAGTGATTCCACATCCTATAAACATAAAAATCTATACATCTAAATTGCTTCTCACCATATCACAAGAAACAGCATTTCATATCTGTGCTCCTACTTATTTTATATTATTAATATAATATTAGATAATTTTATGAAGATTGTTATGGAGGCAGAGAGATGGAAAAAAGAAAATTTTAATAGTCTAAATTTAGTACTTTTCTTTTTATGATAAATTAAATTTATTACTCATTTTTAATGAGTATAATATTATTATATTATGCTTTTTAATTTGATTCAAAATTAATAAAAATTAACAGTAAAAGAATATTCGGTGAGGAAATAAAAAATATTTTACAAAACATTTTAATTTTTTATTATATTTGAACAAAATTAAAAATGTGATAGTAAAATTACATCTGAATAAAAATAAGTAATAAATTTGATATATTATCGTGTCAGTTGTAAATTTTAAATCTTATTTCAGAATTATTTTACCAATTATGTAATATTCTAGTAAATAACTTACAATTAAATCTCATTTGATTAATTCCATACAAAGCTTACTTTTTCAAAGGGAAGTATTTTTTTTCTATCCATCAATGTCTTTATTTTTTGTTCTCTGTTTATTGATATTGCTTTGTTAAATTATATAAAGGTGTTGTAATAAGTGAAAAAAAAAAAGGGTAAAGGACAATTACTATATGTAAGTGAATATGATATATTTTAATGTCTTTAGATATAATTAAAAAAAATAACAATAGTGTAAACTATGTCATGATTATAGTGAATGACAGATAAACTTACAAGGATGAAGACATTAGTTCCTATATTTTATAATGAAAACATTCAGGAGCAAAATACATATGTTTTAGGGGGAAAACCAACATGAATTAAATGGTCTTAATAGAGAAAAAATGATAGGGGACTTTTGTTTATTTTTTTTAAATAAAAAAAAAGGGCAGGAAAGAACACGTGTAAATAGCTGATATGGAAGTCATGAAAGAGCCATGATACTAAAGTGCCCATAACCAATAAGAATGCAGTCACAGTCTCCATCAGCACTGTGGATTCCCAAGGTTTCTTATGCTCAGAGCCTTTTCTTTTTTACTTTGCTTTCATCATTATTTCAGAATTCAGACACGAACTCAAAACACAGCACACCCCGAACCTCAGATGTTGACCGGTCTCACACTCCACAACAAAATGTTTTTGTGGGCCCACCCACTCAGGGGAACCTATTTAAGGCCCTTTTATGATCCCAAGACCGCCCAATAAACGACACCGTCTCGTGTTTCATGTCCGCAGCACACTATGAGCAACTTTTTCTGTTTTTGGATTGGATGGTCCATAAGTTAATTACAGTCTAATTGCTGCCAGAAAGAATATTTGGTAATTTGCTTACAATTTTCCATTTTGATAAAAAAGAACAAAAATATAATAAACAAAACTTAGAACTTCTTTTTTACCCCTCTACATATATTCTGACTTGAATTTTTCTTCTCTGATTTATAATTGAAAGCTACAACCAAAAAATTAAAATAATTGAAAAAAAGACTGTAGTATTTCCTTCCAAGAACAAAAAGACACCACCTTCATTTTTTGGGTGCACCACCATCCACTGCTTCTGCCTGTGATAAACTATAAGCTGTTGTTGATGGTTCTTGATTATATAAACAGCTGGTGACATCTTTTCGGGTTTTCATGCTTTAAGCATGGAAGAAGTTGAATCATTTTTCACCTTTAAAAATTTATTCATATTGAAACTCTCTCTTTGTATCCCATTCTCTCTCCCTTTGTTCTCCAGAACCACACCAAAATTCCCATTCAACCAAATTGATTGACTAAAAGGGTGTGAAAGGAAGGAAACTCAGATCTCATGACTAGAAATCCACTTGGGATGGTTTGTCTTGTTTCCTCCTTTTAATGTCTGGACTAGTATGTGAGGAATTTGCACATGACCCAACTGTTATTTCATCACTTTTATAGCTCAAGCATGCAGCATCCAACACCCCAATGGGGCTTTGGGGAACAGAGGAAGCTGAGGGGGGAGCTGCCACATTAGCATTAGCAGACCCATTAATCAATGACAAATCTTTCATCAGTTCAACACACTTCAACACTCTATCCTGCAAAAAACCCACAAGCAACAGAAGAGAATCCTCATTTCACTGACTCATCAAAATAGTAAAAAAAAAAAGATCAAGAGTCAAGATCTTCTAAGACCTAACTGCAAAAGCAAATTTGTCCTCTCTTTGAGTTTTTACTTCTGTGGGCACCACACCATTTTTTAGTTTTCTTTTTTTCTTTTTTCTTTTACCTTTTCTACAAGGGTGAAAGATGAAATAGCCTTATCAATGGCTAATGTTTGCATTTCTCCTGAAACAGAAATTGCCACTGCTGCACCAATTTCATAAGGCCTGAACTCCAAGAAGTCAATACCTGCACTCATTCCCACCAAACACTGCATCAGTTCAAACCCCATTAATCCTCAATAACGAAAATGTAACAAATAGACAGCGAGATCGAAACCTTTGATTGTGCTCAATATTAGCTGTAAAGAACTAGAGATCAAAGATGGTGATGGATGTTGACCATTCTTCATTTTGCTTAGGAAGTAGTCAATGAAGGAGCAAGGAGTAAGAACTTGCATTTTCCACTTCAATGTGCTCAACAACAAAAGCTCCATTCTTTGTATTGTTTTAGCTTCAAAGACAAACTTTGGTTCTCCCACCTGCCCACAACAAATCCACACAAGCAGGAAACTCAAATTGAGAAAGACAAAGTGATCAACATCTATTGCCAAACACATTAAATCAATCTACATGTTCTAATCACCTGCAAATCTACAGACAGGGGCACTTTAGTCTCCTCCATTTTGGCTGCAATTGATAAACAAGCTACAGCCAGCAGTTGAACTGTCCATGTTTCACCTCTCTATGTCATGTTGCCCCAAAAGAGAGAGAAGTAAAATCAAAGACCAAAAAAAAAAGAAAAACAAATAATCAGTGGCTGTGATTATGATGTAAGAAAAGAAAGAACCAAACTTGAGGCTACTTCGTGAACCTACAGGCAATTCATAAACTGATAGGAACCGATCCAAGTAGTTCACGGATAGGCAAATAGTCACTGGTCCAAAACGGCAATATGCCGAAGCCTGTTGATCACAAATGAAAAAAAAAAGTAAGTCAAAGATAATTTAACCGTTTCATAAACCAACCACAAGACCATCATTCATAGCACATTATCAGTAAGGAATAAGCCAAACGCATAGTCCAATTCAGTATTAAAAAATAAAGAACGAAAAGGGGAAAAGCTGAAGGAAAGCACAATGGCAATTTCAAGTCGCCAGAAATGAAAGAAAAAAACATAATTACGAAATAAACTTTAATACCAAAAATCTGTCAATAGCTCGGTGATTGATTGATCCAAACAAAGTATGAAGATCCCGTAACAAAACTGAAAAGAAATTAAATAAGAAAACCAAAGAAAAATAAAAAATTGCACAATGTCATCAGTTTTGCTGAGAAAAAGGCTATAATGCTGTTGAAAAACAAAACCGCTGTTACAAAAACCAGTTAAACATCAAAGTAAGGCAGAGAAAAAACAATTATCAATGGATCAAACAAGCAAAGAGCGAAGAGTAGCATTTGAATAAAACTGATACAAAAGAAAATACAAAAACCAACAGACCTTCCAAATCCATTCAATGGCCTCTCTCCGAACACTCAAGTCCAAATCCCCACCTCTCAGTCTCTTAAGATAATCAGCTCTAGGCAAATGCTCCATCTCTTTTCCAATCATTTCCTTGATTCTCTCATCACTGTGGATTGCCAAACCAGAACAACCCATTAAAGAAGTTGATCTATCGTTTATAAAACAAGCGTCTTGTTGATTAAAGATTTGGTTTTTAAGGTGGTGGTCGGAAGGGGAAACCCCAAACTCATTTATTGCATCAAAATCAAGACCACCATCAAAGCAAGAGCTTGTGTTCTCTGAACAGAGAAGATTTGAGGCTGAACAGTCAAGATTTTCTGCCATTTTTAAGAGAGGGGCCTAAAAAAGTGAGGTGCTATAAAACCCCCAAAAAACTACTCTCCTCATCAACGTGAAAGCTTTGTGTACAAAAGGGTTTATCAGTGGCTTGTGGGGAAGACCCTTTTTTCATTATACAATAAAGCCAAAAAGAGGAGAGTGAGAGAGTGGGGCTAGGGAGAGACTGTTGTAAAGAGTGAAGCTTTATGTAGGGGGAAGACAACTTGAGTTTAGGGTAAAAGGAGAAATGAGGGAGGGAGGAAAGGGCTGGCATAACCAAAACAGAAAGAAAATAGAAGGAAAATCATTTAATTAATGCAAAAAAAAAAAGGAAATAAACTGACTACTACAAACATTTTCTTATTTTATTTTCATGAGAAATTGAGGAGATTTATGTTTCCTAGCCTAAGGTCTTTTCTTTGCTTTGTATATTGATGTAATTTAACTTTATTTTTCCACTTAATTAAAAGATTATAATTATCATTATAATTAAACAAAGAACATTTATTGAAACCAAATGCAAATTTTTATAAGCTAATTAAAATAATTTTAATGCTAATCATTTATTAGTTTGAAATTTAACTCTCTTGAGTTAATAAATAATTAATAATGTCGTAAATGCGTTACATCAAAGAACTGATAAAACTCAGTTGAATAATAATTCGACTTAAATTCTTTACGTTTCTATATGAGGATAAATATTTAAAATGTCAATTTAATACGTTGCATGTATAAAAAATAATACGCGACATGACATTATTATAAATTGAAGAAAGGGAGATTTGAACTCTGCTCTTTTAAGTAAGGAGATAATGTACTAAACAATGAGCTAAATATTCGGATGTTTCTTTATTTTACTACAAGCTGTGTTTTTTTATTTTTTTATCATAAAAATTTATTTCATATGAAATTTAGGTAGTGCTTTTAAATCAATGCAAAAATGGAAGGGCATTTATGATTTAACCGTTCATTCAAATTTGCAATGCCATGAGGATTTTTGGTTAGTATTGTTAGGGATTTGGCTGTGTGAGGAATGCATATGATTGGTGATGATTTAACTATCATTCTATATAAAAGAAAAACAGGAGCGAGCGATTACATATTTAATTTGGGTAAGTAACTTACAAAAACGTGAGATTTAGTGGGTCCACGCTTTTTCCCCATTCTGCCCCTCGTGTTTATTAATATTTTCACTTTGGCCACTATTGCTCCCAAATTTTTGAACTTTTTTCTGAGAAACACATACACACTCACGCCCTCTCTCTCTCTCTCTCCCTCTCTCTCGCTTTTCTCATTTTAAATGGACAAATAGTGATAGTCAAAAATGAGTTCATGCTTCTTCATCATTTGTACATTGAAAATGAACCTAAGCTTTGTCCTCAATAATACATTGTAATTTGAGTAAATAAAAGAATTAATGCTCAAGGGGACTTCAGCAAAAGAGGAAAGAAAAATATACGAGGCCCTCATACGGTGAGGTGTGCCTTCAGAATTTTCTGCTTATCTGGCTGGAAAGGGAGCTATCTTGTCAATCTGAGTTTTGCCTCCCAACATTTGCTAAAGTATGGCAGAAATAATTCTAACTTTGCCTCTTCTATCATTTTTCAAGCTTTTGATATAAATAAATAAATATATATATATATATTTCAATAAAAGAGAGCGTTACGGTTCGAATGTATATAAATAAATCATAATTATATTGTTTTATGTAGTTCATTGTGTGTATAAATATGAAGTAAAGTCCAAACTTCATACGATCATTGACAAATGAAATTCCCTTTTTTTTGGGGGTCGGAAAAGGTTTAGATTGCAAAATGTACTAAACCAATAACAAGTGCATATATATATATATATATATATATAT